>NW_016810838.1:1397600-1442752 GCF_001698545.2 Rhinopithecus bieti
AAAAAAAAAAAAAAAAGAGAGAGAAAAAAGAAAAAAAAAAAAAGGCCCAAGTCAATAAATCTAATAAATCTAGTAAGTGTTGAAACCAGGATTGAATTCAGGCAGTCTTACCTCCAGAACCCATGCCTTGTAGTCACTGTGTTGTGCTGTAGAGAGGTAGGTGAGACCAGAATATGTCTTGAGAAACTGTCTCCAGGTTATAAATTAAATGTAATAGAAATAAGGGAACCAATTGAGGTGTTTGATGAACTGAAGTGTAGATAGTGAGCTACTTGATGGTGGGGACTACTTCTTAGTCCTCGGAGAGATGGATGTGGTGGGGAGTGGACAGTTAATCCTCAATCTGATATTTCAGATTATGTGGAAGATGATGTACCAGTTAGGAGTGAATGGAAATTATGTGAATTAGATTAATGACAGGGGAAATTGGGGGGCATAGATGACCTGGAGAGATGGGAAAGTTGAGTGAAGTAAGATGTGGAGTTAGATTTTGGACAGATTGATTCAGGTGTAATATCTATAGACTAGCAGATTTGAAGGAACCAGTAGGGAAATATCGTCAAGAGGGATAGTGAACATCTGAGAATAAGAATTCTTCGATGATGGGGGTGTCAAGGAAAGAGACATCTTTTGCTTGAGTTTTCAAAAGAATAATAGCTCTTCTCTAACTTCTTCCTCACTTTTGATATTTGAGAAATTCATGGCGGCCGGGCATGATGGCTCATGGTTGTAATTCCAACACTTCAGGATGCTGAGGTGGGAGGATTGCTTGAGGCCAGGAGTTCGAGACCAGCCTGGACAACATAGCTAGACCCCCATCTCTTAAAAAAAAAAAAAAAAAGCCAGGCATGGTGGCACATGCTTGTAGTCCTAGCTGCTTGGGAGGCTGAGGCAGGAGGATCACTTGAGTCCAGGAGTTCAAGGCTGCTGTAAGCTATGATTGCAGCATTGCACTCCAGCCTAGGCAACACAGTGAGACTCTGTCTCTTTAAATAAAAAACAAAATAAAAAAATAAAGAATTCATGATTCATGACTTCAGTTTTTCCATTGAATAGTGATATTTGAGCAAATAAATGAAATAAAATATAGAACACCTGTTCTGTAAGTGCACGTGTATATGGAAGTTATGGTCTTTAGTTTTAAGTATTATAAGTTACTAAATATTTCCCAGTTGAAATAAGTTAAGAATAATGGAGTAAATAACAGCAGTGAGAGATTGATTACCCATGATTGTTTAGAATTTTCTTTCAACACCTGTGCATCCTTAAAAGCCCTTTTTGGATTCCTGTATTCCTTTCAGTGTCTCAGAGGAGTAGGTGACTTAGAATCTCTCTCTGACGCTAGGCCAGGGGGTTCATACCCCTCTTCCTCCATTTCATTCTCAGGGGGTGACACAGTGAAAAGAAGAAAGCATTGAAAGTGCTGAGTGATAGGAAACTCAGATGGGGTATGTCATTACTAAAACTTTTTCATCTTTCCCTTTTCTATGCCTTGCTTTTGCCTGTCCCCATCCTGTGCTCCACCATCTTCTCTCCCGTCAGTAAGACCACAAACTCCGAATCTGCAAAAAGCATTGAGCAGAGAATATAAAGCCTTTTGCGGAAACAGTCCACACAGTTATGTTTACTTTTTGAATACCATTCAGCTTGAACAAGAGTAAGTTAGTCATTTTTATTTTATAATCATTGTGTTGATATTTTTCTTTCGGGGTCTCTTATTTCTGGTTAGTGCTGTGATGTTAAATCACTAATACTACTAGAATCTGCTAATCACAAGATGTTTTTATTTGGAATGTTGAGATTTTATTTCCTCCAGTAAACCGTGTTCAAATGAGGTTCGACAAACTTTTTGTCTTTCAAAACCAAAATTGGAGGTTGCTGTTAATTACTGAGCAGAGTTGCTATTTTTATAGTAGGTCTGTATTGTTTGTGTTGAGTTTCCTCAGCTGTTTCTATTATGCTATGATGCAATATTTGAATTAAAATGTAGAGAATATTTCTATAAGGTAACATTGCTTTTATAGAAAAGAATATAAAAAGGTGAAATTTAAATAAACTGTTTTATAAGATTTTAGACAATGTATTTTTAAAATATAATTTAACTTATTTTGGTGGGCTTTAGAAGAAAATTCTGTATAAACTAAACTTATTTTGTCTGGCAGTAAAGGGATCTAGTTTTTTTTTGACACCATTGTTTGCAGAAAGTATTCACTTGTTAATACATGATAAAATTAGTTTTGGATGAGAAATATCTTTTTGTTTAAACTTACCTTTTTTAAAGTTCATACTATTTAAAACATTATTTAAACTATTTCACTTACGATATAAGATTTTTTAAAAATAAACTTTATTTTAGAATAGTTTTGGATTTACAAAAAGTCATAATGACTCCTAACCCAGTTTCCTTTTTTGTTAACATGTTACCGTGGTACATTTGGCACAACTGAGGACCAGTATCCGAACATGACTGTTAACTACGTTCCACCATCTATTTGGATTTCACTAGTTTTTCTCTAATGCCTCTTTCTGTCTCAGGTTTCCATCCAGGATTCCATATTCTATTTAGTCACTATGTCCCTTAAGCAGAATTTTCTGGTGTGTGACAGCTTCACAAACTTTTTGATAACTTTGATAGTTTTAAGGAGTGCTGGTCAGTATTTTGTCGAGTGTTTCCAAATTTAAGGTTTTTTTGGTTTGTTTTTTTTTTTTCATAGTTAGATTGGGGTTATAGATTCTAGGGAGAATGAAGTATGCATGCTGTTGACATAATTTATCACCGGCAATGTTAACTTTGATCACCTGGCTGTTGTAGTTGACCAGGTTTCTGCACTGGAAAACTACTTTTCCCCACTTTTCCATTTTGTACTCTTTGGAAGCCAGTCACTAAACCGCCCCACTCAAGAGGTAAGAAGTTAAACTTCACCTCTTTGAGGAAGGGAGTAGCTTCATAAATTACTTAATTCTTCTGCAGGGATTTATGTCTTTGTCCTCGTTTACGTGTTCAGCTATTTTATATTAGTATGAATGTATGGATATTTATTTTATACTTTGGGTTACGATCCAGTACTACATGATTTGTTTTGTTGCCCATATTGCTCCAGCTTAGCCATTAGGAGCTCTTTGAGGCTGTTTCCTGTGTCCTGTTGATAGGTCCCCATCATTTGTTTTTTTTTTTTTTTGAGACGGAGTCTCGTTCTGTCACCAGGCTGGAGTACAGTGGCTCCATCTCTGCTCACTGCAGCCTTCCGCCTCCCGTGTTCAAGCGATTCTCCTGCCTCACTCAGCCTTCTAAGTAGCTGAGGCTACAGGCACGTGCCACCACGCCCAGCTAATTTTTGTATTTTTTAGTAGACACGGAGTTTCACCATGGTTGGTCAGGATGTTCTTTATCTCTTGACCTCGTAATCTGCCCGCCTTGGTCTCCCAAAGTGCTGAGATTACAGGCGTGAGCCTCTGCACCCAGCCATCATTTTGTTTTTAACACTCGCTTTCGGCCCTGCAAGGTGCTTCAGGCTCATCTTGTATTTCTCTGCCCTAGCCTGATAAGCAGACATTTTCCCAAGGAGCCCTGGTTCCTTCTATTAGAGAATGGTATTAGATACCAAGATCTGGGCTTTGAGTGTGTTTGCTGTTGGTGTGTCATTGCTTCTAGGATTTCTCTCAGTAGATGAAGCTAGGAAATACGTGTATATATTACTAAGCCATGTATACATACATATCTATAATTGTTTTAGTATCTAGACGTGAGTTCATACTGATATCTCTTGCTCTAATCTAGCATCACATGGTTTCTTCTGGCCTTCCCCCATTGCTTATCTATAGCTTCCTAATCCAGTAGTAAGAAACCTGGCTTTCATTGTCTGGTATCCATTTACGAATTTGCTCAATCTCAGTATATCTGTATAGCTATTTAGAAATTTTCCCAACTCTGTGTTACAAGTTGACAAGCCAAACTGTTCGCATATTTTTAAGTTACTCATTTACTCTTTTCAATAATAATAGTTATACACCACTTACTATGTGCTAAGCATTATTCTGTGAACTTTTAGATGTAACAACCAATTTTAGTCTTAATCCATGCAATGTTGTGGGAACTTTAATTATCTCTATTTTACAAATTAACATAGAGGGACCCAGAGAGCTTATGTGGTTTGTTTCCCCAAGGGTCCACAGCTAGTAAATGGCAGAGCCAGCAGTTGAACCCAGTTTGCCTCCAGAGTCCATACATTCGGCTATACTGCCAAAAATAGATGTGTGAAAACATCATAGTGTTGGTTATCATTTTTAAAAATATTATCTTTTATGCTAAGGAAGAAGAGGGTTCCGTGATCTCAGAAAAATCCCGAAAGTACCCTCCTGGATATGAAAGGAGACAATGGTTAGAAAAGAGTAAATTTCTTTAAAAAGGCAAACTTGCAGAAATGGAACTGTATACTCACTAAAGGAAATAATGCTTGCTTTCTTCTGGTTGGAGATTGTGTCACTAAGGAAAGTAGTTCATGCTTTTAAAAATCTTCTGGAATAAAACATGGACACCTTCTTTTTTCTGCCCTCCTTAAACCATTCCATGATGATTGCCAGATTATTTTTTCCTTCTGGTAGAAGCATGTGGTTCTCACCCTCTTCACATATGTCTCTTGCACAGAGGGGAAAGGAGTGGGTCAGAATTGCAGTTAGCAAAGGCGTTTTATTGGCTGCCGATCAAGTCAAGAACCAAATTAGTTGAAAGAATTTCTTTATTAACGTGCCAGAAACATCTTATCTATTCTGTTTTACTGGAGCCTGTTTAGCATTTGGTTTCATTGGTAAACTCATGTAGAAAGCTTAGTTATTCTGAAGTTTTGTTTTCAAACAGGACAGCCCTCCCAACTCCACCCTTCCCAGCATCTGATTTAAAATTTTTGACAGTTTTATTGAGATATAATTCATACACCATACAATTTACCATATTAATTCAATGAGTTACACAGTTAGTGTAACTTAAGTTTGAGTCCTAAAATCAGAAGGAAGACAGTGATGGAGCGAATTTATTCTTCCAAATGTTATTGATATGTGTGTGTGTGTGTGTGTGTGTGTATATATATATGTGTGTGTGTGTGTGTATATATATATATACACATATATATATACATATATATACACACATATATATACACACATATATATACATATATATACACACATATATATATATACATATATATACACATATATATACACATATATATACATATATATGTGTGTATATATATATATATTTTTTTGAGACAGTCTTGGTGTCTCACCCAGGCTGGAGTGCAATGGTACCATCTTGGCTCACTGCAGCCTCCACCTCCTGGGTTCAAACAATTCTCCTTCCTCAGCCTCCCAAGTAGCTGGGATTACAGGCACCCGCCACCATCCCTGGCTAATATTTTGTATTTTTGGTAGGGATGGGGTTTCCCTACATTGCCAGGCTGGTCTCGAACTCCTGACCTCAGGTGATCCACCCACCTCAGCCTTCCAAAGTGCTGGAATTATAGGTACATATATATACACACATATATATACACACATATATATACATATATATACACACATATATATACACATATATATACACATATATATACATATATATGTGTGTATATATATATATATTTTTTTGAGACAGTCTTGGTGTCTCACCCAGGCTGGAGTGCAATGGTACCATCTTGGCTCACTGCAGCCTCCACCTCCTGGGTTCAAACAATTCTCCTTCCTCAGCCTCCCAAGTAGCTGGGATTACAGGCACCCGCCACCATCCCTGGCTAATATTTTGTATTTTGGTAGGGATGGGGTTTCCCTACATTGCCAGGCTGGTCTCGAACTCCTGACCTCAGGTGATCCACCCACCTCAGCCTTCCAAAGTGCTGGAATTATAGGCGTAAGCCACCGTGCCTGGCCTATAAGTATTTTTATACTAAGTACTATTAATAAACACCAAAAGTTGACTGTTAATGCCTGACATTAATTTATAAGGATTGGAGAGACATATAAACCACAGGAACTTGATCAAGTGGCTTAGTTTGATTGATCCTCATTGAAGTAATATGTGCAGTTATCTTTTCACCATAATTTCGCTTTCCTTTCTTTTAATTATCTCCTTTTTCCCACTCAAATTTAAGGACATTTAATTCCATAAGTCTGTTTCTAAGTAATAATTAAGTTGAAACAAGATTATCCTTACTACTTGTCCACCAATAAGTGCAAAAGGATTTTGCACTGAGAATTCCCATTTTTTTAGTGCAGAACATGTCAAATTTTCCTTTGTTGTTTAAACAAAAACAAAGTCATATCAGTAAGCATAAAAAATCTGAAAGAAATTTTAATACTTCTGATGCTTGTTCAGTTGTAGTACATACTTTTAAAATGAAGCCCATTCATTTGGAACTGTTTGAGAGCTATAACATTTAAATAGCATCTAGGAGAAGTTTGGACTTTTACAAGTATAGGCTGTCATTTTGCAGAAAAGAAAATCTGATTGCGAACCATACCCAACTTAGGGGCCTTTGCATCTGGCTCATGGAATTGCTTATAACCTCTTGAACTTCTCAGTTCTCCAAAAAATTGTTGGTGATAATATTTAAGATTCTCTGTGAAGTTGATGGTTTAATTTTGGATAAATGAATTCCCATTTTTTACATAATACTTGGCTTTCATACAAGGTTCAAAGTGTTAGATTGGTACATACTCTTTTTTTTTTTTTCTTTTTTTGAGATAGAGTCTCACTCTGTTCCCCAGACTGGAGTGCAATGGCACCATCTTGGCTCACTGAAACCTCCGTCTCCCAGGTTCAAGCGATTCTCCTGCCCCAGCGCCCTGAGTAGCTGCGACTACATGTGTGCGCCACCACGCCCAGCTAATTTTTTGTATTTTTAGTAGAGGCAGAGTTTCACCGTGTTAGCCAAAATGGTCTTGATCTCCTGACCTCATGATCCGCCCACCTCGGCTTCCCAAAGTGCTGTGATTACAGGCGTGAGCCACTGCACCCGGCCTAGGTGGGTACATACTCTTAAGAGAATTGAGGCATAGTAGGCAGACAGAGTAGAAAAAAAGAGATCTGCAAGCAGGTGGTAGTGGGGTGGAATGTGGGGCCATTTCTCAAAACATTACTGAAATGTTTTCTGAAGATAATGTATTCTTCTAAAAAATTTGCCTGACATTATTTTTTAAGCTGTTTTGGAATTGCTACTAGCCTCTTAATTCCCCACAATAGTTTCTGAAAACTATTTAATAGAAGATTTTAATGTAAACTCCAAAATTCCACCTACTGACTAGGATTTAGTAGTAAGATACAATTTTAAGATTAAGAGCAGGATTTTTGTTCCTGCATCTGGGGTGGAGTGATCTTCAGAGAAGATTGGTGCCTCTCTTTGCTTCTCATTTTGTCTTTCCATAGAGAGGTTGGTGAGTGTTTCTGTTTTCTAGACCTGGCTGTTTCTGTAGAGATTAGGAACATGTTGCTTATTGTAAAGTATCAAGACAGAGAGGAACAAAATCAAGTTTAACTATGACAGTTCTTTAAAGCTGACCATCAGAATCATGTTCCGTAGCAGATATTCCTTGAACTACTCTTCTCTTGCAGTCACCTTGAAAGAGTGTAATAGGAATTTGTGAGTAACTGTGTATGCTGTTACTTAAAGATGTAGATATTGATATGAGGAGGAAAGGAATAATGTACTTTGGGAATATATCTGAATCTTGTGTATTTTCTGTTAAGAAGCAAGAAATTAAAAGCCCCTCTTGAGTGACAAAATGTTCCAAAGCAGAGCTTAACTTAAGAGCTTCTTAGGACCTACAAGGTGGAGCCTGGGCATCTTGTATGCCAATAACTTTAAAGGTAGTTCTGAGAAGACAGTTGTTAACGGACTCCCCTGTCTGGTGATACAGGGGGCACACCTCTACTCTGGTCTTGCTTTTCTTACAACTTTTTCTGATTGTGTTCACTTTCTGTTTAGTCCATATTCCTGGACTCTGCACCTCTACCTTGTTACTTTGCATGTACAGTCAATGGATTCTCACAGTTAATTGCAGTCATTGTAGTGACTGGCTGTGACCCTTTTTTGGCTGTCTTTGGTTTCACATATTTTGCGATTGTGCTTGTTTTTCTCAGCAATACCAGTATCTGACCACTGACTCTGTACCTAGTCTGTCCTCTGGGCTGCACTGGCATTTCCAGACTTCTGCCTTGATTGCCCCCTGTCATCATAATGGTGGAGAGACATTAAGGAGAATGGTGGTTCTGTTCGTAGCTCCCTCGTTAATTAGGTAAATGACTGTGATTCAGTTACTTAACCACTTAGTACTATAGTTTTCTCATCTCTTGCTTAAATCCTCTTCAATTTCTGTATTATTAATAGCACTTGGTTACTCATGTATTTTTCTCTTTCTGATACAGAGAATTTAGCCTGACTCTTTAACTTGTACTATATGAAAGCTTTGATGAATTTCTTTATACTCTAGGTAAAATGGAACATCAAGATGTACTTTCTGCTCATTTCTAAGACAAAAAGCTTAACATTTTATAATCCTTTGTTGGGTCTTTCCTCGTTGGTCACTTCAGCGAAGTAGAGAAGTTAGTTGCATGTAATAGACAATTAGAAAATGCAAGAAATCTTTAAAAATATTGAAATGGCAGGTTAGTATCTACCAGATAGATACTGTTTGGTCAGATGACCAAGTAATTAGGAATTTAGCCTCTTGATTGCCAGATTTGAATTTTAGCTGTACTAGTTTTTAAGTTTTTTTTATCTTGGACATGTAATTTAATTTCTTTATGCCTCAATTTATTCATTTGCAAGACGAGAATGGTTAATGATATTTAAATTGTGAAGTTTAAATAATAAAGCATTTAAATCTTAGTATATATCCTATACATAGTAAGTACTTTATAAACATTAACTACTATTGCAGTAGTATTTGTTCCTGTTCTTCATTGTCATGTAAATTTAGGGCTATTTTCATGATGCTGTTTAGGAAAGCCCTTCTGAGTGTTTCCAGGGTTTTTTTGTTTGTTTGTTTGTTTTTATTTTAATAGCTTATCTCAATCATATTCTATCATATCATATAGGTATTTTTTTTTCCTCCTGCCTAGCACTAATCAATGTGATTTTTTTTTGTTTTTATTTCCCTTAACTGGAATGTAAGCTTCATGGGATCAGGGGCCTTCTTTGTCTAGTTCCTTGTTATGTCTCCAGCTTCTGGTGTAATACATGGACTACAATAGAAGCTCAGTAAATATTTTGGGGGACGATATTAATTGCTACAGTAAGCTGTTCAGCGTATAGCTGAAAGGAGATGGTGGTGACTGCAGCTAGGTGTGGTGCGGTCTCCTTTAGATCCATTTTATGGTCTTTTTGCAGGGCCCTGACCTGCTAGCTGTTGTTGATTTTGTGTGGAAGTATATTCTCTGACTCAATTATTGTGGTCTTGTTTGGCAAATCATTGCAGTTTACCAAAGTGTGTTTTTTCTGGAACATTAGATCTTTAAAGTGATCTTCTAATGACTGTAATATACCAATTCCACAGAACACACTTTGGGAAATGCAGAGTTAGTGTACTGCTGAAAGCCTCGTTTACCCTCACTCATTTCTTGCCTTGTAAAATGATATTGTCAGGAAAGTTAAAATGAAATATATGTGGCATACTTTGTGAACTCTCTAGAGTGCCATAAAGTGTGTTGTCAAGTGTTTAAGCCTTTTTTTATTAGCCACCATGTAGGTGTATAGCCATTATCCTTGGAACCTGAAGCCATTACATTTAGTGACTTTCCCTGTCTGCAGATCGTCACATTTTTCATTGCTAACAGTCACAGTTCTTAGAGTTATTTTGTTCAATTCTGACAAGCTTTTGTGCTCATGAAAGTACTTGACAGATACTTGATGCATTTAGAACTGAATGGATGACGAAGGCCTTGCTAGATAAAAGCTCACTGGTTCCACCTCTGATGTGGTCATCAGAGAAATGGATTTTCAGAATTGTAACGTTATAGTTTTATCGTCTAGCAAAGACATTAAGCATAAGCATAAACCATATCTTTGTGTCCTTGTACCTAGCACTGTATCTGGCATGTAATTAGCTTTCAGTATTTAATAGCTAAACAAGACACTGAAACCATACACCATTCTTTCCTCATGCTCACATCATGAAATGGAGTCACTGTTTAGAGAGGGAATGTAAATTGGTACACTCAATCTGGAATATGCACCACAACTTTATAGTATGATTTAAGTAGGAAAAATGTAGGGAAAACATCTGCCTTCATGTCAGAAGTGAGGGAGTCAAACTTACTGGCTTTCTGTCTGTACTCTGCTTTAAAATTGGATTTTAAATAACAGTTTTAACTAAAAATAGACACC
Organism: Rhinopithecus bieti; assembly: GCF_001698545.2. Lineage (NCBI taxonomy): Eukaryota > Metazoa > Chordata > Mammalia > Primates > Cercopithecidae > Rhinopithecus > Rhinopithecus bieti. The sequence goes on from NW_016810838.1 coordinate 1,407,980, forward strand.
AAGAAGAAGACATTTCTCTGGTGTAAATATCCATTTCCTAGTCCTCACAGAAAATTCACTTAAATTTAAGGCATACAATTACATGGAGTATACTTTGCTTTTAAAAATTACTGTTGAATTACTGTCCTGTATTTAAAAAGACATGGATTCTGTTCATTTGTCTCCAGTTTAAGTTAAAAAATGGCATAATGATACCAAAATATTTTGTTCTTTTAAACACAGTTTCTCAAAGGTATATTTAATGCTAATGTAGATTATATGGTGAAGATATGTTTCTTTGAATGAAAAGATAACATATAAAAACAATTCTAGGATATCAGTAGCAGTAACTATGACATATGTGCCTTTGATGTCATTATACCATATATCCTTTTGTATAGTTAAAATGGCTATTCTATGCATTTTGGTTTAATTGCTATAGGAAATGTTGTTATCCTTCATATTATGAAAAGTACTAGTTTTAGTCTTCCACCATGCAAAGACCTTTTTAAAAATAATCTTTTAAATATTATTTTCATGATAAATAATTTACCATTTATCTGTGGGAGAGAAATACTGCTTTTCTGCACACACTTGTGTATGTGTTCCAAAATTGTGTAGTAAGATTTTTGACTGTTAGAGTGACATGTGACTATAATTGTTTTCAGTAGAGTTTATTATTATAATATATTATCAAAGAACCAAAATTTATAAAGATAGAAAGCTTTACAAGAAGTGCTAAGATCTTCATAATATTACCAGTTGCTTTGTTATGATTGTATTACTCTAATTTTCTAGGATTGTGAAATTATGTCTAATTATTGACATGGGTGCAAGATGTTTCATGAATACAGGGAACTCCAGATTCTTGATTATGGCTATTTGTGGTACGTCCTGCCAGTCTACAAAGGGGAAGTTCAGCTGCCTCTTACGTGTAGATGATGCAGTGGCCTGTTGCTGAAGTAGAAATCAGCCGTTGCTTTAAATGACAGATTAGCAGCTCCCTCCTCCATAATCCCAAACTACCATACCCAGACCTAGGTGTAAGTAGAAACTAAAAAGAGATTAACCAAAGTTACTTCTTCAATGTAGTCAGAAAATGTAAAGAATATTGAAAAGCAAATGTTGGGCATAAGTATATATAGCATTTTATGTTTCAGTTTGTGGTAAGAAGTTTTTCAAAGTACCTTTAACAATGGAAATACCTTTCTGCTATTTTCATTCCATCATTGGAATTAGCACTTAGAAACTATCCACTTAAGTGCTATTGAGTCTTCAGTTATTTCTTAACTACATTGTCCTTTATCTCGGTGCCTGTGAATTAGAGGTCTGTCTTTACATTTATTATAGTACTAGGTAAATAGGCATTTATGCCAACTGTAACGTAAACGGAGATTCCGTGTACAATATGCATAATTATTTTTAGTCTGTTTCTGTTCACACTGTTAAATTACCTTGTTTTTGTTTATTTTCAACTCTTGAGTGTGTCTCAGTGTCTACTATGCTTTATTTTTCTCTTCTGATTTCTCTTCTCCTCATACTAAATATTTTCTGGAGAAATGTACAAACTGGCTGAAACATCTGATTTAGCTTTAAGTGATTTGTTGTTGTCGTTTTGTTTTTAAATGTTGCCCAGGCTGGAGTCAAACTTCTGGGCTCAAATGATTCTCCTGCCTCAGCCTCTAGAGTAGCTGGGACTATAATCTGGTACCACTGCAGCGAGCTTCCAAGTGGATCATTTATTGAAGTTCAGTAATATTAAAGTGGACCCTTGAACAACAGAAAGGTTAGGGGAGCCAGCGCCCCATGTAGTCAAAAATCCATGTATTACTTTTGACTCCCGCAAAACTTAACCACTAATAGTCTACTGTTGACCAGAGGTCTTACTGATAATATAAACAGTTGATTAACATATATTTCTTATATGTATTGTGTATTGTATTGTTACAATATAGTAAGCTACAGAAAAGGAAATGTTAAGAAATCATAAGGAAGAGAAAATATATTTACTATTCCTTAAGTGGAAGTGGATCATCATAAGTGTCTGTCCTTGTTGTCTTCATGTTGAGTAGGCTGAGGAGGAAGAGGAAGGGTTGGTTTTGCTGCCTCAGGGTGGCAGAAGTGAAAGGAAAGACAGAAGAGGCAGGCACAGTATAACTTTACAGAAATACATTGTAATTTCTGTCTGGCTTTTTTGCTTTTTCATTTCTCTAAAAATGTTTCTATATGGTGCAAATCCTCTAGTTTCAGTGGCTATATCACGGGGTTGCGGGGGGGATCCCTGTCATAAAAGAAGTCAAAGCAGTCTTGGAGAATCAAACCCATTTGACAGATTGCCTAATGTTACTTTGTTTTCTGGCACCGCTTCTTCTTCCTCATCGTCTGGCACTGCTTTGGAAGCGCTCATCTGCATCAGGTTGCCTCTGTTAATTCCTCTGGAGTGGTATCTGTTAGCTCTTAAATTTCTGTAAGATCTATTTCTTGAAACCCTTCACCCACCCAACCCCCAACCACCTTTTTTTTTTTTCTTTTCTTTTCCATATCTACAATCTCTTTCATGATTTCCTTGACTGACTCTCGTAAATCCGGTGAAGTCATGTGCAACATCTGGGCATAGTTTTCTCCTGCAGGTATTTTTTGTTTCAGGCTTGATGGCTTCCAAGGTTTTTTTCTGTAACAGCAATAATATCTTCAATGATGAAATGCTTCCAGACATTCATGACGTTCTCTCTATTGGTGTTCTCTTCTATTGAATTGACAGTCCCTTCCCTAGTGTATCATGTGTAATGACCCTTAAAGGTCCTTATGACCCCCTGATCTAGATGCAGAATTAGAGATGTTGTGTTTCGGTCAAGTAGACCGTTTTGACATCTTCAGTGTTGAACTCCTGGATCTAGGTGGCCGGGGCATTGTCTAATATCAAAGGAACGTTAAAAGACAGTTCCTTACTGAGAAGGTACTTCCTGGCTTCACAGACAAAGCATGGAAGGAACCAATCCAGAAAAGGGTTTTGTTATCTAGGTTTTTTTTTTTTTTTTTTTTTTTTTTTGGCTTTTATTTTGTTTTGTACAACCAAAAGACTGGCAGCTGGTGTTTATTTTTTCCCTTTAAGGCTCAAGGGTTAACAGCTTTGTAGATAAGAGCAGTCCTGATCATAAACTTGACTGCATCTGCACAAAACAGTGGATGGAGTTAGCCTATCCTTTCCTGCCATAAATCCTGGTGCTTACTTCTCTTCTTTACTAATGCCTTGTGGCATTTTTTTTTTTTCCAAAATAGGGCACTTTCATCTGCATTAAAAAACCTGTTCAGTGCTAGGCACAGTGGTTCATACCTGTAATCCCAGCACTTTGGGAAGCTGAGGTGAGAGGAACACTTGAGCCTGGAAATTTGAGAACAGTCTGGGCAACATAGTGAGACCCCATCTCTACAAAAAATAAAAGAATTAGCGGTATGTGGTGGTATGCGCCTGTGGTCTCAGTTTCCATCTCAGGAGGCTGAGATGAGAGGATCACATGAGCCCAGGAGGTTGAGGCTGCAGTGATCCAAAGTCATGCCACAGCACTTCAGCCTGGGCAATAGAGTGAGATCCTATGTCTCCCTGTATATATAAAAAAAAAAAAAGCCTCGGCATGGTGGCTCACGCCTGTAATCCCAGCACTGTGGGAGGCTGAGGTGGGCAGATCACGAGGTCAGGAGTTCAAGACCAGCATGACCAACATGGTGAAACCCCGTCTCTACTAAAGAATACAAAAGTTAGCCAGGTGTGGTGGCACACGCCTGTAATCCCAGCTACTCAGGAGGCTGAGGCAGGAGAATCACTTGAACCCAGGAGGCGGAGGTTGCAGTGAGCCAAGATTGCACTACTGCACTCCAGCCTGTGTGACAGACTGAGACTCTGTCTCAAAAAAAAAAACAACAAAAAACAAAACACACACACACACACACACACACACACACACACACACACACCCTCTGTTTAGGCAGATAACCTTTCTCCTGAATGATTTTCTTAATGGTGTCTGGGAACTCCCCTGCTGCCTCTTGGTTGGCAGTAGCTGCTGCTTCTGTTTTCTTTCTTGATGTTTTAAGCCAAACCACTTTTCAAATTATCAAACCATTCTTTGCTGGCATTCTCCAACTTTAAATCCTTTTTTTTTTTCCTTTAAGTTGTTAATAGAAGTGGTGAGAGCAGATATTCTTCCCTTGTTCCTGCTCTTAGGAAGATACTATTTAGGCTTTCACCATTTCCTTTGGTGTTAGCTTTAGGTCTTCTGTATATGCGATTTGCTAGATTGGCACAGTTCTCTTTATTTCCTGTTTGCTCAGTTTGTATCAGGAACGGATTTTAGATTTTATTTATTTACTTTTTTATTCTGTGGAGATGACCAATTTTTGTTCATTTTTGGTCTGTTAATATGGTGAATTATACTGATCGATTTTTCTAATACTAAACCTTGTATTCTTGGGATAAATACCACTTGATCATGATGTATTATCCCTTCTAACATTGTATTTGATTTGCTAAATTTTAAGAATTTTTTATGTTCATGAGGTATAGTTGTCTGTAGCTTTCTTGTAACGTCTGTGTCTTGTTACCACAATAATGCTAGCCTCAATTGAGTATTCTTTTCTTTTAGTTTTTCTACTTAAGAGTAGTTTACATACCGCAGTTAGTGTTGTAATATTCTGTTTTTCTGTGTACTATTGCCAGTGAGTTTTATACCTTCAGATGATTTCTTGTTGCTGATTAACATTCTCTTCTTTCTAATCAAAGTACTCCCTTTAGCATTTCTTGTAGGACAGGTCTGGTGTTAATGAAATCTCTCAGTCTTTGTTTGTCTGGGAAAGTCTTGATTTCTACTTCATGTTTGAGGGATATTTTTGCTGAATATATTATTGCAGGGCAAAAGATTTTTTTCCTTCCTCACTTTATGTCATGCCTCTCTCTCCTGGCCTGTAAGGCTCCCACTGAAAAGTCTGCTGTCAGATGTATTAGATCTCCAGTGTATGTTTTCTTTCCTCTTGCTACTTAAAGCGTCCTTTATCCTTGACCTTTGGGAGTTTGAGTATTCAGTGTCTTGAGGTAGTCTTCTTTGGGTTAAATCTGCTGGTGTTTTGAATAAACTTTCTACCCCTGTCTCTTTCTCTGCCTCCTCTTTAAGGCCAGTAACTCTTGGATTTGCCCTTTTGAGGCTTTTTTCTAGATCTTGCAGGTGTGCTTGTTTTTTTAATTCTTCGTTTGTCTCCTCTGTTTTCAAATAGCGTGTCTTCAAGCTCACTCTTTCATTCTTCTGCTTGATCAGTTTTGCTATTAAGAGACTCTGATGTGCTCTTCAGTATGCCTGTTGCCTTTTCAACTGCAGAATTTCTGCTTGATTCTATTTAATTATTTCAGTGTCTTTGTGAAATTTATCTGATAGAATTCTGAATTCCTTCTCTGAGTTATTGTGAATTTTTTTTAGTTTCCTGCAAACAGCTATTTTGAAGTCTCTTTCTAAAAGGTCATATATCTTGGTTTCTCCAGGATTGGCCCCTGGTGTCTTTTTTAGTTTGTTTTATTTTTTGAGACAGGATCTCACTCTGTCGCCCAGGCTGTAGTGCAGTGGCATGATCTTGGCTCACTGCAACCTCTACCTCCTAGGCACAGGTAATCCTCCCACCTCAGCCTCCCAAGTAGATGGGACCACAGGTGCACACCACTGCAGCTGGCTAATGTTTGTATTTTTTGTAGACACGGCATTTCAACATGTTGCCCAGACTGGTCTTGAATTCCTGGGCTCAAGTCGTCTGCCTGCCTCGGCCTCCCAAAGTGTTGGGATTACTGGTGTGGGCATCGTGCCTGGCCTTGGTGTCTTATTTAGTTTGTTTGGTGAGGTCATGTTTTCTTGGATGGTCTTGATGCTTATGGGTGTTTGTTCGTGTCTGGGCATTGAAGAGTTAGTTATTTCTTGTAGTCTTTCTAGTCTGGGGTTGTTTGTACTTGTCTTTCTTGGGAAGGCCTTGCAGATATTCAGAAGGACTTGGATTTTGTAATCTAAGCTGTACCTGCAGTAAGGGGAAACCCAAGCCCAGTAGCACTGTAGTTCTTGCAGAGTTGTGGAGTTACGTCCTTGGTGGTCTTCAATAAGATCCAAAAGAATTCCCTGTATTATAGGCAGTCTCTTATTCTCTTCCTTTACTTTTTCCTAAATAAACGGCATTTCTCTCTCTGTTCTGAGCTGCCTGGAGCTGGGGGAGGGGTGACACAAGGTTCTCTGTGGCCACCAGTACTGGGACTGTGCTAGGTCAGACCAGAAGCCAGCACAGCACTGGGTGTTGCCCAAGGCCCGCTGTGACCCCTACCTGGCTACAGCCTATGTTTGCTCAAGACCCTCGGTATCTATAATCAGCAGGTGGTGAAGCCAGCCAGGCTTGTGTCCTACCCTTCAGGTTGAGGAGTTCCTCTAGGCCCCAGGTGAGTCCAGAGATGCCATCTGGGAGCCAGGGACTGGAGTTAGAACCCTCAGAAATCGGCCGGGCGCCATGGCTCACACCTGTAATCCCAGCACTTTGGGAGGCTACGGCGGGTGGATCACCCGAGGTCAGGAGTTCGAGACCAGCCTGACCAACATGGAGAAACCCTGTCTCCACTAAAAATACAAAATTAGCCAGGTGTGGTGGTGCAAGTCTATAATCCCAGCTACTTAGGAAGCTGAGGCAGGAGAATCGCTTGAACCCAGGAGGCAGAGGTTGCGATGAGCCGAGATTGCGCCGTTGCGCCGTTGCACTGTTGCACTCCAGCCTGGGCAACAAGAGCGAAACTCCATCTCAAAGAAACCTCAGAAATCTTCCTGGTGTTTTATTCCACTGTGGCTGAGCTGGTACTCAAACCGTGAAATGCGGTCTTTCCCATTCCTCCCTCCCCTTTCCACAGGCAGAGGATCCTCACCCATTGGCCACCACCACTACAGGCCCATGGGGAGTACTGTCAGGCTGCTGCTAGATGTTCACTTAAGACCCAAGGGTTCTCCAGTCAGCTTGTGGGAGTGCTGCCAGGCCTAGGACTCACCATTCAGGGCAGCGGGCTCCCTTCTGCCCCAGTGCAGGTATGCTATCCAAGAGCCAAGGCCTGGAATTAGGGACTCCAAGAGCCCACTTGGTGCTCTACCCCACTGTGGCTGAGCTGGTACCTAAGGTGAAAGACAAAGTCCCCTTTATTCTTCTCTCTGCTTTTCTCAGGCAGAAGAAGTCTTTTTTTTTTTTTTTTTGAGACGGGGTCTCGCTCTGTCGCCCAGGCTGGAGTGCAGTATCCAGATCTCAGCTCACTGCAAGCTCCGCCTCCCGGGTTTACGCCATTCTCCTGCCTCAGCCTCCTGAGTAGCTAGGACTACAGGCGCCCGCCGCCTCGCCTGGCTACTTTTTTGTATTTTTTAGTAGAGATGGGGTTTCACCATGTTAGCCAGGATGGTCTCGATCTCCTGACCTCGTGATCCGCCTATCTCGGCCTCCCAAAGTGCTGGGATTACAGGCTTGAGCCACCGCACCCGGCCACTTTAGTTTCTTAAGGTGGAAACTGAAGTGACTGATTTCCTGTTTCCTTTCTTTTTCTTCCTCATATGGGCATTTGTCGCTGTGTTTCCTTCTAAGTACTGTTTTGACTGCATATCACAAATTTTGATATATTTCTCTTTATAAGCAATTTGATTATGATATGTCTTAACGTAGCTTTCTGCACATTTCTCTTGCTGGGAGTTCATTAAAGTTCTTGGAGGTATAGGTTTATGGTTTTCATCAAAATTGGAAAAAATTTGGCAATTAATCAAAAAATTTTTGATCTTTACCTGTTTCTTTCTTTTTTTTTTTTTTTTTGAGACGGAGTCTCGCTCTGTCACCCAGGCTGGAGTGCTGTGGCCGGATCTCAGCTCACTGCAAGCTCCACCTCCCGGGTTCATGTCATTCTCCTGCCTCAGCCTCCAGAGTAGCTGGGACTACAGGTGCTGCCACCTTGCCCGGCTAGTTTTTTTTTTGTAGTTTTTAGTAGAGACGGGGTTTCACCGTGTTAGCCAGGATGGTCTCGATCTCCTGACCTCGTGATCCGCCCATCTCGGCTTCCCAAAGTGCTGGGATTACAGGCTTGAGCCACCGTGCCCAGCCTACCTGTTTCTTTGTCTATTTGAAGTTGTCCCACAACTAACTGATGCTCTCTGTTCATTTTTTCCAGACAGAAAAAAGACTGTAGTTTCTATTACCATTTTTTTCAAGTTCACTAATCTTTTCTTCTGTGGTGTCTGATCTGCTGTTATTCTATCCATCGTATTTTAATCTTAGTTATTTTAGTTTTCATGTATTAATATGATTTGGGTTTTTTTCATATTCTGTGTTTCTGTTTAACTGGCTTAGTCTTTACTTCTTGCACATATGGAATGCAGTTATAATAGCTAGTTTAATGTCTCTGTCTACTAATTCTATTTTTGAATCTGTTTTATTGATTTTTCTTCTTATGGGTTGTATTTTCTTAATTTTTTACATGATTAGTAATTTTTATTGTATTTCAGACATTGTGAATTTTACTTTATGCCCTGGATATTTTTGTATTCCTGTTAGTATTCTAGGACTTTTTTCTGTGGTGCAGTGAAATTACTTTAGAAACAGATTGTTGTATTTATTTGTTTTTTCTGAGATAGGGTCACACTCCTGTCACCCAGGCTGGAGTGCAGTAGTGCCATCTTGGCTCACTGCAGCCTCAACCTCTCCTGCTCAAGCAAAACACCCACCTAAGTGCCCCAAGTAGCTGAGACTACAGGCATGGGCCACCATGCCTGGCTGTTTTTTTGTATTTTTTGTAGAGACGGGTTTCGCCATGTTACCCAGGCTGATCTCAAACTCCTCAGCTCAAGCGATCCACTTGCCTTGGCCTCCCAAAGTGCTAGGATTACAGGCATGAACCACAGTGCGGGGCCTTGCAAGTATTATTTTGAAGCTCAGTTAGGTGGGAAAAGAGCAGCTAGCAGCCTAGAGCTAATTTTCCCCAATACTAAGACAGTATTCTTCTGAGTATCCTACCTGGTGTCTCTTAAATTATGAAGTTTTCCAGTCTGGCTGATGAGAGCATGAACTATTCCCAACCCTTAAACATCTTTGGTAATTGTTCTCTCTCTTCCTTTCTGGTGGCTCTGCTCTAGGCCTTGTGTGTTTCCTCAAGGAATGGGGATTGGTGTTGAGCTGAAATTTTGAGATGAAGATGGACACCCCCCTCCCCTTCCTGTCTGTATAGTTCTCTCTGTTTTGGTACTCTGTCCTACAAATTCTAGCTTTCTTCGTTTTCCTGTATTCTTAGCTTCATCTTCTCAACTTAGGATGACCATCAGGCTTCATCTGGGTTCCCTTGCCCTGCACCGAGGCCTGGAAACTGTCTCTAGAATATACGCCGGGACAATTGTGAAGCTCTGTAGGATTTTATTTTTCTTTTTTAAGGAATCACTGTAGTGTGCTGACTGATGTTTCATATCTAAAGACTGTTATATGTTTTGTTCATTTTTAAAGCTTTTTCTTAGGTGAAAGGGTATAGCTGCTTTCTGCTACTGTATTTTGGCCAGATACCTTTGTTTTGGAAGCTAAAAATTACTGTATTACTCATATAGTTAAAGACGAAATTACAGTGAAAATTATACAGTATCTATTTTGATGAAAAACGATTAAAGCTATAGATATAAATAAAGCAGGATTTATAATAATAAATTCATTTATTTAGAAAATAAAATGATTAAGTGTGAACACCAAGGAATTAAAAAAAGAGCAAACTCATAGGCACTGGAAATGTAAATAATAAGGAGGAACAGGAACTAAATGAAGGGGAAGACAGAGAGCGGGGGATCAATAAAACTCAAGCTCAACATTTGAAAAGATATGTAAAAAAGAAAAACCTGGTAAGAACACCCAAGAAATAAAAGAGAAGGCATAAATATTATTTGTTAATTATTATTGCAAATATAAAGAGAGCATACCCACTAATTTAGCAGTACTTTAAAAGGTAATATTATGAGCAAGTTACGCTAATAAATGTGAAAACTTCGATGCATGGATGGTGGAGTCAAGACTGGAGACTATAGTATTCCAGAGAAGAGATTATGGTGGCCTGAACTCTAGGGCACTAGTAATAGAAACAGGTAAGTTAAAAACGTACAACAGACATTTATAATTCCATGAATGGAGGGATAGGAGGGTTAAGGTGCTGGGTTACAGGGTTCTCCCTTGGGCAATTGCAAGGTGTTGGGTGGTGTCACTACACCTAAGGAATAGCAGGGTTTTTGGGGGGGATTAATTTGAGGTACATGGGTTTCGGTAGCATTGTCTAGTTGGTTATATGGGTCTGAGCTTACTGAAGTCTGGGTAAATTGTCTTATAAACTTACCAGCTTGTTTTTCTTTTTGTGAGCGTGCCTTTAAATGTTTCCAGAAATGTAAAATACCCTCTTTTTAAACCACATTAAACCCTCCCCCATATAAATATTATGTACCCGGCTAGATCTTAGTTAGATATGAGAACAAAGATCCTACTTAAACAGCAGTCTCTTGTAATAAACACTAAAATGTATGCTTGTAACAGGAGCCCTTAACTTTTTGGCATAGTTTCTGTGTAAGAACTCAGATTTCTCTGAGTGATATGGCCGTGGCTTAGATTCTGATTCTCTAAAAATCATTGCCAGGCTTGTCTGACCCTGCTGCTAGGTAGCTAGGCAGGCTTCACTAAAATATAGCCTCAAATCCTTTCATTTAACTACCTAAGTTCCTAAAATACTTGAAAATGAGCTGCACTCATTTATGTTACTGAGGTGCTACATGTAGACTTTTGTCTTCCTCTTGGCTTAAACAAAACTCCCAAGTCACCTCAAAGATGGAAATGAGATGATTCCCATGTGTTTTTATTTTTTTGAAGAGATGTGATGTGTATTGGAAATTGCCTTTCCCCGTAGGCAATTCTTTGACTGGACTGGAGGCTGCTGCACACTACCTTAAGCCTGACAGTTTTAGCATAATCCTAGCCTGACCTGCACTAAACTGGCTATTACTAAAAACCTTTGTCTGTGTCGTCTGAAGTATTTACTGCCTGTCGCAAGTGGTACTCTTCTTGCTGACTTTTTTTTTTTTTTTTTTGAGATGGAGTCTAGCTCTGTCGCCCAGGCTGGAGTGCAGTCGCGTGATCTCGGCTCACTGCAAGCTCCGCCTCCCGGGTTCCCGCCATTCTCCTGCCTCAGCCTCCCTAGTAGCTGGGACTACAGGCCCCCGCCACCGCGCCCGGCTAATTTTTTTTTGTATTTTTAGTAGAGACGGGGTTTCCCTGTAGTCTCCATCTCCTGACCTCATGATCCGCCCGCCTCGGCCTCCCAAAGTGCTGGGATTACAGGCGTGAGCCACCGCGCCCAGCCTTGCTGACTTCTTAGTGACATATAAAGTACAACTATAGCTTGAACAAGGTAAACAATGTGCTTTTTGTTACATAGTACAATATAAGTTGTCAAAGCATAGTACATTCTTTAGTTTTAATTGATAGATTGGAAATTTAGTATGAGCATGTTGACAAGTGTGATTGCATTTGTGATGTTTATGTTTCACACAATTTTTCTTCCTCTTCTTTTTTTAAGGAGACAGAGTCTTGCTTTGTCTCTCAGGCTGGAGTGCAATGGCATGATCTCAGCTCACTGCAACCTCCGCCTCCTGGGTTCAAGCGATTCTCCTTCCTCAGCCTCCCGAGTAGCTGGGGCTATAGGTGTGCACCACCACACCTGGCTAATACTCATATTTTTTGATAGAGACAGGGTTTTGCCATGTTGGCCAGGCTGGTCTCGAACTCTTGACCTCAAGTGATCCACCCACCTCGGCCTCCCAAAGTGCTGGGGTTACAGGCGTGAGCCACCATGCCTGGCCAGTTATTATTATTTTAATTATTCCTGGAGCCATCAAAGGAAAGACTTACACCATGGTTTAGTAAATTTTTTGGGCCAAATCTTAACCATGCCACCAATTTCTTATCTTTTTATTTCAAATTTAATTAGTTTATAATTTTAATAAAAAATGCATTTATTTACATGGTTCAAAATGCAAAGTGCTGTTTTTAAAAAGTATCCCCTGAGAAGTCTTGTTCCCTCCCATCCCCGTCTGTCCCTTCTCCTTAGTTCATTATACCTATTACTATATTTTTATTAATTTCTGTTTATTCCTTTAGACTTTATGCAAAAGGCTAATTCAAATGTATTTTCTTATTTCCACCTCCTTTGACTCAAGATAACATACTAATACTTTGCACCCTGGTTTCTTTATTTTTATTCCATGGAGCTCTCTCTTTATATCAGTCAATACATAAAGACCTTCCTTTTTTCTTCTTTTTTTACTGTATAGTATTCATTTGTTGGTATGTGCTGTAATTTATTCAACCAGTCCTCCTTTTGCACTTGAATTTGTTCAGTCTTTTGCTATTACAGGCAATTTCATAGTGATTAACCTTGTACATGTGTATTTCATATGTATGTAGGTTTCCTGATGGTTTTGTTTCCTAGAAGGGTGTTTGCTAGGTGAAAGGGTACATGCATCTGTAATTTTGATTGATATTATTGGATTCCCTTTATATACATCTTGCATTTTGCATTTCAGCAGCAATATATGAGGGTCCTTGGAATGCCCTCCTTTTCCTACAGCTTGACAAGTGGTTGGACTTAAATCAGATTTTGCCAGCCTGATAAGAAACACTGTCTCACTGTATATTTTTTGTTTGCATTTCTGTTTTCAGCTTATCATATGTTCAAGGGCCATTTGTATTTCTTTCCTTTTTCACATACTTGTCCGTTTTTCCATTGGATTATCTCCTCTAAGAATTCTTTATATGGGCGTATTTATGGACTTTGTATTTTGTCCCACTGGTCTGTCTATTCATTTGCCACTCGTATACTTTTAGTTGTTGAGGCCATATAAAATTATGTTGTTAGAGCTGTGTTCTCATTGCTCCTCATTTTCATAGTTTTCCTGGCAATTACTGCTTGTTTATTTTTCAATAAGATCTTTAGAATCAGCCTTTCTAGTTCCTGGAGGAAAAAAATGGATACTTTTATTGGGTTTGTATAAATTAGAATACCTTAAGAAGAATTGATACCTTTATGATGTTTAGCTTCTCTAAGAATATGATTATAACTTTCTCTTCATTCAATTCTACTTTCATTTCTTTAAAGGGTTTTAAAGTTTTCTTTAAGTTTGCACATTACTGATTAAGTGAAAATATGCAAATATTTAGTTGCTCTTGGAAATGAAGTCTTTATATCTTCTGTTGTGTGTATAATATGTTACATATATGAAGACTATTGATCTTTGTATATTCTTTTTATAGGTTACTAGCTTACTGAATTCTCTTATGTTTGTAGTCACTAATTCTTAATATTGTTTTAAAGCACATTTTATGGAGTTGGTGAGTACTATATAGGATGTTTTTTTTTTTAGTACCAAAGTCTTGGTTGAGAGACTTATTACACAGTATATCCATTTTTACTGGGTTAGATATGTAGCATGGTGAACCTCAGCAAGTTTAAAAAGAATCATTTCTTTATTTTGACTTGAAATTTCAAGTTTTTTAATTGATGAAAAGTTGTCATTGATTGTGGCAAGGGGGATGTGAAATCCAACCATTTATTGGTATGTATTACGACTTAGCTAAGTCCAATAATAGTCAGTACATAATACTAAATCATTCAAAAGCAAATGGTCTTTTAGATCAAGTAATAGATCTCTTAAATTGAGATGTATTTGCCTTAGATAGTAAGAATGACTCTTTGGTCTCTTCTAAGAGGTGAAGAGAGATGCTGTTTCTGGGTATTTTTGCTAAAATTATTTTATGAGAAGCACTTACTTTCATATGTTAAAAATTTGGAACTTGAAGTTAAAGCATATTGTCTTGAGTAAAAAATATTGGTAGAAGTTCAGAAATGTAAACTGAATTGTCTTTTATTTTACCTAAGTGGACTATGGAATCTTAAGCTATTAGTATACAAATACTTGTAGGCCAGGTATAGTGGCTCACACCTATAATCCCAACACTTCGTGAGGCCAAGGTGGGAGGATCACTTGAGGCCAGGAGTTTGAGACCAGCCTGGGCAACATAGTGAGACCTCATTTCTACATTTAAAAATTAGCCAGGTATGGTGGTGCATGCCTGTAATTCCAACTGCTCTGGAGTCTGAGGCAGGAAGATTGCTTGAGCCCAGGAGTTAAGAGGCTGCAGTGAGCTATGATGATGCCATTACATTCCAGCTGGTGCATCAGAGTGAGATCTTGTCTCAAAACAGACAAACAAAAACCCCCCAAAACCAAATTTGTATTTCCCTTTCCCTTTTTCTGATACTTTAATATTTAAGTATACATATATTCTCCATAATGAACGCTGTATCTATCATCCTGAACTTTTTAACCGCTCTAGTCTTTTGTATACTAAAGCTTTCAGGCTTTAAATAAAGCATATATATCAAAATGCTTTGAAGAGTAATTGAAATCTCAGTTTCTTCCCCTCCTTTTAACTAAACAGATGGAAAGAATTATTTAATTGTGTTTCCCAGAGCCCTTAATAATGTAGCATATTTGAGTGATTCTTTGAATAATGAGTGTGAGAAAATTGAAAAATGAAATGTAGAGCACTACAGTAGGTTTTAGTAAACAAAGTTTTGTTATGACACAGTAAATGGTAATGGATAAATAGGAAAATAGGAGTGTCTTATATTTGGGAAATTACATTCATTCCAAAAGAACAAAGGCAGTAAGCAGGAAGACAAATTAATTAACCCTAATAGTGAGAAAGGGAGCTGATAGTTTAGCCTCATGAGGTCAAATTATGTAATTTCTCTATTGTATAAGAGAAGAGTTTCAGAAGCATTCCATTTTCTTTTCAGATTAAAAGAAGCCAGCATTATCAGATAGTGGAAAAGCTTATTAATACTTGCTGTGTAGCCTGAATAAAACCCTTATTTAAAAAATGTGTGTGTGTATGTGTACGTGCATGTAGGTTGTTTGGTGAAATCCACTTTTTATATACTTGCTTAGATTTGTCAGCAGCAAGCTATGTTGCTTAATTCCTCTGGTAATTTTTATACAGCAGAGCCCTTTGCAGGTGGGTTTCTTGCACATTATGATATTAGTACTTCATTATGAGTTGGTGTTATCTCTTGAGTGGAAACAATGGCATCCATCTCTTTTTTTAAAAATTAAACCGGATGTTAGAATGCTGGAAGATTGTTTAATTTCATCAGTGTGTATCTGAACTAGTGTTTTATCTGGCCTTAAAAATAATTGCTGTCATAGTGGAATCATTCTTTCGTTCCATTTTTGTTTCAGATGTTAAGAGTTAAATTGTGATTTTCCTATTTCTGGAAGAATAATTAGAGAGTTTGATGGATTCAGATTCCTTCTGTTACTCAGGAAAGCCCCTTTCCAGGCCAGTCTCAAGAAACTGTGGGAGGAGGATATAGCACTGACAAAGGGTGGTAGAAACTCATTATTGTCAAAGATCTAGTTGCTGCTAGGCCTTTTTCTGTTTAGTCTTATCCTTGGCATCATAACCACATTCTGCCTATCTTATTCCCTGAAGTGGCCCTCTTCTTTTTTCCATAATCTGGTCTTACATTTCTTTTTCCTGTCCATCTGGCCAAGCTCTCTTATAACTTATTTGTGCATATGCTGTTTTGATACTTGGCTGACTGAGTGAGCTCAGGTCCGGCTCTGTGGAGAGGAATGGCCCTCCTCCACTATCACCCCTTCCTTTGAGGACTGTTCTAGACACCTCTGGATTAAAAGCACAACAGAAAACATAGCTATTTATTCTTGGAAATAATTACTTAAGCAAAAAATAATGTGGCTCTTGTCAATTTTTGTTCTGGAGAACCACAATCTGGAAAACCTGGGATAAAGTAGAATTTTAAACCATTTCTCTCCATTCCCATTAAGTGACCTTAGAGCAAGCTGTCCTCATTTCAGGCTTGCTGTAGTATAGCGTGTCCTTAGAAGTTGTTGTGCCTTTCCCTGACTCTTCCTTCATGTTTCTCCCAAGATTACTATAATGAAATTGAAGTAAAGGTCCAGCAGTAACAGAAGCAAATGAGATGTTGTTGAAGGGTCTTGGGAACAGGAGAAATGTGAAAACAGTGGTATTCATATTGGTCATTCTCTTGTTGTAGGCAGATTTTTAGTGAGAGGAATAATGGTAGAAAAATTTTTATAAAGCATAACAAAAGCTTCTAATATTGCTAGGAGTGCTTTGTAAGAGTAATGTTCAAAGCCTTGATGGAGCTTAGTTATAAATAAAGTTAATTTACTTTGAAATTTTGTGTAATGAAAAAGCATATGTATGTCCTTCTCATTTCACTGATTTTAATGAAATATATACAACTGACCCTTGAACAACACAGGCTTGAACCTGAACTACACACGTCCACATATGCAGATTTTTTTCAACCAAACTTGGTGTTTGTGTAATGTGAAACCCATGTATATATGGCTGACTTTTTGTATACACAGGTTCTGCAGGGCCTGCTATGGGACTTGAGCAAGTGTGGATTCTGGTATGCTTAAGGGTCCTGGAACCAGTCTGCTGCATATACCAAAGATCAAGTGCAGATCCAGCCCTCAAATAATAGGCACAAATTCTAGAAATTGGTTCATTCACCCCAGATTTAAACATAAGTGATCTTAAAAAATGTAGTTTGGTACTCGCTTTGGGAGCACATATACTAAAATTGGAATGATATAGAGAAGAGTAGCATGGGCCCTGCGCAAAAATTATTTTAAAAAATTAAAATTTTAAAAAACGAAGTTTGCTATACATAGCTTTTTTTAAAAAAAAAGGATAGATTGTAATGACTACAGGTAAAAATGGGATTCTGAAATGGATAGGTTCTAAGTTTTATGACTGATACATTTGAAAAGTATATTCTCTTGTAAGATGGAAATTATCTTAAGTAAAAGGCTTCTAAGGAGATAAGAGATTTTATTGGGTAGAATATGTTGTGTTTTTATAATATACTTAATCTGGACTACCATCAGCTTTGTAAACATTCTGTTTATTTTACATACTTGCCACCAGTTTGTACATTTTTGTGTTTTATTCTCTACATTCACAGGTGAAGTCCTCAGTGATTTACTGAAAACATTTTCTAATGAGCTCACTTATCAGTTTCTCCAACTCAAAACAAATTGGAGGTAGGGATACTGTACACACCGTCAGTAAGAAATAACCACTAACAGCCTGATGAGAGAGAGGGAGAAAACCAAAATGCCTCAAGTTGAGTAAGCAGAACAGTCCAGATTTACTTAGAGAAGTGGTTCTTAACCTTATGGACACCTGTCTTAGTCCATTTTATGCTGTTATAATGGAATACCTGAGACTGGGTAATTTATAAAGATCACAGATTTATTTGGCTCACAGTTTTGGAGGCTGGAAAGTCCAAGAGCATGGCGATGGCATCTGGTTAGGGCCTTTGTACTGTGTCATCCCATAGCAGAAAGTGGAAGGATAAGGGTGAAAGATCGAGAGAGCAGAAGGGAGCCAAACTCACTTTTATAACCAACTCAGTCTCAAGATAAACAACCTGCTTCCTCAGAAATGACATTAATTCATTCTCTGGCCTCATGACCCAGTCACCCCACCTGCCAATACTGTTACATTGGGGATTCCGTTTCCAACACATGAGCTTTGAGGGACCCATTCAGACGATAGTGACACCTAATGGAGTCTGTAAACATTTTTCTCAGCGAGAAGTATAAACATATATCAGTTTGTATTCAGTGTCAGGAACTCTTGGGCTCACTGAAGCCCAGCCTTGGGCCCCAGGCTAAAAATGTGATTTAGTATAGGGGCAAATAGCTTTATGTGTCTAATTTAAGAGCATCGCTTTGGGATGCTTTGTAGATAATTTATATAATAGGCAATATTGAGTTAACAGAAAATGTTAAATTTTGTACCACACATTTAATAAGTGTACAGTGTTTCTTTTTTGAATTAAAAAATATGCATTTTTTACTTAACATTTATCCCATTATCTGGAAAACTTAAGTCTTCATTCCCCAGGGATACTGGTTAGAGAAATAATATTCTGCATTTGCATTAAATAAGCTTCACTGTAAATTTTTTTTTTTGTTTTTTGTTTTTTTTTTTTTTGAGTCAGAGTGTCGCTCTATTGCCAGGCTGGAGTGGAGTGGTGAGATCTCGGTTTACTGCAACCTCCATCTCCTGGGTTCAAGCCATTCTCCTACCTCAGCCTACTGAGTAGCTGGGACTACAGGCGCATGCCACCATGCCCAGCTAATTTTTGTATTTTTAGTAAAGGCGGAGTTTCACCGTGTTGGCCAGGGTGGTCTCCATCTCTTGACCTCGTGATCTGCCCGCCTCCGCCTCCCAGAGTGCTAGGATTACAGGCGTGAGCCACTGCACCTGGCCCACTTTGACATTTTAATCAGTGATGTCCAGGAGACTTTTTGTACTAGTGAGATTATGAGCATCTCTTCCCAACTCCATGTTCTGAAATGCCAGGTTGGTAGGTTGTGATCTGCCTTGGTGGGAGTGTTTACACCACGAAAATGTTACAAATCAATGCTCATTCTGCCTTCATTCCCCCAAGCTGTGTTTTTAAACATTTACCAGCGCACAACTGATTTTAATTACTCATTCAGCAAACATATTTTGATCACGTGTTGTCTTTCAGGCACTGTTCAAGGTGCCAAGGATATAGCAGTGAATAGACAGTGTTTACTTAAGTGAATGTATTTTTCTAAATCCTAAATTTTCTAATAAATTGGGGAGCTTTTAGGGGTCCTTAGTCAAAATAATGGTGGGAGATGAAGAGTCAAACAAAAGTAATTGGTTTTCTTTGCTACAGAACTTTCAGAATCTTTTAATGTGCTGGTGTGCACAGTTGATCTCTAGGAGGACAGTGTAGTATGTATTCTTTCTTTCTTTTCTTTCTTTCTTTTTTTTTTTTGAGATGGAGTGTTGCTCTGTCACCCAGCCTGGAGTGCAGTGGCGCGATCTCGGCTCACTGCAAGCTTTGCCTCCTGGGTTCACACCATTCTCCTGCTTCAGCCTCCTGCGTAGCTGGGACTGCAGGCACCTGCCACCACGCGTGGCTAATATTTTTGTGTTTTTTTTAGTAGAGACGGGGTTTCACTGTGTTAGCCAGGATGGTCCTGATCTCCTGACCTCGTGATCCGCCCGCCTCCGCCTCCCAAAGTGCTGGGATTACAGGCTTGAGCCACCGCACCTGGCCTATAGTATGTATTATTTCTAATACGTAACCAAGAACTCTTTTTTTTTTTTCTAGAATATATGTAACACATTTCAGAAGTACTATTCTGCTGCTCCAGGGCAGTCATATCTTAGATGTTAGAAATTGGTGAATGAGGTCATTACTCAAGAGATGTATGTAGGTCAGAGTATGGGCAGGATTTCCGAAGACAGACTTTCCCATTGTGTTTATAGGGTGATTGATTTTTAGGTTGTGGATTGAGTTATTTTATTGATGTTTGCCTGAACTATCCTGTTGTATTTTTATTTTCAGTATTTTTTAAAAAAAATTTTATGTAAAACACTGCTCTACTTACATTGTTGTTAAACTTAGAAAAGTGCTTTTTATTCTGATCTCCAGTTTCTAATTTGGGGACACTTAATGATATATGTACATGAATTTCTGCCACTGCCTACTCCCTGTTGTTAGACTTTTTCTCAGCCCTGGGCATCCCTTCCTCCAGCCTCGCTGAAATGGGAGTCTCTTAAACACCGTTCATCCACCGTTTCACCCTTGTTAGACTATGGTGTTTCTCAAGTGTGATTGATAGACTGTTGATTGAATCAGTCACTTGAGTGGTATTAAAACCATAGGTTCCTGGGGCTCACCTCAGATCTGCTGATTCAGAATCTGTGTGGTGTGGAAGCCAAGACTCTGTGATTTAAAGCAGATCTACCAGTGGTTTGTATTGAGTTGTTTGATTTCCATGCTGAGTTGTTTAAATTTCATTTTTTGGTAGGTGCATACAGTATTTCTCAGTGTGGCTGCTATTGGCATTTTGGCCAGGATTATCGTGTGGCACTCTGAAGGCACAACAGGACTTTTAAAATCATTGGGTCCTACCTACCAAATATTATTATCATCCCCAGTTATTGAGACAACCCAAAATGTCCCTCCACATTTCCAAACACCTCCTTTCCATTTTTGTGGGGGTAGTACCCTCAGTTAAGAATCGCTGTTATATACTACTTTCATTATTCTAGATGTTGCTCTTAATAATTTAATATACATACCTAACCTAAGACTGCAAACTATTCACTAAGTCTGTCCATTTCCCAAACTGTGTAAAGTCTTTAGAGCAATTTAACTGTACTTCCACCTTCCCATTTCCATGGTATTTTGCTCCATATTTGAGTTCTAGTTTTTAAAAAATTGCATAGACATTACTGTTTTTTGCGGTCATCAGTGTTTATCTGTACCCAAGATTGCTAGTTTATTTGATACTCCTTGCATTTTAAACTTTCCTTCTGAGTCTTTTTTGATCCTGAAATACATCCTTTAGAAGAATATGTTACTGCACATCTTTTGGCGGTGAACCCTTGGTGTTTGTTAGAAAATGTCTTTATTTTGCCCTATTTATTGAATGATGGTTTTACCTGAGAATATAATTCTAGACTGACTTAACTTTTTTTCAGCTCCATATTCTACAGTGTTTCTGGCTTTCTTTTTTCTCTGAAAAAGTCTTAAATGTTGTTCTTTTGTAGATAATCTGATTCCTTTTCTCTGAGTGCTTTTAAAGATCACTTCTTTTTATTTAGTTTTTTTTGTGGTTTCATGTAGTGTGTCTAGATGTGGATTTCTTATTTATTTACTCTCCTTGAAACTGTGTCTCCTGAATCTGAGGTTTTATGTCTTTTACCCATTCTGGAAAAATTTCAGCCACTGTCTCTTGAAATATTGGTTCTCTCTTCCTTCCTTGTTTAGTTAGATGTATGTTATATCTTCTTGTTCTATTCTTCGTGTCCTTAATCTCTCATTCTATCTCTTGCTCTCTTTGCTGCTTCAGAGCTGCCATTTTGTCTAATTTTATGTCTGTGTACGCCAGTTAGGTTTTTAATTTCATTTTTTATTTCTAGAAATTCTGTTTTGTTCTTTTTATCCTGTCTGCCAAGTCATTTTTGTTAACCTCTTGTGTCTGACCCATGTATTTATTTATTTCTAGTGTTAACTTTAAAAAAATCTGACCTATGTATTTCATACCTTCTTTTATTTCTTTAAAGTTTTAAAGCATATTTGATTATAATGTTATGTATCTTTTAATTCCTAAAGTTTAACTTCTGTGAATTTAATTTGGTTTTCATAGTTTTTACTGCTCTGGTGGTTTCCTTTTGTGCTTGATAATTTTGTTTTAAGCTCATATCTGTCTAATATTATTACATAGTAATTTCTTGGAGTATGGGTAGAAGATGTGTTTATCTACAGAGAATTTGTTTCTCCCTTTGCCAGGTGCCTTGTGTTACCACCAACCCAGAAACAACTTAAATTTATTTCTTGACTTGAGGCTCCTGGCCCTCGAAATCAGTGTAAATTTTAACCCTAAACTCAACTGGGGGTAGGCTTGTAATTATGGATTTCCGGGGAAGATACTTCGATTCTAGTGAAGGCCTGATTTGAACAAGTTGCCTGTTGTGGACAGAGCCCTTTTCCCCAACCTACCTATGGGGAGTGACTCTTCAAGGGCATTGCTGGTTTTATGCAGTGGTCTCAATTTCAGCTTTCACCACATCTAATAAAAATCAAAACTGAAGTCCCTAGATTCCAAGTTTAACCTAAGGTCATGGCTTGAACTTTTGTTTACAGCTCTGATTTTATTCAGTAAATACATTTAACAGATTTTTTAAAGCTGTTTATACTACATCTCTTTGTGCCACCTGTGAATTTCTTTGCTTGTGAGTTCAAGAGTACGTGTAAAAGAGTGTTTGTTGTGTCTTGTCTACTATTTCCAGATATTTGTAACGAAAGGATATTTTATATCTAGTCTAACTTATTTTCAAAAGTGAAATATTGGAAGATGTTTATGCCCATTGGGGTCTGAGCACCACTGGGCTAGAGATGCTGCTGCTATTGCTTCTTTAGTGCAAAGTTAGAATTGGCTACCTGATCTCTTATCCTTTCCCAAACTTGGTGCTACTGTTAAGTTTTATCCATATTATTGGTTTGGTCTGCTAGTTACCATTTAAAAGTGTTACTGATATGGAACAGGTCCATTTTTGAATTCCAAAATTCAGAATTAAACTTTGAAATGCAAATTACTGATACGTTGGAACTGTCTGTACTCCTGTTACTCACAGTTTATTTTCCATGTTGATATCCAATTATTAGCTGCTAAGTGCATTTTTTGAAAGTTAATGATAGCCTCGATCTTTTTTTTTTTGTTTTTGTTTTTTTTAATTGGGACTATGTAGTCCTAGAAATGTAGATCTTTAATGATCTGGTTTTAAGAAACAAAGAGCCATTCAAGTTAACTTAAGAAAAGAGAGGCTATTGTAAAGATACATGATATATGGAACTGGAAAGTTGTCAGGAACTCAAGGCAGCTTGGAGATCTACCCTTTCCTCGTGGTCTCGTAATTTTCTCTTTCCACCTGTTGAGTTCTTTGCTCTTTACTGATTGTCTCTTCATTGCCTCTTTTCTGTTTCTTCAAAACTTCACTTTATGCCCAAAGCCCTGCGTGCTGTGACACTGGCACATAGCATGGTTTCACAGTGAGTTACATTGCATGGTGGTGCTATTTCTCAGTATTTCCAGTTTCAGATATTTTAGAGTTGTGCCGTGTAATACAGTTATCACTAGCCACACGTGGCTTTTAAAATCAAAATTGAAATTATGTATAGGGTCTGTATGCTGATAACTGCAAAGCACTGATGGAAGATATCAAAATCTAAATAGAGACAACTGCCAGCCGTGTTTGTGGATTGGAAGACTCCGCATAGTAAATATGTCAGTTCTTTCCAAACTGATCTATAGATTTAATGTACTTCCAAATAAAAGTCCCAACAGCAGATTTTTTTTTTTTAAACAGACAAGCTGACTCAAATTTATATGGAAAGGCAAAGGACCTTTGTTGCCAAAGCAACGTTGAAAAAGAAAAAGTTGGAGGAATCACAAAATTATTGTGATTGTAAATTTAAAATTTACTATAAAACTACAGTAATCGGCCAGGCCTGTGTGGTTCATACCTGTAATCCCAGCACTTTGGGAGGCCAAGTTGAGTGGATCACCTGGGGTCAGGAGTTGAAGATGATCCTGGCCAACATGGCAAAACCCCATCTGTACTTAAAATACAAAAATTAGCTAGGCATGGTGGCGTACCTGTAGTCCCACCTACTCGAGAGGCTGAGGCAGGAGAATCACTTGAACCCAGGAGGCGGAGGTTGCAGCGAGCCGAGACTATACCACTGCACTCCAGGCTGGGCAACATAGTGAGACTCCGTCTCAAAAAAAAAAAAAAAAAACCAAAAAAATTACACTAATCAAGACTGTATAGTGTAGGTAAGAGTTAAACACACGATCAGTAGGTCAGTATAGATCAACATGAGGTCCAGACATAGATCCACACAAATATAGCCAATTCATTTTTGACAAAGGTGGAAGTCAATTCGATGAAAGGAAAATTGACTTTTCCACAAATGATAAGAAAGAGTTGGACATATACATGCAAAAAAAGTACCTAAACCTGAACTGTACACCTTACACAAAAATTATCTCAAAATGTATTATAAAACTAAATGTAAAAACATAAAACTTTTAGAAGAAAACACAGAAGAAAATATTTGTGACCTGGCGTTAAGCAAAAAGATCTTGGACATGATACCAAAAGCACAATTCATTGGACTTTATCAAAAATAAAATCTTTTGCTCTGTGTATTTGTTTGGTAGGGCTGCCATAACAGAATGCCACAGACTGGGTGGCTTCAACAGTAGAAATTTATTTTCTCATAGTTCTGGAGGCTGGAAGTCCAAGGTTAAGGTGCCAGCAGGGTTGGTTTCTCCTGAAGCTTCTCTCTTTGGCTTGCAGATGGCCGCCTTCTTGGTGTATCTTCACATGGCCTTTTCACTATGCATGTATATCTCTGGTATCTCTTCCTTTTCTTAAAGGGACATCAGTCTTGTTGGATTAGGGCCCACCCATATAACTTATTTAACCTTAATTACCTTTTCAAATGCCTTTCCTCTGAATATAGTCATGTTCTAAAGTACTAAGGGTTAGGACTTCAACATATGAATTTGGTAGGGAACACAATTCAGTTCATAAATTTTGCAAAAAACGCTGTTAACAAGAATGAAGAATAAGTTACAGACTGAAGAAAACATTTGACTGGGCGCAGTGACTCATGCCTGTAATCCCAGCACTTTGGGAGGCCAAGATGGGTGGATCACCTGATGTCAGGAGTTCGAGACCAGCCTGACAAACACGGTGAAACCTCATCTCTTCTAAAAATACACAAAAAATCAGCCAGGTATGGTGGCAGCTGCCTGTAATCTTAGCTACTTGGGAGGCTGGGGCCGGAGAATCGCTTGAACCCGGGAGGTGGAGGTTGCAGTGAGCCAAGAATGTGCCATTGCACCCCATCCTGGGCAATAAGAGCGAAACTTCGTCTCAAAAAAAAATAGCAAATCATATATCTGACAAAGGACTCATATATAGAATACATATATATGAAGAACTCTCATAACTCATCAGTAAGAAAATAAATATTCCAATTAAAACATGGATGAAAGACTGGAAAACAGTTTATCAAAGGATGGCAGGTAAGCACATGAATAGACTAAGAGCATCATCAGTCATCAGGGAAATGCAAACTAAAATCACCCTGAAATAGCATTTACATACCTATTAGGATGGCTGAAATAAATACAATACCGATTCTTGGCAAGGATGTGAAGCAAGTGGAACCCCACCATGCGTTGCTTCTGGGAATGAAAAATGGTACAGTCACTCTAGAAAGTTGGTCATTTTCTTATAAAGTTAAACGTATACCTACCATATGATATGATCTAGTCCCACTCCTGGGTATTTATGTAACCTGTATACAAATATTTATAGCAGCTCTTTCCGTATTTGCCAAAAACTGAAAACAATCCAGATATCCTTCAACTGGTAAATGGATGAGCCGTGGTAAATCTATACAGTGGAACACTACTCAGCAATAAAAAGGAACAAACTGATGACATATGCAACAACTTGGTGAAAGAAGAGTCTCAAGATGTTATATAATGAATGAATTTATATGGCATTCTCAAAAAGAAAACCTATAGTCATAGAGAACATGTTAGTGTTTCCAGGGTTTAGGGAGGATTATGACTTCCATTGGAGTTTTTTGCAGTGATGGAATTTTTCTGTTTCCTGATGGTGGTGGTGGTGGTGGTGGTGGTTATATAATCTAATATATGTGTTTACATTATTAGAACTATATCTTTAAAATCCTTTTTATTGTCTGGTAGTTAAAAAATTTAAAACTCCAAATTTTAATATTTCATTGTATATACACGTATAATTAAACAAAATTCAGTTTTCACTTGCACTGGCCATATTTTTTTTTAAATTTCAACTTTTATTTTTAATTCGGCGGGGTACCTGTGCAGGTTTGTTAGCTGGGTATATTCCATGATGCTAAGGTTTGGAATACAGTTGATCCTGTCACACAGGTAGTGGGCATAGTAACCGACAGTTTTTCTTTTCTTTTTTTTTAATACATTCTCATTTATTTTTGTCTTGTATTGCTTTTATCAATGATATATAATTTTCAGTGTACAGTTCTTTTTTTTTCTTTTTTTATTATTATACTTTAAGTTCTAGGGTACATGTGCATAACGTACAGGTTTGTTACATATGTATACTTGTGCCATGTTGGTGTGCGGCACCCATCAACTTGTCAGCACCCATCAACTCGTCATTTACATCAGGTATAACTCCCAGTGCAATCCCTCCCCCCTCCCCCCTCCCCATGATAGGCCCCGGTGTGTGATGTTCCCCTTCCCGAGTCCAAGTGATCTCATTGTTCAATTCCCACCTACGAGTGAGAACATGCGGTGTTTGGTTTTCTGTTCTTGCGATAGTTTGCTGAGAATAATGGTTTCCAGCTGCATCCATGTCCCTACAAAGGACACAAACTCATCCTTTTAATGGCTGCATAGTATTCCATGGTGTATATGTGCCACATTTTCTTAATCCAGTCTATCACTGATGGACATTTGGGTTGATTCCAAGTCTTTGCTATTGTGAATAGTGGCACTGGCCATATTTTAAGTGATCAATAGGTACATGTGGTATAGGGCTAATGTATTGGATAGTGCAGATACAGATCATTTCCATCAATGTAAAAAGTTCTTTTGGACAGTGCTGCGTTTTCTTTGTTTTGTTGTTGTTGTTGTTGTTGTTGTTGTTGTTTTGAGATGGAGTTTTGCTCTTGTTGCCCAGGCTGGAGTGCAATGGCGCGATCTCAGTTCACTGCAACCTCTGCCTGCTGGGTTCAAGCAGTTCTTCTGTCCCAGCCTCGCGAGTAACTGAGATTATAGGTGCATGCCACTACGCCTGGCTAATTTTTGTATTTTTAGCAGAGGTGGTGTTTCCTCATATTGGTCAGACTGGTCTCGAACTCCTGACCTCAGGTGATCCGCCCACCTTGGTCTCCCAAAGTGCTGAGATTACAGGCATGAGCCACCATGCCTGGTCTGAGCCACTGTGACCGGCTGACAGTGCTGTTTTAAAGCAAGGATCAGCAAAGTTTGTCGATAAAGGGTCAGATAGTAATACCTAAGTCTTTGTGAGCCATATGGCCTCTGTCTCAGCTACTCAACTCTGCTATTGAATTTTTTTAATTTTTAATTTTAATTTTAATTTTTTTAGACTGGTCTTGTTCTTTTGCCCAGACTTCAGAACAATAGTGTGATCATAGCTCACTACAGCCTTGATCTCTTGGGCTCAGTTGATCCTCCTCCCACCTCAGCCTCCCGGGTAGCTGGGACTATAGGCACATACCACCAAGACCAAGCCTAGCTGAATTTTTGTATTTTTTGTAGAGACAGGTTTTCACCATGTTGCCCAGGCTGGTCTCAAACTCCTGGGCTCAAGCAATCCGCCCACTTTGGCCTCCCAAAATGCTGGAATTACAGACATGAGCCACCACCTGTGTACCAGTAAAACTTTATTTACAAAAATAGACATGTTTGCAGATCCCTATTTTAGAGAATTTGCCCTATTTCCTATTTTCATGTCAGCTCAGGGTTTATTGGTAGAGTAACCTTATAATTTACCATCCAAATTTAATAAATTTTTAATTGTTTAAGAGTGAACACAGGCACTGTTAGTAATTGTACTGGTACAATAGGCATAACCAGGAGTACGCTGGGCAAACCAGAGATGAATGTCACTCCATCAGTTTTCCTATGAATTGGTTGCCCTTGTTACCCAGTCTCAGGCAGTTCCTTATAAAAGCAGCATGAGAACGGACTAATACGCCTAGTCTAATCAACTATGGGAAAGGGAACGTGAAACCATCCCTTCAGCAGTGAGTATGGGTTATCCATTTTCTTCTGAAAGGGGGTAGTTGAATGGGAGGTACCCTGAGGTTTGGCTGGTCTGGTACACTCAAAATAGTCTGTGTTTTCTATCCCCAAGCCTTTGCTCATGCTTTTCTTTCTGTGCCCTTTCTCCCATCCCTTTTCTGTGTTTTTCATAATTCAGGCCATCTTTTCAAACCTCTGCAAAAATGGTATCACCTTCGTGCAGTCATTCCTGTAATACCTTTTCAGGCTTACAAGTTGGTAGTTATGTTTTATAAAAGTCAGTAATGTAGTGCTTTAAACTGGATCCCCAAACCTGGCTGTGTATCAGCAGTACCTCAGTAGCTTAAAATATAGAATCCTGGGTCCCATTCTTAATTGCTTGACTTGAATTCAGAATTTATAGCAATATTTTGTTATTGTTTTGTTTTGTATTTAAACTTCTTATATGATTTTTATATAACTGGCTATCTGATTCAGTATTTGGAATCTATTGATTTAGGCTGAAATTATTTGATATAAACATTGACTTTTAGAGTTAGAAGGAATCTTAAAAATAGCCTTTTTTCACCTTAATGTCTTTAAATTGTGGGCAGAGGGGTCAGGAAGAAGACACAAGGGAAATTACTTACTTAGATCCCATTGCTGGTTACTGGCAGAGCCAGGACTAAATGTTGTTAGCTGTCATTCAGACTTAGATTCATATTCACATTGGACATCCCCTTCTGTATAGTAAGGTTTCAATACTCCAAGGGGCTCGATACATAGTAGATGATGGTCAGATGTTTTACTAATAATGATTGTTTCTAACCCATTTTATGTAGTACCTAGCACATTTTTTGGCTCTTAATGATTCCTACTTGAATGTGTTGTTAACCCTCAGTTCACTCTCAAGGAATGCCTTTCTGATAGTTGGAGATAATTCCCCAATCAGCAAGAAATCATCTCAGAAAAATTCTTTCCAAAACTAGTTCCAATCTGAATGGCCTCTAAAAGGCTCACTGAATCAAACTAAATTTTGATACAGCTTTGAAAGTTGGTACTTTCCAAGAGCCCCTCTAAGCCGAGATCAGTCTAGACCTGTAGGATTTTCCTCATCAGTCCACTTTCATTTTAGAAAGGTTACCCAGAATCTATGGGAGTATGTGGTGGGGGATGTGTATACCGAAATAAGATGTGGGACCAGGGTCAGGAAAAGACTTGTGGCAAGTGGTGGTAGCCTAAGCTGAGCTTCAAAGGATGTCTGTTAGGCCAGGGGAGGGACCTGGAATAAAAGCGTGGATAGCTTTGGGAAATGGCAAGTTGTTTGGTTTGGCCAGAGGATAAAGTACAAGTTAGGGAGTGACTAGAAATATAGATGGGGGCTAGATTAAAATGTAGTATTTCACAATTTCATATCCACAGGCAAAATAATGAAACTGAAGCCCTATCCGACACAGTATAAAAATTCACTTAAAGTAGATTATAGACCTAAATTTAAGAAAACTATAAAACTTAGAACTCTTAGAAAAGAAAGTAGGAAGAAAGTATTTGTGACCTTGGGTTAGGCAAATGGTTTCTTAGCTGCAACATTGAAAACACAAGAAACAAAAATTAGTTAAGTTGGACGTCATCAAAATGAAAAAGTTTTGTGTTTCAAAGGATACCCATAAGAAAATGAAAAGAAATCTTGCAGAATGGGAGAAAATATTTGCAAATCATGTGACTGATAAGGGATTTATATCCAGAATATATATAAAGAACTCTTACAAGTTAACAATTTAAAAAGAATTTAAAATGGACAAAGAATTGAATAGATAGTTCTCCAAAGAAGATACCCAAATGGAAAATTGAAAACAGGTCCACACAAAAATGTGTATACTGATGTTTATAGCACCGTTATTCATAATAGCTAAAAAGTGGAAACAACCCAAATATGGCATTTCCATACAATGGAATACTGTTTGGCAGTAACACATAAATGAGTTTGAGACATGGATGAACCTGAAAACATTACACCAAGTAAAAGAAACCAGAGTCACAAAGGACCACGTATTACTTGATCCCATTTACATGAAATGTTTACAGTAGTCAAATCCATAGATATGGAAAGCAGATTAGTGGTTGCCAGGGATTGAGAGGTGGAGGAATAGGTAGTGACTGCGAATGGTTCTGGGGTTTCTTTTTGAGGTAATGAAAATGTTCTAAAATTAGTTAGTATAATTACATAACTATGAATATACTAAACACCACTGAATCATACACCGTGAAAGGGTGTACTTCATGATATGTGGATTCTATCCCAGTAAAGCTCTTATAAAAAGTGCTGTATTTACTGAAAGCTTTAAATACTCTGACAGGGAATTTGGATTTTTGTCTTTAAAGCAATGATGTGTACTCTTGCGGAGTTGTAAGTCGAGAACAGCATGATGAGAACATCACTGTGGGAGCATTTCAAGAATGGTGGTCAGATCAGTGTTGCAGCAGACTAGATCTAGCTGCTTAGAATATTTTATCCTGTTTTCTGTCCTTAACAAGTATGAACATTTTATGTTACTAATTCTGAATTCAAAATTTTTAACTTTATGCATGCTAATATTTTATAATTTCTATCTTGCTCTTCTTTTTAAAAAATGAACTGCTCAAGGTGATTGAAAAAAGAATAGGAGTTGCAGAATGTTATAATACTGATTTTTAAATTTACCTTTGTGTGTAACCTTGACTACTGTCAATTTAGAGATAGCAAAATATGACTTATTTTAGCCAGAAGACCAGGATTCTTGGTGAATCATAATGCTTTAAAGACCTTTTATTAATAAACATGGATTTTTAATAAAGAAAGGCTTAGAAGTGAAGTTTCTTAAGGGCTTTTAATTATCTCTTTCCCCTCTTTTTGTGAAATTCTTAATACTGCCAAAAATTACATATTGGAAGATATTTCTAACCATGATAGAGGCAAAAAGAACAGTAATCATTTTAGCTCTTTTTTTTTAATAACCCTAAAAAACTGAATTTAAAAAGTGTTAGCCTTTTAGGAAATTCTAGACTGATTTACCATTTGAAATAATGTATTCATAAGTCAACCCTTACAGTAAATATTGACCTTGGTAAACCACTCATCAGATATTATTTGTAATCAACTTATTACTGTGGTTCAATATAATACTATGTGCTTGTAGTGGTAACTTAATTCCTTATGAACAAATCATATTCTTTAGAAGAAATAGTACATTGTGATTACAGCAACCATTTGGACAAATCATTGGTTAGCTCTGTAAATAGAGTGTGTGCCCTCCTGTGGTCATTGGTAACAAAAAAATCTCAGCTATAATCATCCTAGCTTCTGAGTTCACGTTTGTCTGCTCTTCCATAGTAGACATCACCCGTACTCTGAATTTCTTCTCAGTAAGTAAAAAAACATAGCATGATTTTAAATGTGGCAGTTGTCTTTATTTGGAGGAATGCTAAAGGAGAAGCCTACAGAGAAAGATATCAAAGTGTGAGGAGGGCAAGTAGTTTGATGGTGCTTGAAAAGCTTTATGACATTATACCTGAATATTTTTCAGATACACTCTGCCCTCCTTTACAGAATGCTCCCAGATGATATTCTGGTTTTATTTCTATTCATTATCTCTATTTCTCATTTATGTATCTTTTTTCCTAGAGAAAGAGCAAGTATCCAGCACTGTCTATTTGAAACATCTATCCCATTTTATGGAAATTAGTTTAATTTGGAAATAAGTGTCAAATCTCTTTGTATTGCCTGAGTGTTTATTAGTTATGGAGATTTTGTTTTGAAGGAACAATTGTTAAATGAATTTTCCCTACAAATTTTATTAATTTATATGAGATCTTTTAATATCTTTGTTCTTCTTAGGGTTAAATGGTTAAATTTTATATTTTCAGCAATGACTGTGTCTCATATCTTAGATCCTTGGCTGGTATTTTTAGTGCCCTAATATTCTTAGAAGAATTCCACTATTAATGGTATTATCACCTCTTGCCAGGTGATTCACTGATTTTCACCAATCCATTAATAAGAGAGTGTTGCAACTAGGAATAATTCTGGTCACATGAATGGATCTTTCTGTGATCAGGCAATGGCATGTATTGTTCTTCACTGGTGATATGAAAATTAATTTATTTTTAGTTAACAGTTTAAAATATCAAATTGAAAGTTCTGATCCAATTATAAAACATTTTAAATTGACAGAGACTTACTGCCATTTTAATATAGTTTCTCTGCTTATTTATACATGTATTATATAATATATAATATATATTGTGTTATATGTACACATAAATACACATAATATAATTATGTATACTTATATACATAATTATACAATTGTAAATGCCAGGAATCTAATAATATAATTTGATTTTTTAAAGTGATTTTAACATGTGGCTTACAAAATAGATTTGTTTTGCATTGAACTACATGTATTTGACTGTACCATCAGGTGTGTTTAAAAGGATGCAGGGGGCCTGTTTTCATAATTATATACACAATTGTGTTAACCTTTCGTATCCTAAAGCTTTTAAATGAAAAAATGTAAGGCTAGTTAATTAGTTCAACTAGCCTTTGAATGAATAGCAATACAGTGTAATACTTAAAGGCTCAGACTGGAGTTAGCCTGCCTGGGTTTGAATCCCAGCACTGTCGACTCACTGGCAAATGACCTTGTTAAGTTCTTTTGAGTTCTATGTCCTTTAGTTTCCTCACTTGCAAAATGAGAATAATATCAGTACCTATTTTATAAGATTGTTGTGAGGATTAAATGAATTAATATTAAAACATTTAGAATAGTGCCTGGCACATCCATACCGACATCTAAGTGTATATTAGCTGTTAGTATTAGTATTGCCAATATTAAATTTTACATAAATGTTGAAATTTATTGTGAAGTATAAACTTTGTTTTGTAAATATAAATTACATTTGCATTTCTTTTAAAATATTTTTATATAACAGAAAACAAACAGTAAGCTAAAGTGAAATTTTATACACTTTTATGAAAGCTTTCTTCACAATAATCCTTTTTTCCTTTTTTTTCTTTTAGGCACGGAATGTTAACACTGGTGAATTAGCAGCAATTAAAGTAATAAAATTGGAACCAGGTAAATTATTTGAAATTCATTTTTTCTTATTGCTAGAAAGCCGTGGGATATCTTAAGGCTTATTTTAATGATGTTTGGTCAACATTCTCTTGTTTTCCCCAACATCTTCTGGGATAAATAGAGCTGCTTGTATGCTCTTTCCTCCAGTTCTTCGAGTTCTGCATACACACACCTTGCTCAGTTCTTCCCTGAAAAATAACTGATAATTGGAGGAGGAAGGGGAACTCCTGAAAAGACTTTGTTCTTTCTGAACTCAGTTGAGCTAACTTGTGACAAGCTGATTGTGGTTTATTTCCAGGCTAACGTCTTGTGGTGTCAGTGTGATGTCGTGGAAAAAACAGAACCAAGATTTGGGTA
The DNA here is from genome assembly GCF_001698545.2 of Rhinopithecus bieti. NCBI lineage: Eukaryota > Metazoa > Chordata > Mammalia > Primates > Cercopithecidae > Rhinopithecus > Rhinopithecus bieti. The sequence goes on from NW_016810838.1 coordinate 1,440,990, forward strand.
GTTGTAGTTCAGTTTGTCTCCCACTCCCTTTCTCTGTGAACTTGGGCAAATAGCTTCATGTCTCTGAGTCTCCCAGTTTTCTCGGGCGATCTAGCTTCCACATTCTGTATTTCATTGATATCTCAGCAGTTGTCTACCAAATTGAGCAGCTTATTGTAAAGCCCCTTAAGACGACTACATATTTTTTGTCTGCTTCAACTATGTTCTTTGAATTCCTCCTACTTCCCTCAAAACCCACCTTTTTCTTAGCTAATTACTCACTCTTTGTTTATTCTCTCTTAGAAACCCCTTCCCACTCTTTCTTCTTCCCACCATAAGCAAGTCTATAATTGTGCTAGTGTCTAGACCGAGTTCCACAGCAATTCGTGCCTTTCTGATGACTTCTTCCGTTACAAGCTGATAATAAGAGTTTATTGGTAAAACAAGTTTCAGTTCCAGTATGAACAGAAATCCATTCAGAGACTTTACAAGACTGCAAAAACTTTTTCTTTAAAAAAAAAAAAAAAAAAAGAAGGTAGGAAGGAAGAAAGAAAGAAAGAAAGAAAAAAGAAGAAAGAGAAAGAAAGAAAAAGAAGGACAAGAAAAGAAGAGAAAAGCTGGAGAAGGAATTAGGACTTCAGATCCAGAGGAAATATTTTTTGCCTGTTATTGAAGTCCACTGACTCTGCTCCGGCCAGCAGAGGTATATTCAGTGAGTCAAACTGCCTATGTATGAACAGAAAATCAGTTCTTTCTGCTCCCCATTAACAAATATTTAAGGAACATCAGTGTAAGGGAATGCCAAATTATTAGCTTGCCCAAGATGTCGGCATCTCGTATTCTGGCCCCAGAGGATTACCTGATTTGAAGAGACCCGTAAGTCAGGTGCAAGGATGTAGTTGGAAGAAAACACAGTTTCTCTAGTAACCATGTAGCCTACAGACCACACAGGACGTATTCAGAGAATCAGGTCTGAGGAGGCTTCGGCCCACCCAACAAGAAAGTGGAAATGATCACAAAAAGGCCAACTTTTCTCCTGTTTGTTTTTTTTCCTTTGTTTGAGACTCTTACTTCTGACTGCCGGGAAAAGCTGAGTGGTGGTTTCACTTGGCTGAAACCTTATTAGGGAATTAAGGTGCCATGAGACACCTCATGGGTGGACAGGTTGGCATGGTGCTGACAAAGGGTCCTGTGTCTCCCGGGGCACACCAGCCGCTGGCTCATCTGAATGCCCTCTCAGTGATGAGCAGTTGAGTGGCCATCTGAGGTGGCTGACGGTGACAGGTCCACAGCCTGGGAGTGGAGAGGGCTGGGTTCTCACTGGGTTCTGGAAAGGGAGACCACACTATCACCATTTATCATCCAAACTGTGGCACTTTGAAAAAACCCTAATTACTTCTATGTGTACTTCCTAAACCTAAGGACATTGTACATGGATAGCAGTGCCGTTATCTAATCTCCAGTGTTCAGATTTCACACGGCCTGCTGATGTACTTTGTTTCCATTCAGGATATAATCTTGTACCATGTGTTGCATTTAGTTGTCATTTCTCTTTAGTGTCCTTTAATCTAGAATGGTTCCTTAGTCTTTCTTGTCTCTCATGACCTTGATATGTTTTGTGGCTCAATTGTTGTGTGGAATGTCCCTTAGTTGGGGTTTGTCTGATATTTCTTAGTGACTAGATGCGGTTTATATTTTTCTGGCAACAATATCACAAAAGTGCTGTTGTGTCCTTCTTGGCACATTTTTTTCTTTTCTTTTCTTTTCTTTTTTTTTTTTTTTTT
>NW_016810838.1:1443459-1451902 GCF_001698545.2 Rhinopithecus bieti
AAAGGCCAAATAGCCAATACTTTAGGCTTTGTAGGTCGTGTATCGTCTCTATATTCAGTTCTCTCTCTTTCCCTATAGTTTGCCCACCCCTTACTTAGAGCATCAATAAGCTTTTTAGAAGTGATATTAAAATGAAAATTTAAGGATGTACTGATTGTGATCAAACCACACAGAAATATAATGAATTAAAAAAATTTTCCAGTTATACATATTTACATATTTTGTGTAGTCATTATATTCTAAACATCACAAGACAAGATGTTTGTCTTTTTCTGAATCTCCTACTCTTCAATTTATAAGAAATTTTAGAAGGATATTTGAAGTTGTTGAAATATTAGCTACAAAAAGAAATTTGGCATTTAAAGCAGGGCCTTCATTTTTAATCATTAAGAAGTGACTGTGTTACTTAATGAAATGGTTCTAATGAGAAGTATTTTGTATATACATCATTCCCTCAAATCACCTAAATACCTTCTCTTTCGGGAAGCCTTCCCTGACCCTGGGTCTAACTAAGATGACTCCTGAGTGAATAGCTCGGCTATAGCACTGACCATAGCTATATTGTCATTCTAGACTTGCCTTTCTTTGTTTCTAAGTTGTAATCAAATTTGTGCCCCCAGCACTGAGTTTAGGACCTGGCACATAGTACCCATTCTTCATATCTTAAAATTTCCTTAAAGAATAAAACTTGAAAAGCTTACTGTTCAAGTCAATTATTTTTTGTTCATGAAATGTTCAGGTTGTTGCACTGTCAATCTTGAACACTGCCATGTATATATTGATCAATGTATTAAAAGTAGAATACACAGCTGTACAAAAGGAAAAAAATAAAAATCATTCATATTCTACCACCCGGAGAAAACAAGGGTTATCACCATAAATATGTTTCATCTATTACAGCTACCCATTTCCCCCTGCCACCAGTTATTTTGATCCCTCAATCATAATTTTAGCCCATAGTATTTCTGTATATATGCCTAACGTATAAATACTCAGAATATAATCACAAACAGAACCCTCATACACAGCTGGTAGAAATGTAAAATGATGCAACCACTTTGGAAAACAGTTTGTCACTTCCTTAAAGTGTTTGACATAAATTTGCCATAATGACCCAGCAATTCTACTCTTGCATATCTGCCGACACAATGATTGTCATGCACAAATGTTTATAGTAGCGTTATTCAGAATATGTCTTAAAATTGGAAACAATCTTAACTGCCCATCAACTGGTGAATGAATATGTTGTGTTCATACAGTTGAATACTATTCAACAATAAAAACAAGATGCTGATACATACTGTAACATAGGTGACCAAAACGTGCTAAGTCAAAGGAGCTAGACACATGAAACTACATACTGTATGATTTCATGTGAACGGTTCAGAAAAGGCAAATCTGTGGTGTCAGAAAGTTAATCTGGTGAGCTGGGGACACAGAGGGGTGGACTAACAATTATTGGACGTGAAGGTTCTTACGGGAATAATCTAGTGATGGTTGTACAACTTGGTAAATTTACTAAAAACACCATTGAATTATACACTTGAAATTGCTGAACTATCCAATTTAAACATATACCTAAAGATATGTAACTAAAACCATTAACAGCATTACAGTTCCTTATTAATAAGACCTACACTTAGCAAATAGTTGCTATGTTATATCTATAGGTTCCTGCTTAATTTCTTTTTATCTTTTTTCCTTGTAACTTTCTGTTGAAGTAACTCGATTGTTTATCCTGTAAAATTCCCCTCAGTCCGGATTTTGCTGATTGCCTTCCTGTAGCATCATGTAATATATTCTTTGGTGAATTGATGGATAGCTCTAGAGAACTGAGTAGACTCCAATTTTTTGGGGGGCATGGAAGAGGGAACTACTTCACGAGTGGTGTTATGCTCACATTTTTCTAAGGTAGAGAGGTGTGTGTGTTTAAGAGACAGTCGCACTGTAGCCCAGGCTGCAATGCAGTGGTATGATCGTGGCTCACCACAGTCTTGATCTCCTGGGCTCATACTATCCTTCTGCCTCAGCCTCCCAAGTAGCTAGGCCTGCAGGCGTGTGCTACCACACCCAGCTAATTTTTATTTTTTGTAGAGACAGGGTCTCACTGTGTTGCTGAGGTTGCTCTTGAATACCTGGTCTCAAGTGACCTCTGACCTTCCAAACTGCTAGGATTACAAGCATGAGCCACTGTGCCTGGCCTATATTAGAGTTTTGATGGCCAGTCTTCTACTTTTTGGAAACAAAAATTAAGTCTGAAATAGTATAGTGCAACATGTTGGATTTTAAGAATTTCTATCTAGAGTTTGTTACCTTTTCCTTTTTTTACAACTGATAAGCAATTTGAACCTGAAGCAAAATAAAAACTTAGACATTTTGACCAAATTGTTTAAATGTGAAGTTACTCCAAGGTGTCTGACTTTTGCGTCTCATCTTATTCATGCAGCTTTAAATTTTAAAAAGTTTATTTATTTATTTATTTATTTATTTATTTATTTATTTATTTATTTATTTGTGATGGGGTCTTGCTCTGTTGCCTAGACTGGAGTGCAGTGGCACGATCTTACCTTACTACAACCTCTGCCTCCTGGGTTCAAGCGATTCTCCTGTCTCAGCTGCCCGAGTAGCTGGGATTTCAGGAGCGCACCACCATGCCAGGCTAATTTTTGTATTTTTAGTAGAGACAGGGTTTCACTGTGTTGGCCAGGCTGGTCTTGAATTCCTGACCTTAGGTGATCCACTCATCTCTGCCTCCCAAAGTGCTGGGATTACAAGCGTGAACCATCACACGTGGCCTAATTTATTTTTAATTTTAATTATAATTTTTTTTATTGTTTTGAGACAGAGTCTCGCTCTGTCACCCAGGCAGTGGCGTGATCTTGGCTCACTGCAGCCTCCACCTCCTGGGTTCAAGCAATCTTCATGAATAGCTAGGACTACAGTCATGCACCACCACGCCTGGCCAATTTTTGTATTTTTAGTGGAGACAAGGTTTCATCATGTTGGCCCAGATGACCTCGAACTCCTGGCATCAAGTGATCCATCTGCCTGGGCTTCCCGAAATGCTGGGATTACAGATGTGAGCCATTTTTAATTTTTGTGAATACACAGTAGGCATATATATTTCTGGGTTACATGAGATACTTTGATACAGGCATGCAATACGTAATAATCACATCAGGGTAAATGGGATATCCGTCACCTCAAGTATTTATCTCTTGTGTTTCAAACAGACCAGTTATACTCTTCTAATTATTTTTAAATGTATAATTGAATTATTTATTTATGTATTTTTTTTTACTGTAGTCACCCTGTTGTGCTTGCAAATACTAGGGCTTATTCATTCTTTCTAATTTTTTGTACCAATTAACCATCTCCAAATCCCTTCCACCCCACAAACCCTGTAAGCTTCCCAGCCTATGGTAACCATCCTTCTACTCTCTATTTCCATAAGTTCAATCGTTTTGAGTTTTAGCTCCCACAGATAAATGAGAACATGTGATGTTTGTCTTTCCGTGCCTGGCTTATTTCACTTAACATAATGACTTGCAGTTCCATCCGTGTTGTTGCAAATGACAGGATCTCGTTCCTTTTGATGGCTGAATAGTACTCCATTGTATATATGTACCATATTTCTGTATTCATTCATCTGTTGATGGACACTTAGATTGCTTCCAAATCTTGGTTATTGTGAAGAGTACAGTAGTAAACGTGGGCGTGCAGATCTCTCTTTGCTGTGATCATTTCCTTTCTTTTGGGTATATACCTAGGAGTGGAATTGCATGATTGTGTGGTAGTTCTGTTTTTAGTTTTTGGAACCTCCAAACTGTTCTCCATAGTAGTTGTGTTAATTTACATTCTTACTGACAGTGTATGAAGGTTCCCTTTTCTCCACATTCTCACCAGCATTTATTGCCTGTCTTTTTGATAAAAGGCATTTTGAATAAGGGGAGATAATATCTCATGGTATAGTTTTGATTTGCATTTCTCTGATGATCAGTGATGTTGAGCACCTTTTCATAAACCTGTTTGCAGTTTTTATATCTTTGAAGAAATGTCTATTCAGATCTTTTGCCCATTTTTAAATTGAATTATTAGGGTTTTTTCCCCCAGTGGAGTTGTTTGAGCTCCTTACATAATCTGGTTGTTAATCCCTTGTCAGATGAGTAGTTTGCACATATTTTCTGCCATTCGTGGGGTTGTCTCTTCTCTTTGTTGGTTGTTGGTTTTGCTGTGCAGAAGCTTATTAATTTGATGTGATCCCATTTGTCCATTTTTATTTGGTTGCCAATGCCTGTAGGATATTGCTCAAGAAATCTTTGCCCACACCAATGTCATAGAGATTTTCCCCCGTGTTTTCTTGTAGTAGTTCCATAGTTTGAGGTCTTAGATTTATGTCTTTAATCCATTTTAATTTGATTTTTGTATATGGTAAGAGGAAGGGGGTCTAGTTTCAGTCTTCTGCATATGGTTATCCAGTTTTCTCAGCACTGTTTATTGAAGAGACTGTCCTTTCTCCAATGTATGTTCTTGGTATCTTTGTTGAAAATGCATTCACTGTATGTGTCTGAATTTATTTCTGGGTTCTCCATTCTGTTCACTGATCTGTGTGTCTGTTTTTCCAGCAGCATGCTGTTTTGGTTACCGTAGCTCTGTAGTATAATTTGAAGTCAGGTAATGTGATTCCTACAGTTTCTTTTTTTTTTTTTTTTTTTTTTTTTTTTTTGCTTAGGATAGCTTTGGCTATTTTGGGTCTTTTGTGAGTGCATAAAAATTTTAGGATAGTTTTTTCTATTTTTGTGAAGACTGTCATTCATATTTTGATAGGAATTGCATTAAATCATTAGATTCTTTTGGGTGGTATGGACATTTTAACAATATTGAATCTTCCAGTCCATGAACATGGAATATCTTTCCATTTTTTGTGTGTGACTTCTTCACTTTCTTACATCAGTGTTTTATGTTTTCATTATAGAGATCTTTCCTTTCTTTGGTTAATTCCTAGGTATTTTATTTTATTTGTAGCTATTGTAAATGGAATTTCTTTTTTGATTTCTTTTTCAGATTGTTCACTTTTGTTATTCGAAAATGATACTTTTTTTGTATATTTATTTTGTATCCTGCAGCTTTACTGAATTTGTCAGTTTAATAGTTTTTTGGTGGAGTCTTGAGATTTTTCCAAATGTAAGATCATATAGTCTGCAAACAAGGATAATTTGACTGCTTTCTTTCCAATTTGGATGCTCGTTTATTTCTTGCTCTTGTCTGAATGCTCTACAAAAATTTAATATATAAATATATGTAATATATATTATATGTATAAAAGGGGTTAATTCAGCAAGCAAATCTCTATATAGACAGATGTGTGTGTATACATATAAATATATATATATATATATATGTAGAGAGAGAGAGAGAGGATATATATAGAGAGAGAGAGTGACCTTCTTAGATCTTCTTACAGGTTTTGTTTTGAAATCTTTTTTTCTGCTATAAATATAGCTACTCCTGTTCTTTTCTTGTTTCCATTGGCATGGAGTATCTCTTTCCATCCCATTATTTTAGTCTGTGTATCTTCATAGGTGAAGTGTGTTTCTTGTAGGCAACAGATCATTGGGCCTTATTTTCTTATGCTTTCAGCCACTCTGTTTTTTGATTGCAGAATTTAGTTCATTTGTGTCGCATCAGTGCTCAAAAAGTTTTGGATTTTGGAGCATTGTGTATATCAGATTTTTGAACTAGAGAAATTCAACCTGTAGCAGCAAGAGTTAAACATTCCACTCTTTCCTGGAGAATGTAAGTCACTTTGACATAGAGAACGAGTCTTGATTTACACCCCAGATGGCAGAGCTTCAGGTAAGAGACACAGTGTTCACATCCATCATAACTTCGTTACTAATAAGGAAAAAGAACCTTGGGTTCACTTTGTAATCCAATTCTGAAGTCAGCCCCTTTACATATAGCTCTCCTTTGCTCTAAGCCTGTCAAAACACCACTTCATTTAAATTTCATCTCAATTCCATTTTATTTAAAGTATTACAAAAACTCTACATTTTGCTTGGGTGAGATGCCCTAAGATTTATCTGGCGTGTGGTTTTCCTCATTGCAGTGGGTCAGTAAACCTGAATTTGTCAGATGACAGGTTTGTTCCTACAGTCTGTGGCTGATCCAGCTGGAACACTGCCAATTCTTGAGACTTATTTGGATAAAAATAATTAAAAATGGATCAAGATGAGAGCTATAGCAGAGCTTGCTAGTAGAATAGAACATATATATATACACACACACACACACTTTGGAGCTTTATTTTCAAGTTCTGATAAGTTCTTTATTTTCAAGTTCTGATAACTTATTATATAAATAAGTTATAGATCTGGAATCTCTTTTTGGGATTTAAAGTCAGAATTTAAAAGTTGCTTGTACTCATTTGTGGTATTGTTTGCAGTACTAGTTAATATGATACAGATGCAGATAGATAACAGTGATTCATTAGGTAGAAACTCATAGGAAAAACTCTTCTAAATGGGGAAACTCATTCCTTTTCCAACACAATGAAAACTACTGAGATTGATAAACAGAGAAACTTGTAGTGAGAAAATAAGGTATTATGCTTTGTTTCAGTGAGAGCAACATGCATTAAATTGTAAAGCCAAATTTTAAAAGTGTGAAAAAGTAACAATAAGACCTTATTCCACGATTTTTTCATGGACCTCCAAAGTTAAATGTTATAGAATATTCTCTCCTGCCAGCCTTTGACATTACTTTTTTTCTTTCCTGAGAGGTAGTAGAGGTGCTTTCTGCCTCCTTATCTTTCATCATAGAGTGACAAAACATTGGGGATATGATTTATCTGGTGCCTTTTCCCATCTCCCTTGAGTGCTTTTGTGGATCCCTTGCCACTGTGTGCTTTTTCAGTGCTGCCTTGTGTTTATTGCCATCATGAATAGTTGTTACATCATTTGTGATAATTATTCTTCAAAGATTAATCATGGATTGCTTAGCCACTCTTAAATATATTGGAATCATCCTATGACTTGAGGCTGACTGTACTGGACAGATTGGATATTTACACATTGAATGGTAATAATGCTCCAAAATAAAAAAGCAACGGATAAAGGATTTTTTGTTTTGTTTAGCTGCAATGTATTTCTTATTCTCAGTCCTCTGTATATGACCAGTGATTTGGCTTCAAGGATGTTTATTTAGCACTTAATTTAGTTAGAAGGAAGATACAGAGATATAGTTCCTTCCTTCAAGGAACTTGTTATCCAATATGAAAACTGGAGTGTTTATGTAAGTCACAGCCTAACTACAGAGAATCACCCATTGAGCAGAGTGTGTGTGCATATGTAGGTGGTGGTGTTGGCAGTAAGGAACGGTGATGGCTGTGACTAGAAAGACTTAATTCCTGGGTCACTGAAGATCTGCCTTTGACTGTTTACTCTGAAATATTCTGGGCTGGGAATATCTAGGTAGGATGCTATGTGAAAGGACACACATAGTGCAGAGTGGCTGATATATCCTAAATACTTGGTGGGTTCCACAGAGGCTGTGAGTTCCATTTCCCTTGGGATGGTTAAGGAAGTAAAACTTCAGATGAGCCTTCAAGACTGGCTAGGATTTTGCTAGTAGAATAAGAGAATGGAGGGTATTCCACATGAGGATCGATAAAAGCAAAGGTAGTATGGAAGTACTAGGCCTGTTTGGGAAGTCGTAGTTTCATTTGTCTAGAGCAGTATGCTCTCTGTGGGCATGGTGGGATATAAGAAGTGGAAAACTGATGATAAGTTTATGGAGAGCCTTAAATACTAGCCCAAAGCAGCCAGGTGCAGTGGCTCACACCTGTAATCCCAGCACTTTGGGAGGCTGAGGTGGGCAGATCAGCTGAGGTCAGGAGTTCAAGACCAGCCTGGCTTGGTAGCACGCACCTGTGTTCCCAGCTACTTGAGAGACTGAGGCAGGAGAATCGCTCGAACCCGGGAGACGGAGGTTGCAGTGAGCCAAGATCACGCCACTGTACTCTAGCCTGGGTGACAGAGCAAAACTCCATCTCAAAAAAAAAATAAAAATAAAAATAAAACTAGCTCAAAGGTTTAGATTTTACCCTGTAGACAGTGGGATTTTGTTTGTTTTTACAGGTTAGTGACATGGTCAGAGTGTAACTGTAAGAAGATTCAGTGTACACAGGCAGATGGGAGAGAGACCCTGCTGATAAGACATATTACTGTTGTGACAGCCATACTTGAGTTACAGGCAGAGGGAAGGAAGGGGTGACTGCATGAGATTTTAGGGTGAATAAGACTTTAAACATGATTGATAAATTATAAGGAATAAGGGAAAGGTACAATATATGTCAAAATTGAGTTTATGGGAAGAATAGTTTTGTTGTATTGTTTTGATTTTAGGAACTCATTTTCTTTTTTTTTTTTTTTTTTTTTTTTTT
>NW_016810838.1:1452031-1549563 GCF_001698545.2 Rhinopithecus bieti
TTTTTGAGGTGGAGTCTCGCTCTGTCGCCCAGACTGGAGTACAGTGGCGCAATCTCGGCTCACTGCAAGCTCCGCCTCCTGGGTTCACGCCATTCTCCTGCCTCAGCCTCCTGAGTAGCTGGGACTACAGGCGCCCGCCACCTCGCCCTGCTAGTGTTTTGTATTTTTAGTAGAGACGGGGTTTCACCATGTTAGCCAGGATGGTCTCGATCTCCTGACCTCGTGATCCTCCCGTCTCGGCCTCCCAAAGTGAGGAACTCATTTTCATGAGTTTTATACAGCTATGGTTTATGCCTATGTAACCTCAAGAACAGATCAGGAGCTGCTAAAACATTATCTTTAAATCAGGTCTGGTGAGAGAACAGAAAGTTGGGAGATGAAAAACGTCCAAAATTAGAACTATTTTATTTAACTTTTTTTCTTTTGGGGGATTTTTTTTTTCTTTTCTTTTAGAGACAGGATCTCACCCTGTCACCCAGGCTGGAGTATAGTGATGTGATCATAGCTCACTGCAGCCCCAACTCCTGGGCTCAAGCAATTCTCCTGACTTAGCCTCACTACTAGCTGGGATTAGCAGGTGTGCACCACCACACCAGGCTAATTTTTAAGTTTTTTTTGTAGAGACTGGGTCTCACTGTGTTGCCCAGGCTGGTCTCGAACTCCTGGCCTCAAGTGATTGTCCTGCCTCGCCCTCCCAATGTTCTGGGATTACAAACATAAACCACTGTGCATGGCTAAAACTGTTTTGAACAGTATGTCACTGTTCTTGTTGGTGGGCATGATAAAAGCAGAAAAATTTTTGCCCATTGTGTTCTTCACTTCCCTTAAAATCTACATCATGCTCTATTTTCCCTTTTCTGTCCTTACTCCAAAAACATTTTTTGAGTCTCCTATAGTACTTACTTTACATATAGAAACTGTAGGGATGCTGCCATCATTTTTAGTAGGTGGGAGGGATATACTCCAGAGGATTTTCACTAGAAATTCACTCCTGAGTTATACGTATCTTCCTTATTTTGGGCCTTCCATCAGAACCACTTGGGTAAACCTGGCTCTCAAAAGAGCTGGATCAGGTAAGAAAAGGAGACCCACCAGGTTTATAGGTCAGGAAGCTCAAGTTAAGCCCTCCTTCCCTGACTACCTGGACACAATCCGTTTGCACTAGAGAATGTTTTCTCAAATATTCCTTTAAAATAAGAAAGGAGTGGAACTGGTTCTTTGGGATGAAAAAAATCTTAATTCGTTTTATGTGTAAAGCACAGATATATATATTTGTATATATGCATAATACATAAACATGCAGAATATCTGTGGTATTAAAATTTCATGGGGGAGCGGCATTAGGAAAACAGAGTTGGGAAACACAGCGTTAGGGTAGAAATTTTTTCTTTTTGTCTTAAAGATGAGGTCTCACTATGTTGCCCAAGTTGGATCAAACTCTCACCTCAGTCTCCCAAATATCTGGGGCTACAGGCTTCCAACACCATGCCCAGTTCTAGAGTAGGACTTTTTTTTTAGGGAGCCAGGGCCATGGTTTCTTTCTTTCTTTCTTTCTTTCTTTCTTTTTTTTTCCCCCCTTTTCCTTTTTTTTTTTTTGTTTTTTTGTTTTTTTGTTTTTTTTAGATAGAGTCTGTCTCTATCACCCAGGCTGGAGTGCAGTGGCACAGCCACAGCTTACTGCAGCCTCAACCACCCGGGCTCAGTCAGTCCTCCCAGTTAAGCCTCCCAAGTAGCTGGGACTACAGGCTCACACCACCATACCCAGCTTATTTGGCTTATTTAATTTTTTTCTACAGATGAGGTTTCACCACGTTGCCCAGGCTAGTCTGAAACTCCTGGGCTGAAGCAAACCACCTGCCTCAGCCTCCTAACATGCTGGGAGTACAGGTGTGAGCCACTGTGCCTGGCTTCTTTTTTTGTTTAGATAGTTTGAGCAAGGGAAATTTCTTCTTGACTTTGTGAACCCAAGTGTCCATTCAGTAACAATGTATGTAAATATAAGTGATACTTAAGCATTAATCAAGAGCACTTAGTAAAATACAGCCAAACAAATAAATAGGCTCTAAGTTATTTTTATCAGGTGAAGGGTGGTTTTCTTCATTCTCATTTCTGAAAAAAATACGAATATTGCTCTTACAATCATTTTTTCATTTGTTTTGAAATAACTAGGAATCAATAGAATTATTAGATACTTCCTTTGTATTTCTGTTATTGATCAGGGCTTTAATATTTCTTCAAAAAATTCAAAGTTGGGTGCTGCTTTTGTGGTTTTAGAAGTTTTTTCTAATTTTATATTGTTATTACTTAAGCCAATTTCTTATCTTTTTAAAGGTTAGCCATTGGGTTTCAAGATACCCTGATAGTTTAATGTAGTATTTCAGAGTATTTCCTGGTACTCCAGTAGTTTGAGACAATAATTGACAACTTAAGAGAAGCTGGAATGTTAGCCATAGATTACTGTGTAAATCAAAAAATAAAGTTCCAAGGTCTCCCAACCATCTGAATGAACCCCTCCGCTGGACCAAAGGCATTCCGAAGTTACCCTGAAAAACTCAGGCGACGATGGAAGTGGAGGTTGAACATGCCTCATTACACCCTCTTCCCTTTTGGAGTTCAGGGAAAGCTGACTGGTATTAACATTAATGCAGATCTTACGTCTGATGAGAAACATTTACAGTCTATTCTCTCTGAAGCCTACTACCTGGAGGTTTCATCTGGGTGATAAAACCGTGGTCTCTGCAACCCCTTATCACAACCTAGACATTCCTTTCTATCGATGATAACTGTTTAAGCCAATTGCCAATCGGAACATTTTAGAAATCTACCTCTGACCTGGAAGCCACTACCTCAACCCCCACCCCACCACCCTGCTTTGAGCTGTCCCACCCTTCTAGATCGAACCAATGTTAAGTCTTAAATGTATTTGATTGATGCCTCAGCACTCCCTAAAATGTATAAAACTAGGCTGTACCCCAACCACCTTGGGCATATGTTCTCAGGTCTCCTGAGGGCTCTGTTATGGGCCATTGATCACTCATATTTGGCTCAGAATAAATCTCTTCAAATATTTTACAGAGTTTGACTCCTTTCATGAACGACTCAAGTACTGTTAATTTCATTTATTGTTTCTACCATAGGAAATGGAGTTTAGAAATTATGTATTTTGAATGACACCGCACATGAAATTAAAAGTTAATTTGAACTTGACTTTAAAACACTTTTACATGGAACATACATGTATGTTCGCACTTCTCTGTGTTTGAAATAGAATGGAAATGGAAGATTTGAGAATGAAATACCCATAACAATGGCATGAGAAACCTTATTTATTTTCATAGTCTAAGCTTAAATTTTCTCTGGGCTATAGGACATTTTAAAATTACTATGGTGTAACCCAAAAATAAAATTCTAAGCTCCCCAGCTCTCCTCAGCCAAGTGCATTCCAAAGTTAACCTGAAAAACTAGTTCAGGCCATGATGTTATCATCATAATGAGACTCCACATCCTCATTATACCCTCCTCCCTTTGGAATTCAGGCTCAGCTGACCAACATTAACATTTAAACAGAGAATCTTAAGACTAGTGAACAGACTTTTTGTAGCAATAAGACACCAAATTCCATCCTGACTCTAGTATAGCATCACATGACAGATAGCAGGCCCTGCAAGAAATTGAAGTATTTTATCCCAAGTATATTTCTTTGATATATTTTGAAATGGTCCTGCAAAGCTGTCTCTTGTGGGGGAAATCTGTATTCCATAGAGAATTCATTTTCCTTTCTAGGTCTTTTTCCTGATCTAGGAGAGAATTAACTGAGTCTGGTACTTTATAGGTCTGACAAAATCTCTGAAGTCTGCTACCTGGAGGCTTCATCTGCATGATAAAACCTTGGTCTTCACTACCCATTAATTTTATTTTTATTTTTTATTTTTTATTTTTTTTTTGAGACGGAGTCTCGCTCTGTCACCTAGGCTGGAGTGCAGGGGCGCCATCTTGGCTCACTGCAAGCTCCACCTCCTGGGTTCACGCCATTCTCCTGCCTCAGCCTCCCACACGGCTGGGATTACAGGCATGTGCCATCACACCTGGCTAATTTTTGTATTTTTAGTAGAGATGGGGTTTCACCATTTTGGCCAGGCTGGTCTCAAACTCCTGGCCTCAGGTAATCCACCCACCTTGGACTCCCAAAGTGCTGGGATTACAGGACTAAGCCACTGCACCCGGCCCACCGTACGTGTTTTGATTGATGTCTTATGTCTCCCTAAAATGTATAAAACCAACCACTTTGGGCACATGTTCTCAGGATCTCTTGGAGCTGTATTACAGACCACTGGTCATTCATATTTGGCTCAAAATAAATCTCTTCAAATATTTTAGAGTTTGTCTCTTTTTATCAATGGTGGTAAAAACACATCACATGATATCTATCCTGTTAACAAATTTAAATATTTAGTACAGTATTGTTAACTATAACCATTATGTTATAGATTATATTCTAGAATTTTTTCATCTTGCATGACTGAAATTCTTTACGCGCTGAACAGCAACTCCTAATTCTTCCTTCCCCCAGCCTCTGGCCATGACCATTCTGCTTTCTGGAGTGCAAATGTCTCTTTGAGATTCTAATTTCAGTTCTTTTGGGTGTATACCCACAAGTAAGATTGCTGGATCATATTGCATTTCTATTTTTAATATTTAGAGGAACTTCTATACTGTTTTCCATAGTGGCTATACCATTTTACATTCCCATCAACAGTGGACGGGGGTATTCATACTGGGCCAACACTTGCTATTTTCTCGTTTTGTTTTGTTGTGTTTTGTTTTTTATAATGGCCTTCTGAACAGGTGAGAGGTGACATCATGGTTTTGATTTGCATTTCCCTGAAGACAGTGATGTTGGACATCTTTTGATATAGATCTGTTGGCCATGTGTATATCTTTTTTTTGAGAAATTTCTGTTCAATCCTTTGCTCTTAAAAAAAAAAAAATCCCCAGTATGATTACTGTATAAATGACAAAAATTGTATACTGTTTGTTTACAGCTTACAACATGGTATTCTGATGCATATGTATGTTGTGAAATTCAGATCAAATAAAGCTAATTCATGTATCCATCTCCCATTGCTTTTTTTTTTTTTTTTTTTTTTTAAAAGATAGACTCTCACTCTATTGCCCAAGCTAGAGTACAGTGGCACAGTCTTGGCTCACTGCAACCTCCACCTCCTGGGTTCAAGCAATTCTTCCACCTCAGTCTCCTGAGTACCTGGGATTACAGATGCCTCCACTACACCCAGCTAATTTTTTGTATTTTTAATGAAGTCTGGGTTTTGCCATGTTGGGAAGGCTGCTCTCGAACGAGGTAGGTGATCCGCCTACCTCGGCCTCCAGAAGTGCTGGGATTACAGGCATGAGCCACTGCACCCGGCCCTTCACTCATTTTTTAATCCAATTATTTGGTAGGTTTTGTTTTGCTCTTGCCTTGTAGGAGTATCTAATAACCCCTCACCACATATATGGTTTGCAAATATTTTCTTAGATTCCATAGGTTGTCTTTTCATTCTGTTTCTTGTGCTGTGCAGAAGCTTTTTAGTGATGGAATTTCAGTTGTCTGTTTTTGCTTTTGTTGCCTGTGCTTTTAATGTCATATCCAAGTAATAATTGCCAAGACCAATATTATGAATGCTTTGCCCTGTGTTTTTCTTTAAGAGTTATAGTTTCAGGCCTTGCATATAAGTATTTAATTAATATTCAAGTATTTAATTAATTAAAGCTGAATTTTTTGTGTATGTAGGATAACATCCAATGTCATTCTTTTGCATACGGCCATCGACTTTTTCCTAGCACCTTTTGGTGAATACTGTTTTACCCCATTGCATAGTCTTGGCATCCTTGTAAAAGAGGATTTGACCTTATATGCATGTGTTTATTTTGGGTTTTCTTTTCTCTATTCCATTGGTCTATATGTCTGTCTTTATGCCAGTGCCACATTGTTTGATTACCGTAGCTTTGTAATGTTTTGAAACCAGGAAGTATGAGACCTCCAGCCTTTATTCTTTTTTCTCAAGATTCTTTTGGCTATTTGGGGTTCTTTGTGGTTCTATCTAAATTTTAGGATTGTGTTTTCTATTTCTGAAAGAAAAAAGTTGCTGTTTGTTTTCCAGACTACATTGATTTTGTCGATCACATTGGGTAGTATGAACATTTTAACAGTGCTCTTTCAAAAGTCGATAAACATGGCATGTCTTTCCATTTATTTTTCTAATTAAACGTTTTGTAATTTTCAGAGTACAAGTCTTCCTCCTCCTTGGTTAAGTTTATTACTAGGTATTCTTTTTGATGCTGTTGTAATTGGGATTATTTTCCTTTTCAGATTGCTGTTAGTATGTATAAATGCAGTTGACTTTGTATCCTGCAGCTTTGCTGAATTTGTTTATTAGCTCTAACAGTTTTTTTGTGGAATCCTTAGAGCTTTCTATATGTCATCTTCCAGCAAATATAATTTTACTTCTTCCTTTTCAATTTGGACGTCTTTTATTTCTTTTTCTTGTTTCTGGCTGTAGGACATTTAACGTGATCCAGGATAAAGAATCAGAAAGATGAGAATTATTCCAGATGTATCAATTCTAAATAAGAGCTACTTATTTCAGAATAATATCTATTAGAAAACTGTTCCTTCATGTTTATTTTTTCAGGTGAATTTAAGTATAATTTTTTCAGGACTCAATTGGCATTTTGATTGGAATTGCAATAATACAGTTATTAATTCATAAGGTACTTGCCGTCTTTACCATAGTAAGTTCTTCTATTCAGAAGAGAAGTGTCTTTTGCTCTTTTCAGGTCTTTTATCTCTCAGAATACTTTGTTTTCTTATTTTCTTTTAATCATCTTTATTTCTCTCTTCTACATGTTTAACGTCTTCATGACTCTGATAAGCTAACTTGGTTTTCCAGAAGCGTCTTGACAAATGTCATTATAATGAAATAATTCTTTGCAGTATCAAACAGCTATTTAACATGAAAACTAACAACAGAGCAGATTCTATTTAAAATGATAATTTAATAATAAATCAAATGTTTAGTATTTAAATAAAATGTAGTTTAAATAATGTTTAAATAACTTAATAATTATCATTTTAAAGATTTTAAAAGCAAGTTTAAACTTTATATGGAGCCTATGGGTTTTAAAGCTTATTCTTAGGTACACAATTTAATTTGACACATTCTAATATGTTATTGAAGGATTTTAAAAAATTGTTTCTGCCTTTTGTTCAAGTGTTTGTTTTCCAGGAGCACAGTCATATATAGCAAATAATGAAAATTTTCTACTTCTATTGTTTATACCACCTTATTTTTTTCTTATGGGTTTCAGTTGGTTATTACCTTTGGAATAATTCATTAATTCATTTATATTGAAAGAGTCTAATGTGCTAGGGAGACACACATATTATAAGTAAACATATAATATGTTAAGTGTGGTAAATGGGGAAAAATAGAGTAAGGGGCATAGAATTGTGACTATGGGTAGTTGCTATAATATATATAATATATAATCACATTATTACATGAAACATGATATAATTACTATAATACAGAGACAAAAGGGTGTAGGGGAGGGAAGGAAAAAGAGAGAAAGAAAGAAACAGAAGAGAAACAGGAGACAGAGACAGACAAATTTGCCTGAGATGATACAACTAGTAAATTGTGAAACCAAGATTCGTAATTAGGTTTTCTGATTTCAAAGTGCATATCCTTAATAGTGACACTGTGCTGGAATCTGTAGACAGGGCCAGCAGCAAAGTGTGGACTTAATGTGACAGAGATAAGGGACCTATTCAGGGTTAATCTTTAAGCTATTATTGTTTTGATTATTGATATAGTTTAGCTGTGTTCCTACCCAAATCTCGTCTTGAATCGTTCCCATAATCCCCACATGTTATGGGAGGGACTTCATGGGAGGTAATTGCATCACGGGGCAGTTACCCCTGCTGCTGTTCTCGTGATAGTGAGTGAGTTCTCATAAGATCTGATGATTTAATAAGTGGCTTTTCCCCCTTTTGCTCATACTTCTCCCACCTGCCATCATGTGAAGAAGGATGTGTTTGCTTCCCCCTCTGCCATGATTGTAAGTTTACTGAGCCCTCCCCAGCCATGCCAAACTTTGAGTCAATTAAACCCTTTTCCTTTATAAATTACCCAGTCTTGGGTGTGTCTTTATTAGCAGCACGAGAATGGACTGTTACAGTAAATTGGTACCAGGAGTGGAGTGCTGCTGTAAAGATACGTGAAAATCTGGAAGCAACTTTGGAATTGGGTAACAGGCAGAGATTGGAACCGTTTGGAGGGCTCAGAAGAAGAAAACGTGGAAAAGTTTGGAAATTCCCAGAGACTGTAGGGCTCAGAAGACAGAAAGACGTGGGAATGTTTGGAACTTTCTAGAGACATGTTGAATGGCTTTGACCAAAATGCTGATAGTGATATGGACAATAAAGTCCAGACTGAGGTGCTCTCAGATGGAGATGAGGAACCTGTTGGGTACTAGAGCAGAGGTGACTCTCGTTAGGCTTTAGCAAAGAGAGTGGCAGCATTTTGCCCCTGCCCTAGGGATATGTGGAACTTTGAACTTGAGAGAGATGATTTAGGGTATCTGGTGGAAGAAATTTCTAGGGAGCAAAGCATTCAAGAGGAAGCAGAGCATAAAAGTTTGGAAAATTTGCAGCCCCACAGTGCGATAGAAAAGAAAACCCCCTTTTCTTCAGGAGAAATTCAAACCTACTGCAGAAATTTACATAAGTAACAAGGAACCAAATGTTAATCACTAAGACAAGGGGAACATGTCTCCAGGGCGTTTCAGAGACTTTTGCAGCTGCCCCTCCCATCACAGGCCCAGAGGCTTAGGAGGAAAAAATGGTGTTGTGGGCCAGGCCCAAGGTTCCCCCTGCTGTGTGCAGCCTACGGACTTGGTGCTCTGCATCCTAGCCACTGCAGCCATGGCTGAAAGGGGCCAATGTACATCTCAGGCCCTTGCTTCAGAGGGTGCAAGCCCCAAACCTGGCAGTTTCCACATGGTATTGAGCCCACAGGTGCACAGAAACCAAGAATTGAGGTTTGAGAACCTCTGGCTAGATTTCAGAGGATCTATAGAAATGCCTGGATGTCCAGACAGAAGTTTGCGGCAAAGGTGGAGCCCTCACGGTTCTGCTAGGGCAGTGCAGAAGGGAAACATGGGGTTGGAGCCCCCACACAGAGTTCCCACTGCAGTACTGCCTAGTGGAACTGTAAGAAGATGGTCACTGTCCTCCGGGCCTCAGAATGGTAGATCCACCAACAGCTTGCACTGTGCGCCTGAAAAAGCTGCAGATACACTCAATTCCAGCCTGTGAAAGCAGCCAGGAGGGGAGCTGTACCCTGCAAAGCTACAGGGGTGGAGCTGCCCAAGGCCATGGGAGCCCACCTCTTGTTATCAGCATGACCTGGGTGTGAGATATGGAGTCAAAAGAGATCATTTTGGAACTTTAAGGTTTAATGACTACCCTATTGGATTTTAGACTTGCGAGGGGCCTGTAGCCCCTTTGTTTTTCGTTTCTCCCATTGGAACAGCTGTATTTACCCAATGCCTGTACCCCCATTGTATCTAGAAAGTAACTCACTTGCTTTTGATTTTACAGGCTCATAGGTAGAAGGGACTTGCCTTGTCTCAGACGAGACTTTGGACTTGGACTTTTGGGTTGATGCCAGAGTGAACTAAGACTTTGGGGGACTGTTGGAAAGACACGATTGTGATTTGAAATATGAGGACCTGAGATTTGGGAGGGACCAGAAGTGGAATGATGTAGTTTGGTTGTGTCCCTACCCATATCTCATCTTGAATTATAGTTCCCATAATCCCCATGTGTTGTGGGGGGACCCAGTGAGAGGTAATTGAATCATGGGGGCAGTTACCCCCTGCTGCTTTACTCATGATAGGCCTATCTTTATAATGTATTTCTCATGAGCCTTGAACAAAGTTCTTTAAATCCTTTGGATTATTAATGTATTAAACTCTACTTTTTTCTTACCCAAATCTACATTTTTTATTTACCTTTAAAATTGAGTAGGTGAACTTTTCTTTGGATTTTTTTCCCACAAAAATGTAGAATTTAATTTGACCATTCTCACAATCACATAAAGTTGACTTAATAGTACAAAATGATACACTTTGGATCAGTAGTATTTCATGGGAAAGCTGCAGTTGAAAACCTAAAGCCACTAATACGTTTTATTAGAAATCAAAGGAATAATATATAGGCAATTAATTATATAAAACATGCTAACAATTGGATGAAATTAAACCAAAAGCTGATATTCTGGATTTACAGTCATCATAGAAAGGAATTATGTGGTGTTGTAGATTCATTCAGTCAACAGTTCTTTATTGATCACATCTTAGGTATTAGGGGTACAAAGATTATGAAGACATAATCCTATCCTAGAGGACTTTGTATTCTAGTGAACACATAGACATGCAGACATCAGTGTATACAAAGATCACTGTAGAAGTTATGATGCTTATAGTTACCTGTAGCAGAAGCCCCAGCTGAAGTGGCTTAAACAATACACAGAGTTTGTTGGTCATGTACAGGTGTATGTGAAAATTACAGAGGCAGGTGAGGCTTGCTGTAGTAGCTCAATATGCTTCCTTTTACCTGTTTCTCCTCAGTGCTTTCCACATATTAACTTTATCCTAAGGCTGACTCCCTTTGAGGTTATATCATGACTGCTGATAACTCTCAGGACTACCCCCAGAAAGAGAGCTTTTGTCTCCCAACCATCAAACTAAAGTCTTGGGTTCACTCTAACTAGATCAACTTTGACTGTATACAACTCTTTCACTAGATTGAATAAAAGTATAATTTTGGGTTGAGTGAGAAACTAAAAGTCCAGAACTTACAAAGTACCTAGTATACCTATAAAAATTGGTGTGTGTCTTATTTTGGCTTTGTTATTTCTAACTTTGATTTCTTCTAATACACAGAAAATCAGGAATCCTTAATGGTGGGAAGTAAAGTGATAAGAAGATCATAGTTCAATAATCTTCCAAATTTTTGAAAGCCTAAAAATTATATCTTTGGAGATCTGTGATTTTGTGCTCACATCAATGCAGAAATTAAGAACTCAACATAAGAAGTGTGTCCTCTCCATTATTTCTTCTCTTGTAACTGGGGCAGTAAGGTGGATTTTGATATTGGGTTCACATGGTTCATGGTTGGGCTGTTTCACGTCTCAGTTACATTTGCAGTAGCAAAATGCCAAGGCCAGAAATGTCAGGGCTTACCACAATGACCTCATACTTATGATTTGAGCAGTAATTGGGGAAGCCTTCTGTTTTTTACTTTGCTACTAATTTACATTTAATCAGGCTATTCATAGTATATAATACTTTAAAAGCTGAATTAGTAATACAAAGCTACTTTTATTTCAGAGTAAGCACTTCCACTTGTTCTCTTTCTGCATAGTCTCTGGTTCACCACATTTGCATTCACTGCAGTTCTGTATCTCTCCATGACAAGTGTTCATTCAGGAGCCACAGCATGTGATACTGCTATAGGATTGCCAGATCTTATTTTAGAGAGTTTGGACAAGGGGGCAGTAGGAGAGAGATTATTTGCTAATAGTCTGACCAGGCTAAAATACAATCCCATTCTGCATCCTAACACAGTTGGAACAAGGCACCCAAATGCAGGATAAGCCTGTGAATGTGGGCCATCTGGTAATCCAGTACTGCTCGAGTGTAGGCCTCTCAGCTCTACAAACAGCCTTTGGAGATAAATTTGACACACTTGGTGTATAAGGGTTCCTGCCCTAACTTAAAAAAGAATTACTTCTTTGTGCTAAAATTGTATTAAATGTTATTTAGAAATAAAGGAAAAAGTAATTTACATTTCCTATTGATGGATTATACCTATGATTATGTCCAAGGCATAATAATAATAATAATAGCAAATACTTGTATAAAGCATACTCTGTGCCAGGCACTGTTCTAAGCATTTTACATGTATTGGTTCATTTAACCCTTACAACAACATCCCTATGAGATACGCTATTACTATTTTACTGAGGATGGAATTGGCACAGAGAAGTCAAATAGTTTACCCAAGCTTGCACAGTTTAGTGAGGAACAGAGTTAGGATTTTAATCCAGAAAGTCTGGGACCAGAGTTCATGTTTTTACTAACTGTGCTATATTTTCTCTCAAGTCAGGACTGAAATTGTCATTAAAAGTAATACCATTAACTTAATGGCTATGTTTTATTTATAACTCATTAATTATGTTATACTTATTAATAGGTATAATTATTTTATTGTGTTTTGAAATAAACGAGCATTTTGAAACTTACCTCTAAATATTCAACATGCTTATGTTTTATTCTAGGAGAAGACTTTGCAGTTGTGCAGCAAGAAATTATTATGATGAAAGACTGTAAACACCCAAATATTGTTGCTTACTTTGGAAGCTATCTCAGGTATATTGTTTGTTTCCCTTTTGAAAAGCAATAATGATTTCATCACCTAATACATTAAACAAAATAAAGTTAGTTTTAATACCATATTTTGTAGTTTTTCTTCATGCTTTGAAGATAGGATATTTTCATACGAATGGAATTTTTACTTAGGACCTATGTTAATTCTGTAACCAATATTACAGTCGTATGACATAGGAGTTCTAGATGTGCTTTTAGTGAAGATGCTGGCAAGTAAAAACGTTATGGTTAGTCTTCCAGTGGTGGACTAGTGATCTAAATATGCCATTCTCTTGCCCCTTTCTTCTAGACTTAGGTCAGTGGAGAGTCAGGAGTATCTCTTTGAGTTATGTGTTTAACAGAAACTTTGTGTGTGTGTGTGTGTGCTTCTGGTCTAAGAGTACTATATTACCTTATCCCTTTCCTTCCTTTTGTCCAAAGAACTAGGAACTCTAATGATCTCAGTAACTTATTTTTCCAGGTGCTAAAGTGAACTTAGGACTGTGAATTTAGGACTGTGAATTTCCTTCCTCTTGTTTTGGTTCCTAGGTTATATTGCATAGATGATATGCAAAATATTTGACCTTAGGGTCAAATCTTGTTTCCATTCACTTCTGTATGCAACTGTGAGTTGATCACTGGTGACCTAGTTGTTTTTAAGCTTCCTCCAAGGGAAGAACAGAGAATATTTTACTTTTTATTTTCCTTTCTCTTTTTTGGAGGGCTGGAGGGGACAGGTTCTCACTCTGTCACCCAGGCTGGAGTGCTGTGGTGTGATCATGGCTCACTGCAGCCTTGACCTCCCTAGGCTCAGGTGACCAGGTGATCCTCCCACCTCAGCTTCATGAATAGCTGGGACCACAGGTACATACCACCACGCCCAGCTTTTTTTTTTTGAGACGGAGTCTTGCTCTGTCGCTAGGCTGGAGTGCAATGGTGTGATCTCAGCTCACTGCAACTTCCACCTCCTGGGTTCAAGTGATTCCCCTGCCTCAGCCTCCTGAGTAGCTGGGACTACAGGCATGTGGTACCATGCCCAGCTAATTTTTTGTCTTTTAGTAGAGACGGGGTTTCATCATGTTGGCCACGATGGTCTTGATCTCCTGACCTCATGATCTGCCTGCCTCAGCCTCCCATAGTGCCGGGATTACAGGCGTGAGCCACTGCACCCAGCCTTGTTTTTGTATTTTTTTATAGAGATGGGGATCTCTATAAAAGCCTGTTGCCCAGGCTGGTCTCAAATTCCTGGGCTCAAATGATCCACCTGCCTCGGCCTCCCAAAGTGTTGAACTTACAGGTGTGAGCCACCCTGCCTGGCCTTCCCTATGTATTAAAAAAACTCTTAAGTTTTTCTTCAGTATACTTTAGCAGCATCCTACATACTGTAACTTATTGCAGGTTCCCATTTTCATGTGATCCAGGTACAAAACACTTTTTCTCTTCTCTTTTGGGCCCAACAGATAGAAAAGACTAAGGTATTCTGCCCTGTCATCTTTCCAGCTTTTGAAAAGCCAACTGGACCTGCTGTTCATGGTTGTAACCACTCTTGTACAGCTTTGATTGCCCCACCTTGTTTAAGGTGGAGGTGGGGGGGGGGGTGGGTTTTGTTTGTTTGTTTGTTTGTTTTTGGGTTTTTTTTTTTTTTTTTTGAGACAGAGTCTCACTCTTTCGCCCAGGCTGGAGTGCAGTGGCACTATCTCAGCTCACTGCAACCCCCCAGACTGGAGTGCAGTGGCGCAGTATCGGCTCACTGCAACCTCCGCTTCCTGGGTTCAAGAGATTCTCCTGCCTCAGCTTCCCGAGTAGCTGGGGCGATAGGGGCAGTCCCCCCCGCACAGCTAGATTTTTTTTTTTTTTTTTTTTTTTTTTTGAGACTGAGTCTCTCTCTGTCGCCCAGGCTGGATCCCAGGCTGGAGTGCAGTGGCGGGATCTAGGCTCACTGCAAGCTCTGCCTCCAGGGTTCACGCCATTCACCTGCCTCAGCCTCCTGAGTAGCTGGGACTACAGGCGCCTGCCACCCCACCCGGCTGATTCCCCACCGCCCGGTGAGGCGGATTTTGTCCAGACTGGAGTGCAGTGGCGTGATATCAGCTCACTGCAAGCTCCGCCTCCCAGGTTCACGCCATTCTCCTGCCTCAGTCTCCCAAGTAACTGGGACTACACGCATCTGCCACCTCGCCCAGCTAATTTTTTGTATTTTTAGTAGAGACGGGGTTTCACCGTGTTAGCCAGGATGGTCTCAATCTCCTGACCTCATGATCCACCTGCCTCGGTAATTTTTTATTTTTAGTACAGACAGGGTTTCACCGTGTTGGTCAGGCTGGTCTCGAACTCCTGACCTCAGGTGATACACCCGCCTTGGCCTCCCAAAGTGCTGGGATTACAGGAGTGAGCCACGGCACCCGGCCGAGGTGTGGGTTTCATGGAGACTTCTGGGAATTAACTAACCCTTTTCACATAGGGATAGGTACTATGCCCAGGTCAGTGGCTGTTACACATTTTGAATGAGTTCTTTAGCAGCCAATTTAAAACTACTTATATGGTGAGTGATTCAAACAGCAACCTAACACAGATAGTTTCTCCATCAGTTTGTATGTTAGGAAGCCTACTCAGCACAGGCAGTTACTGTGTAAGTTCAAAGAAATATTCTCTTAAAACCATTGAAGTTCATGATACAAATAACTAATACAATTAAATAGCACCACTTCAAAACACTTTATTTTACTGCTATTGGTCCTAAGAAAATGACCTACCTACTAGACTCAGCTAGGAGAAGTATTACAAAGGTTTTTTTCCCCCAAGGGCAAGCTGGTCTTTAAATGAGCATTTTTTTCCACCAGGGACATTGATCTAAGAGTATCTCTCAAACGTGATCTGAATCTTCCAGAATTATGGAACCATCCAAAATCTAACCTGTTATTCCAGGATAACCGCACTTATTTATATGGTACCCTTGGTATGGTAAAATGAGCATGATCTTTTTGCCAGAGACGAATCCTATCTTTGGTAGTTAAGAGGTTAAGTTCTGGAAACAGATTGTCTGGTCTGAAACTTGGTTCTATCACTTATTAATCAATTATTTAACCAGTTTGTGCCTCTGTTTCCTCATCTATAAAATGGAGATGATGATAATAATATCTACATGACAGGATAGCTGTGAGTGCTTCCTAGATAACTACATGTGAAATACTAAGAAGAGTGCTTAGAATATAATAAATGCTCAATAAGTATTTGCCGCTATCGCTGTTGCTGCTGCTACAACTACTACTACTTAACTTTCTAAAAGTATCATTATTTTAGTGTCTCATTTGATCTTTCAGCAATCTGGATAGCAGTATAACTGTGGTAGATGTTATTTCCATTTTACAAATAAGATTCTTGAGAGAATTTAACATCTAAGTTTTTTATTTTATGATTTTGCTTTATTCCAAATACAAAGAATACAAAAGCAAAATTACCCAGAAACCAAAGTAAAACAGACAAAAGTAGGATCATTTTTTTTTCAGTAAAACTATGTTCTTTTAGTGTTGTATAATCTAATATCAAGAAACACTGATTTAAATATGTTCTTTTATTCTATAACGGGTATAGCTGATCAAAGTGATATGATGGTAAATAGTCGTATAATGTAAGACAGCAATTAATTTTATCTCTCTCTTGCTCTTTTCTTCTGTAGAGATTCTTCCCATATTCCCTAATTGAAGTTCAGTCTCAGCCAAGTTTGGAGTAGGGAATCCTAATGATTAGACTTGTAGGATGTTAGATCTGTAAGGGACTAAGAGATGTTGTCATACAGCCCACTCTTGGTTATAGATGTAAAAATGGAATGGGGAATAAATGACTTATTTAGACTATTCAGCTTTTCATTAGTGGCACTGGGATTTAAACCTGGCGTTGCAGCTAGCTAGTCTGATGTCTTTTTTGGCATACCATTTTGAGATTTGGCATACCATTTCTGAGATGTAGTCTCAGAGGGAACATGATTTCCTGAATTCATTCTCATTACTGAATGACTTTACAAAGGAGGATCTTGTTTGAACTTGATACAAACCCCATAAAATATATACTGTTCATTGCAACATTCTTCCTTCTATTTGTTGCTATTACAACCTAGATAACAAATTTAGACAAAAAGTCGAGGAAATTGAGCAAATGTAGTTTGACCATTGATAAATTCCCCCCTCAGAGAATCAGACTTAACCTATGAATTATCTTGATAGATGACTAGCATATAAGTAAGTTTCAGAAGCCCATCTTATATCAGGGTAGCTGTGCTTGCTTCTGGAGAAATACTGAAACTGAGCTCCTATAAAGCAGAATACTTGGCATTCTTAACAAGGCCTTTCCTACTCCACTGTTCAATATCATTAGTATACTGTCCAATAAAAACTCGATAGACAAAGCTTTAACATTTAAAAAATTTAGTCCTTGTTTGGTATGTATTTGTATCTGAATATTTATGTTTGTGTATTTATTATCTGAGGTCAGAAGTTCGAGATTAGCCTGGCCAACATGGCAAAACTCCCATCTCTACTGAACATATTAAAACATAAAACAACAGAATTAAATCATCATAGACTTATTCTTCACAATTCTTTTGGAGCTTAACTATTACTTTTAAAATTTTTTTTATTTTTATTTTTTTGAAATGAAGTATTGCTCTGTTGCCCAGGCTGGAGTGCAGTGGCGCGATCTCGGCTCACTGCAAGCTCCGCCTCCAGGGTTTACGCCATTCTCCCGCCTAAGCCTCCTGAGTAGCTGGGACTACAGGCGCCCGCCACCACGCCCAGCTAATATTTTGTATTTTTAGTACAGATGGGGTTTCACCATTCACAGGATGGTCTCAATCTCCTGACCTCGTGATCCGCCCGCCTCGGCCTCCCAAAGTGCTGGGATTACAAGCGTGAGCCACCGCGCCGGCCTATTACTTCTTTTAAACTAAAGATGAGTTTAAATGAATTTCACATTCCTTCTAAGCATTCCTTAGCCCAGTATATCATTTAAGAATAAGTTAAGAAAATGCAGACATTCCTCTCAAGCTTGAACCAATAAAAGCTTGGGGGAAAAACAATAAATGCTCCTTTATTTGTTTTTGAGACAAGAGTCTGGCTCTGTCACCCAGGCTGCAGTGCAGTGGCACGATCTCGGCTCACTGCTACCTCCTCCTCCCGAGTTCTGAAGATTCTTCTGCCTCAGTCTCCCTAGTAGCTGGGATTACAGGCGCGTGCCACCACGCCCAGCTAATTTTTGTATTTTTAGTAGAGACGGGGTTTCACCATATTGGCCAGGCTGGTCTCAAACTCCTGACCTTGTGATCTGCCTGTATCAGCCTCCCATAGTTCTGGGATTACAGGTGTGAACCACTGCACCTGTCCAACAAATGCTTCTTAATAAGCCAGTAGAAGATTTGATCCATACAGTAAAAACTATCTAGAATAGATATTTTAAACCTTTGGGCTGGGTGTGTTGTTTCACGCCTGTAATCCCAGCAATTTGGGAGGCTGAGGCAAGTAGATCATCTGAGGTCAGGAGTTTGAGATTAGCCTGGCCAACATGGCAAAACTCTCATCTCTACCAAAAAAAAAAAAATTAGCTGGGCATGGTGGCACATGCCTGTAATTCCAGCTACTAGGGAGGCTGAGGCAGGAGAATCGCTTGAACCCGGGAGGCAGAGGTTGCAGTGAGCCAAGGTCGCTCCACTGCCCTCCAGCCTGGGTGGCAGAACGAGACTGTCTCAAAAATAAAATAAAATAAATAAACCTTTGAGGTACAGAGTACTAGTTTAGATGAGCATTCTTTACCTCAATAACAACTTAAATATGTAAATCACCACCATTTACAAAGTGTTTATACATTATTTCTTAGCATGTAGAGTGCAGTGTTGATTTTCACAGTTATAAAGATATCTAAAACCTAATCCTTCCCTTTAAGGAGCTTATAATCTAACAGAAGAAGTAGGCATGAGCAAATAATCATAACATAATATGCTAGATGCAGTAATAATTTAGAAGTAAGGCACAGAAGTGCTAAGGATGATAGACTGTCTGATTTTTGTCAAAGTAGGGGAATCAGAGAAAGCTCTGTGAATGATGTAATTGCCAAATACTGGGTGTTAAAAGATTGATAGATATTTATGTGTATAGAAAATTGGAATTTTTGGCAAAGGGAACACATGCATGAAAAACTAT
Organism: Rhinopithecus bieti; assembly: GCF_001698545.2. NCBI lineage: Eukaryota > Metazoa > Chordata > Mammalia > Primates > Cercopithecidae > Rhinopithecus > Rhinopithecus bieti. Next base: position 1,470,715 of record NW_016810838.1, read on the forward strand.
GACATATTCAGGAGACAGGTACTGGTCTCATATTAGAGCCTGAGAGGGAAAAGGGGGTACATAGTTACTTCTCAGTATGTGCAGGGATTGGTTCCAGAACCCCAGTGGATACCAAAACCCATGAATGCTCAAGTCCCTCATATAAAGTGGCATAGCTGTGCACATCCTTCAATTCAAAATTATCTCTAGGTGACACATGGTACCTAACACAGTGTAAATGCTGCGTAAATAGTGTAATAATTTATTAATTTGTGTTATTTTTATTGTTGTGTTATTTTTATTTTTTCCCCTCTGAAAATTTTCAGTCTCCGGTTAGGTGAACCTGTGTTTGGTTGAACCCCACAGGTGCTGGACCGGTGGCCTCCAGAGGGCTGAGTGTAGTTGGAGTAGATAAGGTTGTGGAGATAACAGGCAAAAAGGAATCTTTTATGCCTTAATTAGGACCTACAAGGACTGAGCATACTGGCTGAAAGATTTTAACAGTTAGTATATTCTATGGAGGATGGACCTAGGGTGGAGGGGAATAAAACAGGCAATTTAAACTAATTACAGTGTATTTATCACAGTAATCCTGGAAAGAGATGTTGGTCTCTTGAGTTATATAAAACTGGGGAAAATTTTTTTTTCTAGAGCCAAAGACAGTGCTGAGAAGGGAAACAACTGGATCTTAACTCGAAATATATTTGTGAATGTCTTTTTGAATACTTAGAATATGAGATTAAAGATTACAGTGAGGTCACTTTATACCCAGCTACTCTTGCTTTTAAAAAAAGGGAACTTTCTAATTTAGGAATATTCTACTTTTACGAAAAGCTGCAAATAGTACAGAGTACTTCCTTCACTCAGCTTTCTCTGATGTTTACATCTTACGCAACCATGGCACACTTTTCACAACTACAGTATTAACATTGGTGTGATACTATTAGCTAAACTCAGTATGCTTACTCGGATTTTATCAGTTTTCTGTTAATGTCCTTTTCTGTTTTTGAGAGGAATTAGGAATATATCTTAAAGTTGATGTTAATTTGTTATTTGTTTAAGCCAGGATTTCTCACCTTTGGCACTATCAACACTTGAGGCCAGATACTTTTTTTGTTGTGGGAAGTGGTCCTGTGCATTGTAGGATAGTTGTTAATATTAGTACCCCTTTCGTCTGTTAGTTACCAGTAGCACCCCCTCCCCCAGTTGTGACAACCAAATATGTATCCAGACTTTTTCAAATGTTCCTTGGGGGACAGAATCACTCCCAGTTAAGAACCACTGCTCTAAGCAAAAAAACTTTGGTGGAGTTAGATACCTTCCTTTACCAGTATTGCTAGGATGTTTTCCACAGATCATTAGTTCTGAGGGATACAAATATGTGTTTTGTAAAAAAATGAGTGTATTGAAAAAATAATTTGGGTAAATAGTAAACTAAACAGAATTAGAAGTTTTATTTCTTCTTTTTCTTTCTCCTCCATCTCTTCCCCCTCTCAACTTGCCCCATCCCCCTTCCACTCTTTTTTCCCTTCCTCCGCCTCTTCCCATTACTTTATCTTCTTTCTGGTACCCTTCGTCCTTCCATTTTGTTACCCTCCCTTCTCTTCCCTTCTCCCTCCTCTCTCCAACCACCTGCTTACTACAGGATTTCCCAGAGCCTTTAATATACCAGTGGCCTTGCTAATTTCCAAGAAGAGACTAAGTGATATTTTAAAAAACTGATTTAACTATACAGTGGTTTCTTTCTGGAAGCGTATTTCACGTAGGATTGATGTTCAGTGGCCCACACTTTGGAAGTATAATGATAGAGAAATAGATCAGCCTGTATCCCCCAGGTACAGCATCCTTACCTCTCATTATTAAAGGGAAAGGAGATGGTATAAATTTGGAATGCAATAATTTTGCTTATTAGTAATTTTAAATGAACCAAAAAAGGTTTAAATTTTCTTCACATTAAATAAGTTATTCTATATTAAAACATCTAGCAGTTATTAAACTTTCTGTTTTTCTCATTGATGATTAAGGTTGAATTGTTTTGCTGAATATAGTGGAATAGCCATTGCTTTGGTCAGCAAGACAATAACTCACATCTAGTACAGGAATCAGGGGACTGCAGTGTAGAGATAGCTACCCATCCTCTCCCAGGGAGGATGACTCAGTGTGCCAACTTCAGGCAGATAATCGAGAGTTGCTGATTCTCAGTGGTCTTGGTCACATTTTATTTTGCTTTTCAAGTTATGCTATATTTGAGAAAAATACATAAATATACTTAGTTTGGTTAGTTTTAAGTCTGTGATGTGTTACAAAATGTGGGAAGATTAAAAAGTGTGTTTTAGGAATTATAAGAATTTCAGAACCATAAAATAGCTATTAGAATTTTGGTCCCTGTATGTTCTGGTAGACATCAAAATAGTTAACTTTTCTCCCTCTACTTATTTTTCTGTTTCTTGTAAGATAGATAATTTTACAAAATGAGAAAATAGAATTCTGAGGATTGTTGAGTCAGGACATAAATACTGATAACATTGAACATTTACCTCAGTGATTAATTTTATTTCAGTTCAGATACCTAGGGACAAAGATTTTATAACTGACCTGCATAAAATGGGCGGATTGACTCAAATCCTTTCCTGTTAGGCATATGGCTTGGTGAATGACCAAAAGCAAATGTAGATTTATCATTGTAAGAAAGATGTTCATGGGACAGATGAAAGTCATTTCTCTAATAGACTATGACTACTCAAGCTTTTTTGATAATACTAGACTCTAACTAAATAGAATATTATAAAAGTAAAGTATTTTAGGCAGCTTAAAAAGTATTACTATATAGTCCTGATTTTTTTTTTTCTGTATATAAACTGGAAAGTCATTTTACATAAGATGAATAGAAAATTGTATATTTAAGCAAAGGGAGAAAAGAGAATAGACCAACTTCAAGTAGAAGGTAGTGTCATATTGAAATATGTAAAAAGCAAGAACTCATTTCCTGCATTCATTTTCTCAAGTAAGGAAAATTGTTTTCAAACTGGAAGGGGTAGGAAAAACACTATTAAGATAGAATTGAAACACAAGATGGTGAGTAGATAATTATAAAGCAGCTAGACACCTTAAATTTTTAGACGCTTTTAGATTTATGTAAATTATATCTCATATTGAAAATNATTACTATATAGTCCTGATTTTTTTTTTTTCTGTATATAAACTGGAAAGTCATTTTACATAAGATGAATAGAAAAGTGTATATTTAAGCAAAGGGAGAAAAGAGAATAGACCAACTTCAAGTAGAAGGTAGTGTCATATTGAAATATGTAAAAGCAAGAACTCATTTCCTGCATTCATTTTCTCAAGTAAGGAAAATTGTTTTCAAACTGGAAGGGGTAGGAAAACACTATTAAGATAGAATTGAAACACAAGATGGTGAGTAGATAATTATAAAGCAGCTAGACACCTTAAATTTTTAGACGCTTTTAGATTTATGTAAATTATATCTCATATTGAAAATTCAGCAAATGTGATGGTAGTCCATTAGCAGTGAGTATTGACAAACAGAAGAGGTATCAGATTAAGGGGAAAAGTTGGTTTCTAGAAAGTACAGACTATTAAAGTTGATATCACTCGTCAGTCACTAGCAAAGCTCTGGGATAAATTATTAATCAGATAATTAGTGACCACTTAAAGAAGTTGTGATTAGCATGACTTTATTTATTTATTTATTTATACTTTCACTGAGTTCCAGGAGCAATTTAAGATGACTTAAACATCTATAAGTTAATTTACAAGTTAATTTAAGTTACACTACACTACACTACAAGTTAATTTAAGTTACACTACACTTAAATGAAGATGACTTGTATACTACAAGATAAATAATAACAAAGGGAGTAGAAAACAGCTTACATTTATTGTGCTGTATTCCAGGTCCTTTACTAAGCAGTTTACATGTTGTTTTATTAATCCTAAGCAGACCCCAAAACAGTAAGCTGTGTAAAGTCTTAGTTGCCTGCATCTTGAGAACTCTAGGCTGTCATTTAGCATGAAAGATTCACTTGTGGCAGATGTGAAGATATTTTAGAGCTATGGTTGGTCATAGAACCTCTTTATTTTATACTCTTAAAAATTGCTTAGTACCCCAAGAGAGCTTATGTTTTATATGAATTATATCTATTGATATTTACCATATTAGAAATTAAAGCTGAGACATTTTTAAAACTCGAGAATACAACATATAAGCTTGTATTCCAGTAGCTGTAAGGGATGACATCATTTTCACACTTCATGTAGTCTCTGGAAAACTCCACTGTGCTCTCATGAGAGAAAGAGAATGTAAAGAGCAAATAATTTCTTAGTGTTATAAAATAGTTTTGACCTTGGTGGCCCCCTGAAAATGTCTCAGGGACTCTCATGTGACCCCCAGATCACACTTTGAGAACCAGTCTTCTAGAGGAAGGATTCAACTAACCTAGAGAGATCAGGCTATGGAATCCTGCATTCTAGGTATATCCAAATTGGAGCCTAAGCAGCATTCCAAATATTGTTGACTTCCCAGAGTCTTTATACCTAAGGCAGAGGCAGAGAAATGCCAAATGGTAATTCTAAGTAATCTACATAGAGTGTCATTCATGTTTTAAAAATATTTATAATATTACTTAAGCTCATTAGTAAACCCACTAGTACAGATTAAAATAGTTTATAAGCCAAGTTCTTCCAGTTGCTACCTCTGGAGGGTAGACTCCTGATTTAGGTTCTTTCAGATGCTAACCAACTGCTTCTGGATTCTGGGGGTTGGGAGCAGGAGTGGAGAGGTATATTTCCAACTAGGATTCTTTAAAAAATTAGCTCACTGCCTCAAGGGTGTGAATTAAACCTAATGCAATGTGTGTTATGCTTTCTTTGCTGAACCATTTTAAAGTGTTATGCTGGGAAAGCTAATAAGACACCTGTCAGAAACAAAGGGATATGAATCAAAACTACTAATTTTTTTTAAAGTATAGGATTTAACTAATAAGAAAAAATCCTGTGCTTAGTTTCATTGAACCAGATAGACAAATAGAAACTGGAGAGAGAACTGGTCTGCCTTTTGTTTTATAAAGATCCAGAGGTTTTGACTGACTACAGACAGTAAACTAGCAGCTTCGTGTAGTTGCTGAGAAGTTAACGATAGCTTTCAGCTAAGTTAATAGAAATACAGTGATCAAATAAAGGAGACAGTGGTTACATTCTCTGGGGGATTAGAAAGACCACACATCTGCCAGTCTCAGACATCCATTCTGAAAGTTCTTAATACCAGGCCACTGGGCAGTTGGCACATATTTATGTAAGTTATATCTATTGGTATTTACCATATTAGAAATTAAAACAAATTTTTTATCAGCTATATGCTTCAATTTCATTGTTATGTGGACCACCTGTGAATTGCAGATCCTGGATGGCTTCAGTTTTATTTTGGGCTTCACTCTCTTTATAGCATTACCTTCTAGAACCATGATACCTTGCTACTTCATACTCTTAAGTTCATTGACCTTTGCACTCTGATAGCTTGTGCTCTCTTTTGTTTGCTGCCTTGTCCACTGCAGTCAAGTCAGCTCACCTCTTAGGTCTGGCTAATTCCACTACTGTCAACCATATGTGACCTATGGCTGATAGAAGCATCTCTAGCATCTCTGCCTTTTTTTTTTTTTTTTTTTTTTTTAAAGATTCAGATCTTGATCGGTCACCCAGGCTGGAGTGTGGTGGCACTATTATAGCTCACTATAACTTTGAACTCCTGGGCTCAAATAATGCCCCCCCCACCCCCACCTCAGCTTCCGGAGTAGGTGGGACTACAGGTATGCACCACTTCTCCTGGCTAAGTTTTTTTTGTTTGTTTTTTAAGAAATGAGAGTCTCACTGTGTTGCCCAGGCTGGTCCCAAACTGTTGACCTCAAGAAATCCTCTTCCCTCAGCCTCCTGAGTTACTGGGATTACAGGTGTGAGCCACTGGGCCCGGCTCAGCATCTCCACTTTTTAATGTTTTGTTCATGTAACACTCAGAATCTTAGTACTTGATTTTGATGCCACATTTTAAGAGAGACAAGGACCAACTAGAGATTATCTACAGGAAGGTAACTAAACTGAAAAGTTTGTAAACAAAGGATTGTTTCACAGTGTGACCCAGCCTATTCTAGGTTTGTTTCCTGCTGCTGTCCCTTCAGGCAGTCTTTCTTCAACTCACACTAAATTACCCACAGTCTGCCACATGTGCATTTCTTTCAAGTTTTCATTCTTTTACACAGGTCCCTTCCTGTCTCTCCCTGGCAAATTTCTACTTTAATTTCAAGACCTAATTCAAATGTTTTCTCCTCCCTAAAACTTTCCATTCATTTTCCTAGGTATTTTCATCTCTGGGTTCCCACAGTACTTTATACATGCCTGGATTATGCATTAATCAAATTATGATCTAACCCAAGTCAGCAGACTTCGTCTACATAAAGGGATACATAGTAAATATTTTAGGCGTTGTGGGCTTACATGGTCTCTGTCACGACTACTCAGCTCTTCTAGCGCGAAAGCAGCCATAGGCAGTATAGAAATAAATGAGTACGACTGTGTTCCAATGAAAATTTATTTATTGGCACTAAAATTTGATTTCATGTAATCATGTGTCAAGAAATATTATTATTTTTATTATTTTCTCAACCATTTTATGTATTAATTTTAGTTACAAGTAACAGAACCATTCCCAACCATTTTAAAGTAGGAAAACGATTCATAGTTGCAGAGGTATATAAAATCAGGCAGCAGGCTAGATTTGGTTCGCTGGCCATATTTTCCTGACCTCAGTCTAATTCGATATGTTTATTCTTTCAGTTACTCAGGCATTCATTCATTTATGGAACAAATATTTATTTGCTGGATATTCTTCTAGACACTGAGAAGGCAGTGGTGAGAGAGACAGACATATATTTAGGTAGAATCTTTCTTCTGCATTAGAGCTTGCTGAGTTCAGAGATTTTCTATCCCATCTCTGTACCACAAATAGTACATTTCCTGGTACATTTTAAGAGATTAAGTAATGAATGACTGAACAAAGGAATAAGCTATATAAATCACTGCTGATTATTTCTCCTATGACTATGTGGTTACAACAGCTTATAATTTGAATATGAGAGAGAAGTGCTATCTAAAGAGAAGTGAGTGAAAAATTTTAAGAGTATTTTGGAAAAATCATTGTTGAATCTAAATATGAAGCTAACATTTATATTTTGCCTGTTTTGTTGATGAGAGTGCTATCAAAGTAGTATACTTTGAGATTTATTGCCATTTGTCTGTGAAGAATCTGGGTAGATGTATAAACTGTTGGGGAGGAGAAGTTTTTAACTAAAGGGAAATATTTTCATTATTTGGACGTGCCTGATGACAGCTTTGTATCCAACAAATGATGTATTATAAGTTTAAAACCTCAGGTTGGATTATAGTAACACATTATATAAAGTAATTCATTTACTCATAAAGATTAATTAGTTATTTTAAAGATAACACGTTGCTTTTGTTGTTTTGCAGTGTTATAGCTTACAACCTTAAAATACTTGTTACCCCACACAGACAGTTTTAATCATGAAAATATGATACATGCTTCTTTTCTCTTTATAGGCGAGATAAGCTTTGGATTTGCATGGAGTTTTGTGGAGGTGGTTCTTTACAGGATATTTATCACGGTAAGACCAAAGTTGTATTTTTGTAGGGATTAGGTTGAATTTCTTAAAATACAGTTATTTACTATATTAAAACATCAACATTATCTTAAGGAAAGCAAGCTATGTTTTATCATTATATTGTTTGGATATATAAAGGTATTTTAGATATATATGGAAGAAAGGAGGAATCTTTACTATAATTTACAAGTTGGAAAATTAAATGCATTTGAATTATTTGCTAATTCTGAAGAGGCATATTGTAGTTATTTCAAAAATTTAAACTCAGACCTGTAAAAATGCAAGGGCTTTGCTGGTTAATGCTAAGCCGGTAAAATATCCAGTGTATACATGAGTAGTGATAATAGAAAGATTTATTTTGTTCTCATGTATTGAAGAAATATCAGTTAAATGTTTATTCTCTTAGATACTGCCAGATTCTGAGGAATTAAAAAATGATTAAAACATTTTCACTGGGAATTCAAGGAGTATATAAGAGAGATTTGTAAAGTAAAATAAACAGCCTTTTCTTTTTCTTCCTTTTCTGTTTCTGTTGGTGGATTATTGTCACAAACTACAGATTAGGCTTTTGATTAATGTAAAATAAAATCCTGTCTATTTTCTGAGAAAATATTTTGGACCTTTTTTCTCATTTTGTCATAGAATTCGGGCTTCTGTTTTCTAGTGTGGGACCACTTAAGTATTTTGAGGGGCAAATTGCACTAAAGCAGACATGTAAGACTCTTTGGGCCAGAATTTTACTGTTTCTATTTTACTTAATTTCACTTTGTCTTCTTGGCACAGGTTTTACTTAACCTAAATATTGACATAATAGTATTTTACTGGGCTGCTAATTACAGTTGGAATAGGAAAAAGAAAATGATGGATTTTCTGGAATCATTTTAGAAAGCTTAATAAAGAAAATGAGCTATTTACATTGGTCTTGAAAAGATAGGTAAACTGGGTAGAAAAAAGACAAGGGCCAGGTGCAGTGACTCATGCCCTTAATTCCAACACTTTGAGAGGCTGAGGCAGGTAGATCACCTGAGGTCAGGAGTCTAAGACCAGCCTGGCCAACATGGTGAAACCCCGTTTCTACAAAAATACAAAAATTAGCTGGGCATGATGGCGAGTACCTGTAATCCCAGCTACTCGGGAAGCTGCGGCGGGAGAATTGCTTGAACCTGGGAGGCGGAGGTTGCCGTGAGCTGAGATCGCACCATTGGACTGCAGCCTGGGCAACAGAACGAGACTCCGTCTCAAAGTAGTAATAATAATAAGACGAAGAAGTGCATTTTCGGAGATGAAGCCTTGGTACAGTGACATGAAGGCGTGACTCGTGTGATCACTCCTGTCGGTGTGGGCGTGGGGTTGGATAGGGAGAGCCTTGAAGACCAGGTGAAGGAGTATGAGAACATTTCTGCTTTATGAAAAGTTACTTTTTAAGCATACTTTTGATTAAGTATAGTTGTTTAATGAATATTTGAGAAACTTTTCTTTGTGTCATTTTGATTTCAAAGATTCAGTGAAAATGATGAGATATTTGGCATTATTTTATATTACAAAACAAATAATATTTCTAGAAGCTTGTGATTTCTGTTAGAAATTCAAATGGCTATTCCCGTGCCCTTTTTTTTGGTTGGAATTTGGGTGAATTTCTCTACTATTGATTCCCTTCCTAATTGGCTTAATTTCCCTTTTCCTGAAGTTTTTTTTGTTTGTTTGTTTGTTTGTTTGTTTTCTTTAAGCAGAGTCTTGCTCTGTCGCCCAGGCTGGAGTGCAGTGGCGCGATCTCGGCTCACTGCAACCTCCACCTCCCGGGTTCAAGCAATTCTTCTGCCTCAGCCTCCCGAGTAGCTGGGACTACAGGCGCCCGCTACCACGCCAGCTAATTTTTGTATTTTTAGTAGAGGTGGAGTTTCACCATGTTGGCCAGGCTGGTCTCGAACTCCTGACCTTGTGATCTGCCTGCCTCAGCCTCCCAAAGTGCTAGGATTACAGGCATGAGCCACTATGCCCAGCCTCCTGAAGTTTTTTCAGCAATATTTTAGTGGTAAACTTCCTCAGTGTTTGACCCTTACTATCTGTTGATCATTTAAGTGGGTATAGATAGGTATTTTCTAGGTTGACAGGTATTTTCTTTCAGCATTTTGAAGAAGGTGGGCCATTGTCTTTTAGATTCTATAGTTGTTAGAACCTTCTGTCAGTCTAATTATTGATCCTTTGCAGGTTATCTGTTCTTATCTCTAATTGCTTTTAGTCTTTTTCTCTTAATTTCTGGTGTTTCTGGTGCCTAAGAATGGGTTTATTTTTACTTTTTCTGCTTAGGACTTAACAGGCTTACCTCAGTTTTGCTCTTTTATCATATCTGGACAATTATCAATTGTTATCTCTTCAAATATTTTCTCCCCCAATCTGCAATCTCTCCCTTAGAATCTTAGTTAGATGTACGTTAGATCTTCATGTCTCTTCAACTCAATTTCCTATTTACCACTTTTTTGTCCTTCAGGAGAGCACTAGAGATACTCATATCGATCTTCCATTTCACTGATTTTATAGCTGTATTAGAACATCCATTAAATTTTATTTTTGGTTACCATATATTTTCATGTCTAGAAATTATTTAGTTCTATTTTACATCTCCCTCCATTATTTTTTCCTTTGTGTCTTGTTCTTACAGTTTTCATTCCTACTTTTACATCTTTAGTTTTCAAGGCATACCTTTTTTTAGTCATTCTCAGATTGTTTAGTGATTTCATCACATATCCATATGATTGGTCTTAGGTGTCTGATTTTGCTTTCTTCCTTAAGAAGCAAGACCAGTTTAGTTACACAAATAGGTTGTCATGATTCTTACCATTCCATTTTAACCTAACTGGTAGAAGTAACAAAGTAATGTGAATTCGTCAATACTGATTTATTTATACTGGTTAGCAACTGGGTCAGTGGGAAAAAATGGCAGTTTTCAGGTACCCTTGGAGGTTCTCATACATGAATACTGGGGATTCATATGCATATACAAAACCCCAAATCCTATCTTTCTGTGTGTTCACTCTTTTGGCTGCACCTAGTTTTTCACCAAATAACCTTTTCATGGCGATGCGTAATACTCTTTGGCTAGTCTATAGTGTTGTATACTTGCACGGTCATATAGGACATGTACCTCCATTTATGTGTCTCTCTCTTCTGCCTCAGTTTTATCACATTGTCATTATATAGAGAGAATAATTTATCTGATGAAGGGAATAATTTATTTGATGAAGGGGAAGTTATTTTAATAACCCTAGTGCTTGTGAGGTTTCCCCTTTAACTTTTGTTTACTTTTACTTTGAAGAACTAACAGTAGAACCTTTTACTGTTCCAACATAGGAGGATTTTTTTTCTATTTTCCATTGAGCTTTTTGTGTTTGTTCATTTAATATTGTTCTTTAACAACTTTCCACAACCCATTATATCTTTATGGTTAATTATTTTCTCACGTATTTTATAATTTTGGATTTTGAGATCATCGTTAGTGAGGTTTTTCAGTGGGAATTCTGTGTGGCATTTGAAGGTGTGTCCTTCCAGAGTTTTGTTTTTTGTTTTTGGGGTTTTTTTTTTTTTTTCTGGGATCCTAGTGACCTCATTGTTTCCAATATATATTTGAACGCTCAACCTGAATAAGGAAGCCTATGGTGGCAAATTCTAAGAGGAGGCATTTTTTCTCCATCCCTATAACAGCCAGAATCCCTAGTTATCTTCTGTGCTTGTCTACACCTTGAATGAGGATGTAGCCCTCTGAGGGTTCTAGTTGTATATGGGTGTTTGTTTTAGCTCTTCTGCAGACCTAGGTCCTTGTCTTCCGTACCATGTAAAGGATAATGCTAAAGCCCTAGCTTACCAAGATTGACCTTCCCCTAAGAGAAAGCTAGAATATTCTTTCACAGTTTTACCTTCTATTTTCATTTCAGTTTTGTTTTGTCTCTTGGGAAGGTATCTTACTATTTGTAAACTTAGCTAGTAATTGAAAAGGTTATTTCTGAAAAAAAATTTGCCTTTCACTTCTAAGTGTTATTTTTGGGGTTTTCAGATTATCTTATTTATTGTATTAGAGAAACAGAAATCTCAAGGAGGTGTATCTTACTGAATGTGTGTGGGCTTGGAAACCACAGAAATAAGTTATATGGTTTATCCATAGACATTTAAATCCAACCCTGTCCTTAAAATAATCTAAGTGGAATAGATTTCTCTCTTTCATAATTGTGAAATACCACAAGTACTCCAAACTAAACATGTTTACAAATCTGTTAAGTTTTTTTAAGTGTGAGTTTACTATCTAGCCAAGGTTTCTATCTTTGGAATTTAATTTAATTTCTAGGATAGTCTCTCCCACTTAATGTATTTCTTTATTCTACAGTGATTTAATAGTGAAAAAGAAAACTATTTTATAGTGTACAGATGCTCTGTTTGTGCTGCTATACCAAAATGCCTGAGACTGGTTAATTTATAAACAACAGAAATTTATTTCTCACAGCTCTGGAGGCTGGGAAGTGCAAGATCAAGGTGCCAACAGGTTTGGTGTCAGGCAAAGACCCATTTCTCATAGAGTGCACACAGTGTCCTCACATGGCAGAAGAGATGGAAGGGCAAAAAAGAGTGGACACTGCCTGAAGTCTCTTTTATTAGGAGTCTTAATCTCATTCACAAGGGAGGAGCACTCGTGACCTAATCTCCTCCTCAGAGTCCTGCCTCTTTGAGATTAAGTTTCAGCATGAGTTCTGGAGGGACTTAGCAGATGCACGCACAGGAAATATTATTTATAAGATTAAGACCTGTGTATTGATGTAAAGATGTTCATCATAAGTGAAAAGAGTAGGTTTCAGAATTGTATGTTGTAATATGATTCCACTTATGTGTTTCTGAGATACATATAGTTTATTAAATGTCTGTTTAAAATCATCTGGTATATTATAGACCAAACTATTGGTATTGCTTACTGTTGAGTAACATTTTGGATAAAGAAGAGACTTTTAATTTCCTAACTTTTCTATTGATTGGAACTTTTTAGAGCGAACATATGTTAATTTTATAACTATCTGGCTAGTATTTTTATAAAAAGTATTGATTTAAAACTAGTCATAATACATGTTCTACGTCAGTTGAAAAGCTTTAATAAAAACTAGGTAAACCTGTTGGACATCTTTTCTTTTGATGTTTTAAGAGATTATATTGATGAATGAGATATAAAAATGAGAATATAATTAATTTCAGTGACTACTTCATTCTTCCATTCCATAAATATTTATTGGGCTGCTTTTCTGTGCCAGGCACTGTTCTGCACACTAGAGATACAACGATGAGCAAGTCAGATTTTTAAAAAGCAAAAACTTGGCTGGACACAGTGGCCCAAACCTGTAATTCCAGCACTTCAGGAGGCTAAGGCGGAAAGATTGCTTGAGCCCAGAAATTCAAGACCAGCCTGGGCAAGATAATGAGACCCCATCTCTGCAAAAAATAAAAAACTAGCCAGGTGTGGTGGCGTGCACCTGTTCCCCCAGCCACTCAGGAGGCTGATGTGGGAGGATCACTTGAGCCCAGGAGGTCGAGGCTGCAGTGAGCTGTGATCGCACCACTACATTCCAGCCTGAGTGACATAATGAGACCCTTTCTCAAAAAAAAAAAAAGCAAAAACTGGAGCCAGGCACAGTAAGACAGTAATTCAGGCCTGTAGTCCTAGCTTACATTTCAGTAGAATTGTTTAGGTATATTAAGTCTGTTGCTTAAACTTGCAAAACTTTATTATATATTGAAAAACATGCATTGACTAATTTTATGAGTATTAACTTTCTTTTTTTGCAGTAACTGGACCTCTGTCAGAACTGCAAATTGCATATGTTAGCAGAGAAACACTGCAGGTAAATCAAGTGCTAATTCAGAAATAACATTTTTCATTAAACTAAGTCTTTACTTATTGTGCATTACCTGTTCAGCAAAGTAAGAACTAAATATTTTAGTTTGGTAAACTCTTAAAATGAGTTTTAATACATTTGAAAATTGTGCAATGAACTCAAATTATATTTCCCAATAAATACTTTAAATCCTAAATGTGATGATATAACCTAAAATTTGAGCACTGTGGATCTGTTATTGTATATTTTCCTCTTAATACCAAAGAAAGGCTTGAAAATTAAGCACTATCATGGGAATTCAAACACTCTGATACTAATTAGGTATATACTTTTTAAAAGTTATTTCACACTGTTTGTAGAATTTACTGAAAATTTTCATAGAAAAATTAGTCATTTTCTTGATCTTTTTTAAAAGATCTATTAAAATATGTTAATGATTACTACTAGATTTCCTGTAAAGATTAAATAAAATACACAGAATACTACCCATTTGATCACATAAAATCCCAAAGTGTGCTCCGTGATAAAATCTTGTTTATTTTTCTGTTTTTTGAAACTCCAGGGATTATATTATCTTCACAGTAAAGGAAAAATGCACAGAGATATAAAGGTATACATTGTATTTTTAACATAATAATCCTCTCTTCATTTTTAAATACTCTGATCAGATTGTCTTGGGCAAAATTGTTTTATTTGATAAATTTATCTGAAATATGTTACCATAATAAAAATGAGTGATACTTTTAATAGTTTAATTTTTTATGGCAGCTTTATTGAGGTACAAGTAATATACCATGAAATTCATCCTTTTAAAGTGTATCATTCAGTAGATTAATGTTTTAATAACTCATTTTAGCTTCTTTGTAGTTATTAGTAAAATGCAGAGTAAGTTTATAGCTTTCATCAAGTTATAGTTTTTAGTAAGTTTTATGCTTTTGACTATTTCAGTGAGCTTTTGCAGTCTTAAGTCTAAGTCTTAGTCANAAATATGTTACCATAATAAAATGAGTGATACTTTTAATAGTTTAATTTTTTATGGCAGCTTTATTGAGGTACAAGTAATATACCATGAAATTCATCCTTTTAAAGTGTATCATTCAGTAGATTAATGTTTTAATAACTCATTTTAGCTTCTTTGTAGTTATTAGTAAAATGCAGAGTAAGTTTATAGCTTTCATCAAGTTATAGTTTTAGTAAGTTTTATGCTTTTGACTATTTCAGTGAGCTTTTGCAGTCTTAAGTCTAAGTCTTAGTCATGCATCAAAATGGATAAATTGACCTTTGACATTTTCTCATAGTCTTTTTTCTTTTCTTTTCTTTCTTTCTTTCTTTCTTTTTTTTTTTTTTTTTTTTTTTTTTTTGAGATAGATTCTCGCTCTGTTGCCCAGGCTGGAGTGCAGTGGCACAATGTTGGCTCACTGCAACCTCCCCCTCCCGGGTTCAAGTGATTCTCCTGCCTCAGCCTCCCGAGTAGCTGGGATTACAGCCACCTGCCACCATGCTTGGCTAATTTTCATATTTTTAGTAAAGACAAGATTTCACCATGTTGGCCAGGCTGGTCTCAATCTCCTGACCTCAGGTGATCCTCCCACCTCAGCCTCCTAAAAACGCTGGGATTACAAGCATGAGCCACTGTGTCCTGCCTTCTCATAGTCTTTTATTTATTTAGCTGGCAGAGGAGAGCAGGTGCTCTAGATGTGCTGGGGTTAGCTCAGTGGTACAGCAGGTGCTATGGTAGGAATCCTCAGCATATTTCTAAGGATACTGCCATCTCCCCAGTTTAGATTTGTTTCTTTCACTTATTTTCTTGTCCCTTTTCTTTGTTCATCCTTCCTCCTATTTCTCTCTTCCCCTTTTGTTTTCGAACATTTTCTCTAACATAAAGATTTTTAACCTTTTTTGAGGATAGAGGCTGGGGCAAATCTTATTGCTCTCTGGGTCTCTGATGATAAACCATGAACTGTCTTCTGAGAAAATGCCCTTATGTGCACGTCTTCAAATTTTCCATGAAATTTCAGTGGACTCACAGATAACCTGCTGAGATCCCTCGTTTGAAGGTATTTTTTTTTTTTTGTAAGCCACTTAAAAGACATAACCAAAGAGCTTTTGGAGTTCAAAGGTAGAAGAGCTCACAGGAAGATGAGTAACTCAAGAAAGGTTCTGTGTCATTGGCATGTAGATGATCTGGGAGGATTGATAGATTTTTGTCAGAAATGGAAGTTGGAGTACATTTCAAGCAGAGAAAACAATGTGAGCAGGTACAGAAGTTAGAAAGTGTGGGCCATTTTAGAGAACATAAAACTGTACCATATTATTGAAGAGAAGAGAGTGTGTGACACTAATTAGAGATGGGACTGATTGGGTAGTTTGGTGTTCCGTTATGCAAGGACTTGTGTGCTAGACTTCAGAGTCTGGGCCTAATTGGGTTGATTTGAGCCATCACCACCATTTCTACTCCTGTCTAAGCCACCATAATATTATATCATGTGGTCTTCTGTAATAGCCTTCTGAGTGGTCTCAATGCTCCCGTTCTTAGTAGTTTTGTAGTCACTTTTCCACTTGGCGACCAAAGGGACCTTTTCAACCATATCTTGTCAGTCTCCTGCTTATAAACCACCATTGGTTTCCCATAATACTCAGTATAAAGTTCAGATGCCTTTACCATGACCTACAAGGTTATACGGTGTTCAGACCCATGCATTTCCCTGTGACCTCATCTTACACTCCTCTTGTCTCTGTTTTACTCATTCTTTTCCAGCCACACTAAACTTGCCAATCTTGGAATATGTTGAGCTCATTCTAGCCCCAGGTCTTCAAATTTCCTCCTCCTTTCCTGAAATAGTCTTCTCCCAGAGTTTGGTGTGGCTCTGTACGCTTACTTCACCCAAATCTCTGTTCATGTATTACTGCCTTTGGAGAGGCTTTCCTTGCCCTGTCTTCAGAGTAATTATCTCTGCCTGACTTTGAATCATTTGTTGGTTCATTCATTCATAGATAGATGATAAATATAAATATATTTATTTTAGTTTTTTTCTCCTGCTTGGATGTAAACTACATGGGAATTGGAACTTATGCATTACTGTAACCCCAGAGCTTAAAATAGCGCCTGACTACTTGTGGCCTCTCAGGGAGGGAAGGGAGGGAGGAGAGGAAGGCCATGATGTACAAGTGACATGATATAAGCTATAACTTAGGAAAGTTAGTCTGAGCTGAAGAAAGCCCAAAATGAAGCCTCTGACAGAAGTCATAGATAGCTAGGGACTAGATCAAGTTGAAATCCCAGCTCCTAGTCTCTTTCCTTTTCTTCTTCCCCACTATTCCATAGAGCTACAAGTAGTATCAGTGGGTGGGTGCAGCTCAGTTTCACTGGTGACATTTGGAGTTTGGGAGCCTTTTCTTTCTCCCCAGTGCCCTATCTCCTGAACTGGTCTTCTACTGTTTCTTCCTCACATTGGTTGACAGTAGGAGGATTCCCAGTATTTTTTCCACCAAACCCATGCTTACATGATTGATGGCACCTTGTACCAAAGAGTCCACAATACCTTTGGGATATAGTATTCCTACCTCTTCCAAAAGCTTTGAGCTTATTGAAGATGAAGTCATCATTATCTTCTTTGAGCTTAGATCAAGAAGCGAAAGTGGCTCAAATGCAGCCAGATCATGCAGACGAGTGACATTTTAATTGTGTGGGCCTGTGGCTAGTTGTTTATGTACTGGATGGGCCTAAGCGCTTGGCAAGGCACATTAGTATAGACAACCTCATGTACTAAGCAGCATGTACTAAGGTACAGTCTCACATACCAACCCTGTTCAATTGATGGTGAGTTCCTAGAAAGAGAGGTTCTTTAAAAAAAAAAAGAAAGAAAAAATAAAAAACCACACACAAAACACAGGAAAGAATAATCAAGTTTAAAGTGTAATGTAAACAGTTGAAAATGCTTTGTAAAGTTACATTTTAGTGTAGTAATAGTGTTTGATCAACGAGGAAATAACATTTTGATGAAAACTAATATATCACTTTTATATTAACGTTCATACTATGTTAGTAGCAGCTTTTTTGCAAGGCAAAACATTTTATAAGGATAGTCAAATTGCCTAAAAGTGGACAGTAGATTTACCTGTGACTCTAATGATATAACATTTTAATTAAGCACACTTTAAGTATTTCTAGGTCTAAGGCTATGATTATTTTAAATATGTTTATATGTATATATGTGCTGTCTGATAAAGTATCTATTTCTTACTTTAACTAAAATATTGTTACTTTAAAGGGAGCTAACATTCTATTAACGGATAATGGTCATGTGAAATTGGGTAAGTAAATTGGAAATTTTGTCACATGCACAACTCTATTCTAAAATGTAGTGAAGTTTATGTTTTCCTTTGTAGGACCAGGTTTTCCCTCTCCTAAGAGGGCATCTATGTATTTTAGATGGAAATCTCGTTGCCATGCCGTCGCCTCTCTGTATCCACTTCCCTTAAACAGGGATAAAGTCTGTCCTTCACATAAGACAGATTTGTTGTAAAGATACTGTGAAAGAATATCCTTCTGAATTCTTTCACCTCTAAACCCAGGAATGGAACTTCTGTAATAGTAAGAAATCTGTACAGAATTACCTTGTAACCAAAAAAGAAGACAAATACAAAAAAATCAGTAACTCCAAAACACTTTATTCTTTACATAANGCATGTAGATGATCTGGGAGGATTGATAGATTTTTGTCAGAAATGGAAGTTGGAGTACATTTCAAGCAGAGAAAACAATGTGAGCAGGTACAGAAGTTAGAAAGTGTGGGCCATTTTAGAGAACATAAAAACTGTACCATATTATTGAAGAGAAGAGAGTGTGTGACACTAATTAGAGATGGGACTGATTGGGTAGTTTGGTGTTCCGTTATGCAAGGACTTGTGTGCTAGACTTCAGAGTCTGGGCCTAATTGGGTTGATTTGAGCCATCACCACCATTTCTACTCCTGTCTAAGCCACCATAATATTATATCATGTGGTCTTCTGTAATAGCCTTCTGAGTGGTCTCAATGCTCCCGTTCTTAGTAGTTTTGTAGTCACTTTTCCACTTGGCGACCAAAGGGACCTTTTCAACCATATCTTGTCAGTCTCCTGCTTATAAACCACCATTGGTTTCCCATAATACTCAGTATAAAGTTCAGATGCCTTTACCATGACCTACAAGGTTATACGGTGTTCAGACCCATGCATTTCCCTGTGACCTCATCTTACACTCCTCTTGTCTCTGTTTTACTCATTCTTTTCCAGCCACACTAAACTTGCCAATCTTGGAATATGTTGAGCTCATTCTAGCCCCAGGTCTTCAAATTTCCTCCTCCTTTCCTGAAATAGTCTTCTCCCAGAGTTTGGTGTGGCTCTGTACGCTTACTTCACCCAAATCTCTGTTCATGTATTACTGCCTTTGGAGAGGCTTTCCTTGCCCTGTCTTCAGAGTAATTATCTCTGCCTGACTTTGAATCATTTGTTGGTTCATTCATTCATAGATAGATGATAAATATAAATATATTTATTTTTAGTTTTTTTCTCCTGCTTGGATGTAAACTACATGGGAATTGGAACTTATGCATTACTGTAACCCCAGAGCTTAAAATAGCGCCTGACTACTTGTGGCCTCTCAGGGAGGGAAGGGAGGGAGGAGAGGAAGGCCATGATGTACAAGTGACATGATATAAGCTATAACTTAGGAAAGTTAGTCTGAGCTGAAGAAAGCCCAAAATGAAGCCTCTGACAGAAGTCATAGATAGCTAGGGACTAGATCAAGTTGAAATCCCAGCTCCTAGTCTCTTTCCTTTTTCTTCTTCCCCCACTATTCCATAGAGCTACAAGTAGTATCAGTGGGTGGGTGCAGCTCAGTTTCACTGGTGACATTTGGAGTTTGGGAGCCTTTTTCTTTCTCCCCAGTGCCCTATCTCCTGAACTGGTCTTCTACTGTTTCTTCCTCACATTGGTTGACAGTAGGAGGATTCCCAGTATTTTTTCCACCAAACCCATGCTTACATGATTGATGGCACCTTGTACCAAAGAGTCCACAATACCTTTGGGATATAGTATTCCTACCTCTTCCAAAAGCTTTGAGCTTATTGAAGATGAAGTCATCATTATCTTCTTTGAGCTTAGATCAAGAAGCGAAAGTGGCTCAAATGCAGCCAGATCATGCAGACGAGTGACATTTTAATTGTGTGGGCCTGTGGCTAGTTGTTTATGTACTGGATGGGCCTAAGCGCTTGGCAAGGCACATTAGTATAGACAACCTCATGTACTAAGCAGCATGTACTAAGGTACAGTCTCACATACCAACCCTGTTCAATTGATGGTGAGTTCCTAGAAAGAGAGGTTCTTTAAAAAAAAAAAAGAAAGAAAAAATAAAAAACCACACACAAAAACACAGGAAAGAATAATCAAGTTTAAAGTGTAATGTAAACAGTTGAAAATGCTTTGTAAAGTTACATTTTAGTGTAGTAATAGTGTTTGATCAACGAGGAAATAACATTTTGATGAAAACTAATATATCACTTTTATATTAACGTTCATACTATGTTAGTAGCAGCTTTTTTGCAAGGCAAAACATTTTATAAGGATAGTCAAATTGCCTAAAAAGTGGACAGTAGATTTACCTGTGACTCTAATGATATAACATTTTAATTAAGCACACTTTAAGTATTTCTAGGTCTAAGGCTATGATTATTTTAAATATGTTTATATGTATATATGTGCTGTCTGATAAAGTATCTATTTCCTACTTTAACTAAAATATTGTTACTTTAAAGGGAGCTAACATTCTATTAACGGATAATGGTCATGTGAAATTGGGTAAGTAAATTGGAAATTTTGTCACATGCACAACTCTATTCTAAAATGTAGTGAAGTTTATGTTTTCCTTTGTAGGACCAGGTTTTCCCTCTCCTAAGAGGGCATCTATGTATTTTTAGATGGAAATCTCGTTGCCATGCCGTCGCCTCTCTGTATCCACTTCCCTTAAACAGGGATAAAGTCTGTCCTTCACATAAGACAGATTTGTTGTAAAGATACTGTGAAAGAATATCCTTCTGAATTCTTTCACCTCTAAACCCAGGAATGGAACTTCTGTAATAGTAAGAAATCTGTACAGAATTACCTTGTAACCAAAAAAGAAGACAAATACAAAAAAATCAGTAACTCCAAAAACACTTTATTCTTTACATAAAGCTTTTAAAATAAAAAACAGCATTACTTATTTAAGAATGTAATTTAGATGCTGAATGTTGCTTTATTTCAAACAGTAACTTATTTCATTTTATAACTTTAGGTTATTAAATTTTCAATTAAAATAGAGTTCAAAACCTAAATAATGACTTAATTTGCAAGTTTAAGACAGAACAAATGTTCATTATAGTTTTATGAACAAAGTCATATTTGTTAGTATTAAATGAAATAGTTAATAACAAATACCAGTTATTTTAAACGATATCTATTAGATAAACCCAAATTAAAATAAGTATTTTATAAAATATAGATACAACTATTTTGAACTATAACCTGTGAGATTAATCAGATTTAAGAACATGTATCTAGAAATAACGTAATAAAAATTTCCCATGTGGCTTCTAAATATGGGAAAAGCAGAAAAGATACGTCCTGTTCTTTTTAGTTATCTATTGATTGCTTGGTGAAGTTTTTATCAGCAGTTTAATATTTTGTGCCAGTGTTAGGTGCCTCACTCAAAGACATACTATTTATAATATATCTTACTTGAGAAGGATTTAGAAGTCATTAGTAAAATAGAAAATATTAGATTTCCAAATATTTATCTTAAAGAATAGTAACAAATCATACATAAAAATAGTTTCCTGATAGGTACTGATATTGGTACTAAATGTATTGTTAAGTTTGGGGATATTCTGATTGGATGTCTTTTCAAGCTACAGGTAGACTTACTGGTTTATCTGATGTCATTCACGGGTATGGAGAAAGTGAATGGAATATAGTGTCTCTTAAAGATCCCTTCCAGTGATATTCCTTGGATTTCTAGTCCTGAGAATTAGAAATTACAATATTAATAAGTCTGGCAGTTTACATTCTCTCAGCTATAACTTTCTCATCAAAATTATTTGATCTTGACCTTTGTTGTTATTTGATTTATATGGGAATATATGGGAATCTATTTGGCTGTGATATGTATTCACTACTTTGTGATATTTTAATGCTAGTCCTTTAAAGTTAAAATTTGTAATGTGATGTTTGAGAATATCCCGTATTGCTGTGAAATTAACTTAATAAAAATAACTTTTAAAAGTTTCTTCTTATGTTGCCTTAAACAATTTTATTGTCTGTCAGTTTCCTAAATGTTTCTCATTTTTTTTAATAGCTGATTTTGGAGTATCTGCACAGATAACAGCTACAATTGCCAAACGGAAGTCTTTCATTGGCACACCATATTGGTAATTGTATTTTAATTGATATTTAATATTTTGTTCTATCATTAATGGATATACCATTTCTAAAAAATAGACTGGTCAAAATTTTTCAGACTAAGACAGATTAAGGAAAAAGTCATCAACAGGCAAAGTAATTTAGGCGTGTACACTTACAGGTGGATTACGTGGCCAGAAAATAATCTACCATGTTATTTTCCATTAAGCAGAAAAGGCTTTAATGATTGATATGGCTTTCAGGAACCTTAATATTAGTTCTAGCCTGCTGGAAAGTCCTGACTCTTTTTCCTTACATTTCTCATGTATTTTCACAGGTGTTTTTATATCTTTCTTCACCCCCATTTCCAGTCCATATTGTGATTAATCTTTCAACATTACATTATTTAAGTACCTCTTTGCTAAAACTTTTTGGCATGTCTTGGTTGCCTATAGGATCAAATGAAGATTTCTTGACAGTTGAGTCTTCTGTGGTCTGACCTCTGTCTGCTTCATTAGCCTTAGCTCCCACTAGTCTTCTCCATGGACCTTCCTTTCTAGCCATGTTTGTCTGTTAGATACTGATCATAGTGTAAAAACTATCCTACTCGTGTATTTATTTACAGAATAGTTTTTGGCCACTTACTATATGCTAGATGTGATATTAAGCAGTATGATTATAATGGTGGATTATTGATATAGAGCTTTTTTTGTTCGTACCGTTACTTTGGAGTAACAACACCCTGGAATCCTTGCTTTCAGTTTATGTGCAACCACTCCCCTGATGCCCTCTTCATCTGACTCATCAGTAGTCATATAGCACTAATTGCTACTACTAATTTTTTTATATTTAGAATATGATGTATATGCCATTTTCATGATTTATCTCTTCATCCATATATATTTTAAAAGTCAAATAATGCTAAAAGGCATATGAGAAAACTCTTGTAACTTCTGCCATCTCTAGCATTATTCATTTATAGATACTGTGTTATGATAGTTGAAGATCTTAGCTCTCTTCATTCATCTTACAGTCATCTTATCTTTCTAGTGTACTTTGCTGAGTCAGTTAACAATACTTTCCTGAAAAAAGTTTTTCCTGATTTTAATAATTTCTTTTTTAATTTACTTAGTTTCTTGTTTCTGTTTTTAAATCCCTGATTAACACTTTCCATACCTTCCCACATTTTACAGTTTTGTACGATGCCTCTGTATAATTTTCTATACCATAAAGTCTATCACATTATCTGTCAGTGCTGATTTTTCTCTGGTTGATGTTGCTTTGTTTTTGTTTTGTTTTCTTTACCTAGAATAATCCTTCCTGGAGTCATCTTCCCTCCTGTTCCAGTCTGGACTCTTTAATTCTCTAGCTCTTTTGCCTAGCTCTGCTCTGGCAGTTTTTCATCTTCAGCTTAGCGTTCCTTTCTTGGATTCTAGGTCTTCTTCTTTCATGATTTACTCCTTCCTTTGTGTGTGACACACATACTAATATCTTTCTGAGAAAGGGTGCATGGGGAGTAACATTTTTGAGATTTTGCATGTGTATCCTTGTACATAATTGATAATTTTGGTGGGAATTCTAGGATAAGGTTTTTGAAGTATTGTACTAGTGTCTTCTGTGGTGCCCATGGTGTGGTACCCTTATGATACATGATCTTTTGAATGTAATCCCCCCCCCCTCCAGAATCATTCCTGGTGTTTTGATATTCCATAGTTATATACCTCCAAATATATTTGTTTTTTGATTGTTTTTACTTTTATTCATTGTACTTGGCATTTGTGCTTTATAATCCAGTCTTTTCAATTTGGGGAAGTACTCTTGTATTACTTCTTTGATAATTTCTTTGCTATACTTTTTCCTGCTCTGTATGGAACTCATTGGTTGTATCTTGGACCACTTAAATTAATCCGTTAATTTTCTTCTATTTTCTCTAAGAACAAAAAAATCTTTTTTGTTCTACTTATCAGAGTTCCTCAACTCTTTACATTTGTATTTTCATGATGGAGGCTTCCCTCAAATGTCTACTAATCCTTATATTTTGGTTCACTTTGAAGAGCACAGCACTGAAAACTGGTTCATAACTCTTTGTGTGTGGGAAGTCAGGTATAAACCTGGTTGTTAGTGTTCTAGAACTGGTCAAGTGAAGGAAGCAGAGGTATTCATTGTTCTGTATACGTACTTCTACTTAATCATGTCCTCTCCCTTTAACCTCTTCACTCCTTGGTTCCTGGTGTCTCTTAAGTCTGCAGTCTCTCTTCTTCGTCTTGGTCCTTATCCAATGGGAATGGGGAGGGAATAGTTGCTGGGGCTTAATGAATAAGAGTAGGAATGCCAGGGACTGACTGTTGACACTTTCTAATACTCCTGTTTCCAGCCCAGCCTCAACCCCACTATTACTACTTTTTAAACCTAACTTGTCAACATTTCCAGGATGTTTGAGGCTTGTTGGCTGCTAGTTGTTGTTCTTTTCCTTGGCACCTGCTTAGGTTTGCCCTGCCTCCTGTTTGCTACATCATTTACTATTCTTCTGTTTTTTGTCTGTGTGTTATGGTTTTAGGTAAAATATGTCTGCTGGACTTTTCTAAGATGGTATGTGTGTATATTTCTCTTTGTTCTTCTCATTATTGTTTTGGGTTGAGTGGAGTGAGGGCTTGAATTGCTGTCATTTTAAAGTACACTATCTTCTCAGTTTTATTGTAAACGTCTCTCATTAAATCTTCAGGATCTGACTTGATTCTTTACAATATTCATTCACTGAATGTTAATGGTGACATTTCCACCTCCAGTTTCAGAGGTTAAAAATTTATGTCATTACTCTTACAATAATGTGGGAAATATCTTGGGAACATGTGAAATTGTGAATTAGGTAAAGTTAATTTTGGGAACACTCTCCCTATATGTGTCTTTCTGGTATTGTATCTTTCCTACCTAAAATCTAAGAATTTAGAACCTCTCTCTTCCCAAGTGATTAGGTCGGCAGTTATTCAGTTGTTCGAAAAAGTCTTCTTGAAATGACAGTTCTCAAAATTAACACATATGTACCTCAAACATTTTATTTCAATTTAAGACATATATGTACATTTATTCAACAGTCTTGATATAGAATCAAGGCCTTTTCTTTGAGTAGATCACTTACTAGAGTTGCATTTTAGTAATGCAAACCACACACACCCCAATGCATCAACTACATTTCTTAGTCAGGTTTATTGAGGTATAAATTTACCCTTATTAGATATACAGTTGTACAAATTCATACAGTTGTATGAATGTTGAGAAACGTGTATGCTGGTGGTAAGAAACCACCAGAACACACTGACACTATCCAAAGAATTTTTTATTTTTTTTATTTTGCCTCTTTTTAGTAAATGCTCTCCTTCCATCCGTAGCATCTGGGAACCCCGATCTGATATCTGTCTCTATATTTGTGCCTTTTCCTTGAGTGGCATACAAATGGCATCATATAAGCCGTAGCCTTCCCAGTTTTCTGCCATTGTCATGTTCTTATGTAACGTACCAGTTTTTTTGGCTCATCTTTAGAAGTTTGCCTTTCTAAAAGCAAAGTCTTTCTAACGTATTCACTAATTTTTGTTTGTTTTTGTTTTTGTTTTTTGAGATGGGGTCTCACTCTGTCACCCAGGCTGGAGTGCAGTGGTGTGATCTCAGCTCACTGCAACCTCTGCCTCCCAGGCTCAAGCGATCCTCCCACCTCAGCCTCCCAAGTAGCTAGGACCACAGGCATGCGCTACCACGCCCAGCTAATTTTTGCATTTTTGGTAGAGACAGGGTTTTGCCATGTTGCCCAGGCTGGTCTCAAACTCTGAGCTCAAATGATCCGCCTTCCTCGGCCTCCCAAGTGCTAGGATTACAGGCGTGAGCCAGTGCTCCCAGCTAGCTCACTAACTTTTAAACCTTCATTATAACTATGTGTTTACAATAGCAAGTGTAACTGGAATAAACAGTTTCAGAGATGAACCCAGTTGACTGTGATAAGCACACAACTTAGCTGGCTGGAGTAGACATGTACTAAGTGGAATATTTCCCTTGTATTTTCATAGAGGAAGGGAGAGCATCAGCTAATGTGGTGAGCTAGTAAGGCAAGTTAAGAGCATATCACTTGTATGCATTTCTCACTCCACTAGGGCATTTCTACCAGCTACTTCGAATCTAGTCTTCATAAAAGTAATAACTGACAATTTGAAATTCACTTTTCTTACAGTAATTTAAATTTTCATAAGATCTGTTTCAGATTTAGAAGATTTCAAGACCAGGGGTTTGAAAGTTAGAAGGTTTTTTGTTTTTAACTTTACTGACTTACTTGACCTTCCTGAAATCATACCAGGAAGATAAATGTATATTTGTAAGATTATCTAGACTGCTCTTTAGGTATGGAAGAGTTGAGATGTTTATTTCAATTAGTTGCTTTTTTAAAATGTTTAGAATTTTGAAATTTTTTATATCTTGAAAATGAATATTTAATCAAATTCAAATTTATGTAAGTATACAGTAGAATAAGACTGTACATAGCAAAGTAAAGAGAAACAGAAAAAATTACCTGAATTTGGGTAACTTTTCTCCAAACTAAATATGATTTTTAAAGAGTAGACAACTCATTTTTGTAACTTTTCCCACTTCTATATAATCGAACTGAAAAAATGCCAAATAAGTTTTTAGTAAATATGAATTAAATACTAAATATGAAGATTCTTGGTGCCCAAAGCAATAGTTTTGGTGAAGTAAAAACAGAGATTGCCAGGTTGCAGTTTTTTGATAAAAGGAAGTAGAGCTATAGATTGTTTATTACAAATATTATTTATTGAATTTTGCATGTACAGAGAGATTGGGAGTATGAATGAGTTTTGGACATGTTACTCTATGAAAACTGTACAATTTTATAAACCATTTTAGTAGCTGGTATAAGGAAGTAACAATGGAATCACCAGTAGGGGACTGAAGTGGAGGGTCTTCTTGAAAAAAATTTATAAACAAAGGTGTAATTGACTCACAGTTTTGCATGGCTGGGGAGGCCTCAGAAAACTTGCAATCATGGAGTAAGGCAGAGGGGAAGCAGGCACCTTCTTCACAAGGTGACCGGAGAGAGCACGCAGGGGAAACTATCACTTTTAAAACCATCAGACCTTGTGAGAACCCTCTCGCTATCATGAGAAAAGCATAGGGGAAACTGACCCAATGATCCAATCACCTCCTACCAGGTCCCTCCCTCAACACATGGGGATTACAGTTTGAGATGAGATTTTGGGTGGGGACACAGAGCCAAACCATATCATTCTGTCCCTGCCCAAATCTCATGTCCTTTTTACATGTCAAAACCAGTTATGCCTTCCCAACAGTCCCCCAAAGTCTTAACTCATTCCAGCATTAACCCAAAAGTCCAAATCCAAAGTCTCATCTGAGGCAAGGCAAGTCCCTTCCACCTATGAGCCTGTAAAATCAAAAGCAAGTTACTAATGAAGTGGAAGGTCTTATGAGATGTCAAGATCTTGGAAAAGGTGGACCTTTTAAGTACTGCATATTTGTTTTTCAAAAATCAAGGCCTAAATGGGCCTTAATTTAGATAGTGATAATTCCTTGTGCCTCTGGGTGGGAGTATAAAGGAAAACATGTAACAGAAGGTTTTTATTTTCTGGAATATTTATTTCAGGATGGCTCCAGAAGTTGCAGCTGTTGAGAGGAAGGGGGGTTACAATCAACTCTGTGATCTCTGGGCAGTGGGAATCACTGCCATAGAACTTGCAGAGCTTCAGCCTCCTATGTTTGACTTACACCCAATGAGGTCAGTGCATCATCATTGAAGAATCCCATGCTTAAGGTTTTTTTCCCCTTGGTATGTGAACAAGTAATTTTCTTAGTCTTGTTTTACCTTATTTGGGGGAATAAATAGTAGTAGAATTTGTGTAATAGATTAAAATGTGAAATATTAAAATACTGTGTCATGATTTGTTGATTTTCAGGGCATTATTTCTAATGACAAAAGCAATTTTCAGCCTCCTAAACTAAAGGATAAAATGAAGTGGTAAGTATTTTTGTTATTTACTTTTATGGTAAGATGAGCAAAAAATGAATTGGAATGTAAAAGTCTAATTTTCTGAATTTCTTAGGTCAAATAGTTTTCATCATTTTGTGAAAATGGCACTTACCAAAAATCCGAAAAAAAGACCTACTGCTGAAAATTATTACAGGTATTATTTTGCCCTGAAATATATATATATATATTTCGAAAGATAAAATGTCATTCAATCAGATTTATAGTAAGTGTTTTGCATTGCATTTAATTTTTATAGCATCCTTTTGTAACACAACATTTGACACGGTCTTTGGCAATTGAGCTGTTGGATAAAGTAAATAATCCAGATCATTCCACTTACCATGATTTCGATGATGATGATCCTGAGGTAAGACTTGTTTTTACCAACTGGCATATATAACATGTATGTGTGTATGTATATATGTATGTCTATATGTATGTCTCAAAATCCCTTTTTTTTTTAAATTTTGGGGACTAGTTTAAAAAAGCTCTTGAGGGAACAATTAATTCTTTGTCTTTGCCTTTCGTGGAAAGTCAAATGCTAGGTTTTTCTTACTCACTAATTATAGGTGACTATAGTATGAAAATGGCAAAGGCAAATCATTTAATCCACTTGTTGAAATCATTGTAGTTATTTCAAAATAGGCATTTTCGATGAAGTTGCCAAATAAATCATTCACTGTAAAAGGGAAAGCAAATGGGAAGTGCCTAAACAAGACGTTCGAATATTCAAAATTTCCCCTTAGTTTGCTTCTCAAAAAGAATCCTCAGTTTGGCATGGTGGCTCATGTCTGTAATCCCATCACTTTGGGAGGCTGAAGCAAGAGGGTTACTTGAGGCCAGGAGTTTGAACCCTGTCTGGACAACATAGCAAGACCCCATTGCTATCTTTAAAAAAAAAAATTCTTATAGGTTAGTAGGAAGTATAGGCTTGACTTTGCTGGTGACTAAAACTCAGTTAATCACCATGGAAATGTTTTAAAATGAGCCTGTATAGTTGTTAATAAAATAATTCTAATATGACAGAAGCATTGATGTTAATGGAAGCTTCACTTCTGTTTGCATGTGTAACATTCCTAGCACTGCTAATAGTTGTGGCAATCAAGATAAGTTCAGTATATGTGACATGGCAGAATTCTGTTATTGGGTCTGTAACAGAAGGTGGATAGCCTTTAACTCTACTGGCTTTATGGGAGGCCGTTAAATATGTTGTAAATTTCATTGATGACTGAAGGTGAAGTGTTTAGAAAGATGGTCACAGATTGTCTGTCCCAGCTTTCCGTCTTCTGATAGATAAGCTATTTGTCCTTTTGTTTAAAGGTCTGGAAAGGAGTATGGAGCATAAAAATGTAAGAAATGTAAAGTGTAATTTTACATGTAAAGTGTAAATTTACATTGTAACCTTATAATTATACTATAAAGAAGTTTTTTTGTTTTGGCTTTTGTTTTTTTGAGACGAGTCTTACTCTGTTGCTCAGGCTGGAGTGCAATGGCACCCTCTCAGCTCACTGCAGCCTCCGCCTCCTGGGTTCAAACAGTTCTCCTGCCTCAGCCTCTGAGTAGCTGGGATTACAGGAGTATACCACCATGCCCAGCTAATTTTTGTATTTTTAGTAGAGATGGAGTTTCACCATGTTGGCCAGGCTGGTCTCAAACTCCTAACCTTGTGATCTGCCCACCTCGGCCTCCCAAATGCTGGGATTACAGGCATGAGCCACTGCACCTGGCCTAAAGAAGCTTTTTGGTGTTGATTTGCTTAATTTTATTTTTAAGAAAGTCAAGTTTTATAAACTCTTCTAGTCTTATTTAGTATAAAGGCAGTCCTTGATGTGCATGGTAGTATGGTACTGTAAAAATGGCTACATAAGCTAAAATTCTGCAAAGTAATCTTAGTAATCATTGGGAAAAATTATAATTGTTTCGTGACCTTTAAAATTTTTTGTTAAAGCATAAACTCTGTTACTGTCAGTTACAATTATAAAAATGTGAAAAAATGGTAAAACTATTATTTACAGTGTGCTATAAATACTAGAATCGTTGAGAATTAACATGTTTCATTTCTTTGTTAATTTTTTTTTTTTACTTATCTAGCAATCTGCTTATTGAGTAGTTTGCCTTCTTATCATTTGTCTGTGACACAGAGCAAGTATCTTTTCTGTGCCTTGGCAAACTGTCATATTCCTTTCTAATTTTCTTTCTAATCATGATGTGCATCTGTTATTTACATGGTAATTTGTGAACTGAAAAGCTACCCATAAAGTTTATACTTTGTGCAATTACAATTAATATACAATGGTAACTGTTATTTGAACCATGTTGTAGGGAACTAGTGTTATTTAACTAAATGATGATAACTGAAATTGGTGCATAACAGAACTGTGAAACAAGGACTGCCTATATCCTTTTCAGTGCACTAAATGCTACATGATTGTGTCTTACCTCACCCTATGTACCTGTCATGTCTTTTTAAAAATGTATTCCAAGAACAGAAATAATAAACCAATTAGAGAAACAATCTGTGGAATGAAGATTCTTCTAAAACTTTCTCAAATAGCAGGGAAAGAAACTCATCTTTCTTATCCAGACATTGTTTTGGTAATAATTATAAATTGTTATAAATCTCTATGGTAAGTAGGTAAAATAAAGGAATTTAATTATTCCAGGGGTAGGATGTAAGAAATTCATAACCTTTTTATTTGCAAATAATTTGTCATTGTAATTGCTAAGTGCAGTGTTGTCATTCAAAATATGAGTGTATCTAAGTATTTTAGCACTTACTGTGAAACTAAAACTATTGTATGCATACTCTTAAAAATAAGGGTGGGCTCAGTGGCTTATGCCTGTAATCCCAGCACTCTGGGAAACCAAGGCAGGCAGATCACCTGAGGTCAGGAGTTTGGAACCAGCTTAGCTAACATGGTGAAACCCGTCTCTACTAAAAATACAAAAATTAGCCGGGCATGGTGGCTCACGCCTGTAATCCCATCTACTCGGGAGGCTGTGGCAGGCGAATTGCTTGAACCTAGGAGGCAGAGGTTATAGTGAACCAAGATCATGCCGCTGCATATATATACACACACACACACACATACCACATCTAAGTCTTAGTTTAAGTTTTTTGTAGGTTCTTCTCTGTGGAAGAAAGTTTGACTTTTTAATGTTGAGTTCCTGTGTAGTTTCTATTTTAGAAGTAATTACACAGTGGTGTAATTCTAATTTTGATTTTTATTCAGTTTTCGTCTCCTATATGTAAGCCCACTTACTATGTACAGCATTATAAGGTTTAATACTTTTATTAATCTGTTATGCTAATAAATTAATAATTTATGCTGTTTAAACTGGGAAGGTAAAACTGTTCTCAGAAATAATCATGGGTTTCATCCATGTTCATTAATAGCAGTCTGTGTGAGCAACCTGCATGTTACCTGTTTTTGTTTGGTTATGCTACTATATATTAGATCAAAAGTCTAGGGGTTTTCCTAACTCTATGGCTAGCTGGCTGAATGCCCTGCCACTTAATTTTAAGTCTCAGTATCCTCATCTATGGAATGAAGAATAATGCTTGTTTCACGAGCTTAAGGATATAATGCTAAGGTGCATCAAAACACTTTGTAAACTAAAAAGCAGGTTGCACATATAAAATTTAAATACCTAATTTTTGAAATTACTTTTGCTACTGTTTCACTATCACAAGTGTTTAATATTTCAGTCTTTTAAATTTGTGTATTTTTTCCCTGAGGTGTACCTACACTGTGAATAGTTAAGAGTCTTGTTCTTGATTTGCCTTATTGAATCTAAGACCTAGAGCTTAATGTTTATGGATTATGTTTCCACAAAGATAGATCTAAGAGTGTATCTCCTTCAAAGGTAATACAGTAGCTTCAAAGGTAGCATTTCAACCACAGAGGAAGCTATTGGGTATTGCAATAATTACATGAAATAGATGCTGGTTGAGAGACCTTAGTGTGAGTATGGAGCTGCAAAAGTTTTTTGAATAAGACCTCTTTTACTTCCAAAGGTTATAGTAATGCCCATGAATTTAATATTAAGTAGAACTCATCTCCATCTACCCACCTTCAGAATATTCCTGTGTGAAATTGGCAGTGCACATAGAATGGTTTTAATAAAGTAAAAAGAGAGAAAATAGAGGACTACTCCTCCCAGAAAAAATCGTTAACCCATTTATGCCTGGTGTTCCGTTATTGGAACTAGGCCTGTGGGAGTTATTTATATCCTTCTGCTCAAGGCCATCGTCAAGGTTTGATTTTTCACACACAGAAAAATTTGCAACCTCAGGTATAAATGGGTTAATGCCTTTAGCATTATTTCACTTTATTTATGTCTTATCCTTTTGATATAAGAAGTTGACACAGATTTTTTAAATTGTAGTCTTCTTCTCTGCAATAGGGAAGGCTACTTGCAACTTGTAAACAGCTACTAAATTATTGAAATACTTAATTTTTGACTATTTACGTTCAACTTGATGAACATTCACTGGGGACCTGCTGTAGATAAAACATTGTTTCCTAATCTTGAGAAGTTCACCATTTCAGGATAAGAAAAAACAGCCAGCTTTTGTTAGGGAAGTCAGAGCAGATATCACAAAGGAAGTGGCATTGCTAGAAAGGAGTTTGCCAATAGGAAGATGCCAGAAAGACCAAAGTTTAAAAAATAAAAATAATGGTCAAAGAATTGGGGACTTTTAAAAACTCATCAAGACATTTAAAAAATGATAGCCACCCCCCATATCTAAGTGTTTGAATACACTAGCTTTCATAAATTTTAGAAATGGTAAAATATGGTCTTTAGCCTTAAGTAAGATTCATATAAAAATGAATGCAATCAAGAGAAGGTGGTTACATATGGATTAAGAGCACATCAGGTATGTGAGTGTTTGTTATTTCCTTTTTTCAGGTTCTCATCTACTAAATAGTAGATTAGTGGATTCTTCTTACATTAAATAATAGTTTACCATATGACATTTATATAGTAGAAATATTTAGACTCTTTATTTTGAATTTTAAGAGATGTTTGACAAGCTAAATATTACTTGAATCTGTACTATCATTAACAGTTACCTTTCTTTAAAAACATTGAAAATACAATTGTCCCTTGATGTACACAAGGGATTGGTTCCAGTGCTCTCAAGTATGCCAAAATCTGTGCATACCCAAATCCCACAGTCAGCCCTGCAAAACCCACATATACGAAATGTTGGTCCACCGTATACATGGGTTTTGTATCCCCAAGTAATCTGCATAGAAGTGGACTTCTGAAGTTCAAACTTTTGTTGTTCAAGGATAAACTGTACATGGAGTGAAGAAACAATAAGATTTTACTTTTCATGTTTCTTAAAATTCCTAGCAATTTTAAGGGAGAAAACTGGGGTAAGGAGGTTCTTTGTAGTTGTGGTTTGAAAAAAAAAGTATGTAATTGAGTGTATATACTTGAAAAAGATGAGAAGACCTAAAAGTAAATTTGACAGCATTAAACAAGTATTGATATTTGCTTGTAGGAATTCTTGATCTGAGCATTGTTGACATTTTGAGCCAGACAATCCTTTGTTTTGGGAGGGCTGCCCTATGCATTCTAGAATGTTTAGCGGCATTTCTGGACTCTTCCCGTTAGTTGACAGTTAACACCATTTAATCCCAAGTGTGACAACAAAAAAATGAACCCGGATATTGCCAAATGTCTCCTCAGGGACAAAATTGCCCCTGGTCAAAAACCACTGGCTTATGTTACCTAGGATTTATCATATTGTCTATGTCTTCCCTTCCTGTACGAACTTGACATTCTCATCTAACTCCCATTGCCTGTTATTTGTATTTATGTTATTTGGTGGTACAATAATCATAGAACTTTAAGATGATAAAAGTTGAATAAGTATGAAATGGTTTATAAGGGCAGAGTTTTGTTTAAGAAGTAATAAAAATAATTGTAATCACATGGCATGTAAAGCATTGTTTAAAAAAATAGACACCATGCATCATTGTGAATGGCTTGTTTCTTTAAATGCCATTATTAGAAAGATTATTTTCATCATTGCTTCTCTAAATACCGTGTATTAGTTACTATAAGCCCATTATCGCAGGTGTCTGTGATTAGTAGGTATTACATTTGTAGAGAAAAATGAGAGTATTTATGTTTAGAAATTAAAGACAATTTTAATTTTAAAATCTTACCATTTTTAATAGTGATCTTGAAAAAATAATTTATTGAGTTTCTTTTTCTATTAACTTTTAGTTTCATGGTACATGTGCAGGTTGGTTCTGTAGATAAATGGTGTGTCACGGGGGACTGATGTACGTATTCTTTTGTCACCCAGGTAATAAGCCTAGTACCCAATAGGTAGTTTTTTATCCTCACCCTTCTCCCAACCTCAAGTAGGCCCCTGTGTCTATTGTTCCCTTCTTTGTATCCATGTATACTCAATGTTTAGCTCCCACTTGTCAGTGAGAACATGTGGAATTTGGTTTTCTGTTCCTGTGTTAGTTCACTTAGTATAATGGCCTCCAGCTCCATCCTTGTTGCTGCAGAGGGCACTGTCTCGTTCTTTTTCATGGCTGCATATCTGTACCACATTTTCTTTATTCAGTCTACTGTTGTTGGGCATTTAGTTTGATTCTATATCTTTGCTCTTGTGTTTTGCTGTTGTGAGTAGTACTGCGATGAACATAACGTGCATGTTTTTATGGTAAAACGATTTATATTCCTTTGGGTGTGTATTCGGTAATGGCATTGCTTGCATGAATGGTTGTTCTAAGTGCTTTGAGAAATCCCCAAACTGCTTTCCACAGTAACTGAACTGCATTCCCACCAGCAGTGTATAACCATTTCCTTTTCCCTGCTACCTGGTCATAGTCTGTTATTTTTTGACTTTAATAATAATCATTCTGGCTAGTATGAGATGGTGTCTCATTGTGGTTTTGATTTGCATGTCTCCAGTGATTAGTGATGTTCAATCATTTTTTTCATATTCTTGATGGCTGCGTATATGTCTTCTTTTGAAAAGTGTCTGTCGTGTCCTTTGCCCACTTTTTAATGGAGTTATTTGTTTTTTGCTTGTTAATTTAAGACTTTTACAGATTCAGGATATTAGATCTCGGTCAAATGCATAGTTTGCAAAAATTTTCTCCTATTCTGTGGGTTGTCTGTTTACTCTGTTGATAATTTCTTTTGCTGTGCCGAAGCTGTTTAGTTTAATTAGATCCCATTTGTCAATTTTTGGTTTTGTGACAATTGCTTTTGGTGTCTTTATCATGAAATCTTTGCTCATATCTGTGTCTGGAATGGTATTTCCTAGGTTTTCTTCAAGATCCTTTATAGTTTTAGATTTTACATTTAAGTCTTAGTCCATCTTGAGTTGATTTTTGTATATTGTATAAGGAAGGGGTCCAGTTTCAGTCTTCTGTATATGGCTAACCAGTTATCCTAGCACCATTTATTGAACGGGGCATTCTTTCCCCATTGCCTCTTTTTTGTCAGGTTTGTCAAAGATCAGATGGTTGTAGATGTATGGCTTTATTTCTAGGCTCTCTGTTCTGTTCCATTGGTCTATGTGTCTATTTTTATACCAGTACCATTCTCTCTTGGTTCTGTAGCCTTGTGGTATAGTTTGAAATCAGGTAATGTGATGCCTCTAGCATTGTTCTTTTTTTTAGGATTGTTTTGGCTATTTGGGCGCTTTCTTAGTTCCATGTGAATTTTACAATAGAAGTTTCTATAAATTTTAATTTTTGAGAACGCATCTACATGGCCTTTGTCTAATTAAATGATGCTAAAGAATATCCTTTTAGAAGGCCAACTTTTTAAGTTCAGATGAGCCATTTTAGAATCAGTTCTGCTTATTTGAAATTCTAGTAAATGTAATACCATTTTAGAGATGTTAAAGCATACTCTTTCATTATTAGAAACAAAACAAATTATTTAGCATTTCAGAAGATGGTGCCTAACAATTGCCTACTTTAATTTCAGTGTGGGCATCTTTCATTCCCTGGCCTCATTTAACAAAATCTTGTGGCAATCTCTTTCTTTTTCTTTACATGAATTTCATTTTCAAAAGAAATTTTTGAAAAAATACTATTTTCATATCCAGCCATCTGATTTGGTACATCTGAAGGGAAAATAATCAGTCAAGTCTCCAGTTCACCTCTGTTCTAAAGGATGAAATGTGACCTCTGTGTACCTGGATAGCCTTTCTTATAATCGTTTGACTTCTTGAGTTAGTTACCAGTTTTGTTCCTGACATGCTAGAGATTCAGTTTTCAAAGGGTTTCTCTAAGTCATATTTTTTCAGCTTTTCTTTTCTAATGTTAGAGCCCTTGAAAAATCTCATATTGGACATTCAGGTTGTAAGTTTTCCAGTATTCCTTTGCAATCACATTCAATTAGTTAGGGTCTGTAAATAATTTCAAGGTGTGAATCTTCTTTGCAAATTAAAGGCAAATAATTGAGTATTGGTATGTTTCCTACTTGTGGAAATTATAATGGTACATCTATAACCAAAAGAAACTGTGATGGAGTGGAAAGCATTTTTTTAATGAAAAAAATAAATAAAGCTTCTGAAAAACATAAAATACTATATGTTCACCTAAACATAAGTTACGTAATTTTTGCAGTCTTAGTTAAATTGATTATAATTCAAATAGTGCCAAAAGTGAAACACAAACTAATATCCTACGTCATGTATAAATGTCTGTGTGTGGTTTTTAAATATTATTTCAAAAAAATCCATAAATTGAAAAATAAACCTTAAAAGCCTTCTAAGCTCAACCATCATTAAATGATAGATGCCAATGATAATGTTTACACTGTTGTATTTCCTTTCCCTTCAGAATTTCTTGATGTCAGAATAGATCCAGAATACTCAAGTGTACTTGATTCATCCTTGTAGAATGGATCTAGACAAGTCTGGTGTTGCATATACAAATAAGCAGAATGTGTTACTAATTGTGTTTAATTTCATATGTATTTAGCCAAAGAAGTGCCCTTTCTAGTACAAATAATAATTTATGTTGTGGATAATAAAAATATTTTTTCACCTTCATAGTTTGAGCTGCTATTGTGGTTTGCTCTTTAAAAAAAAGAAAAAAAAATTGCAAAGTGCTGTTTTGCTTTTGTTTTTACTTAAAATGAAGTTTGTTTTTTTTTCCTGTTTGGGTAATTTTGTGGAACAAACTATAACTTGATTATCAAATGCTGCATATCATTGATTTTGTTCTTTTCTAGCCTCTTGTTGCTGTACCACATAGAATTCACTCAACAAGTAGAAATGTGAGAGAAGAAAAAACACGCTCAGAGATAAACTGTAAGTATATACTATACACAGTTTATGATTTAATGATAGAAAATAAGATTTTAAGTTATAATTTAGTTACAGTTATTTTTGTTTTATTTCCTTCTGAATAGTTTTTCTTACTAAACATTGTTAAAGGTAAAGTTTAATTAGGGCAGTAAGAATTTCATTTTCCTTATTCTTGTGGAATTTTGGTGGCAGGGTAGGATGTTTTTGTTGTTACTGTTGGGGAGGAGAAGTTAATTCCTGAAATATGCAGGATAGAAGTAATAAGGGAGTGCTGTAAACTCCTATGTGCAGGTAACTCACCTGGAGAGCTTGTTAAATGCAGTTTCAGATTCAGTAGACCTGGGATGGGATCTGAGGTTCTACTAACAAGCTCCCACGTCATTCATGCACTCATGATCCAAGGGTAACTAACAGAGAAGTAGAGGTCCGCAAACTGCCCTAGCATCTGAGCAACCTGGAAACTTTTAAAAAGGAATTATCAGGCAACACTTCTCCATAGAGTCCAATTCAATAGGTCTTGGATTGGCCCAGAAACCTTTTAAAATAGGCCTCCAGTTATTTCTTATGGGCAACCAAGTTATGGGCCCACTAAGACAAGCCATTCATTCACATGGGATCCAATACTGTCAGCTCATCAGTGATAAACTGCCAATAGGAATCCCTCGAACAATAGTGCCTTAACTTTTTTATTCCTTAGAAGCATTTATTCTCTGAGTTATGCGCTAGTGATACCTGGAAAGTGTGGTGGCTTATATAAAAGCTTTTATATACATATATATAAAACAAGCTTTTAATATACAAGAAGTAATTATGAAATATCTTTATCATTTCTTTAATATACAAAAAGTAATTAGAGGCCAGGTACAGTGGCTTATGCTTGTAATCCCGGCACTTTGGGAGGCCAAGGCGGGCAGATCACTTGAGGCCAGGAGTTCAAGACAAGCATGGCCAACTTGGCGAAACCCCGTCTCTATGTAAGCTACCAAAATTAGCCAGGCATGGTGATGTGCACCTGTAATCCCAGCTACTTGGGTGGCTGAGGTATGTATGAGAATCGCTTGAGCCTGGGAGGCCGAGTTTGCGGTGAGCCGAGATCCTGCCACTGCACTGCAGCCTGGGCAAAGAGCAAGATTCTGTCTGGGGGGGAAAAAAAAGTAATTAGAGATTTCTTGCAGTTGATTTAGAAAACTTTATGTATTCAGTACTGTTGAAAATGTAATTTAAAGTCCTCTCTATCTTGTTATCTGATTTTATTAAAAAATTACATTGTCAGTCCCTTTATAGCATAGTATTTCTGAATCACTCTGTGGTAACATATCAGTGATTCTCAACTTCTAAGTGAATATGCATGTGTATGTTATTTCAAACTAGATGTCTAGGCTGGGCACAGGGACTCACGCCTATAATCCCAGTACTTTTGGGAGGCCGAGGCAGGTGGATCACTTGAGGTCAGGAGTTGGAGACCAGCCTGACCAACATGGTAAAATCCTGTGTCTACTAAAAATACAAAAATTAGCGGGGCCTGTTGGTATGTGCCTGTAGTCCCAGCTACTCGGGAGGCTGAGGCAGGAGACTCGCTTAAACCTGGGAAGCAGAGGGTTGCAGTGAGCCGAGATCCTGCCACTGCACTCCAGCCTTGGCGACAGTGTCTCAATTTAAAAAAAAAAAGAAAGAAAAAAAAGAACATCATAGGAGAACTCATGGACACAAAGGGGAACAACAGACACTGGGGCCTACTTGAGGGTGAAGGGTTAGGAGGAGGGAGAAGATCAGAAAAAGTATATTGGGTACTAGGCTTAGTACCTGGGTGACGAAATAATCTGTACAATAAACCCTCATGATACAAGCTTTTTACCTATACAACAAACCTGCACGTGTACCCCTGAACCTAAAATAAAAGTTTAAAAAATAAACATAAAAAAGAGCATCATAAACAGTGCTGCAGACTGGGATGATTGACCAATAGTTATTTGAAGAGTAACTGGAAGATTCTGTGGCAGAAGTTTGTCATAACTTTAGGGAATTTGAAGAGAGCAGAAGAGTGATACCAGTGTAAGGTTTGAATGTCCATAGGGACTTTGCTCCCTCTCTGCAAATGCATTCTCCACACAGAGTTCAAGTACAGTGGGAGTTATACAGTCTGGTGGGAGAAATGGGCATGTTCACAGGTGACAGTAACACAAGGCAGATAGATGCACAAGACTGTCTTCATGTAATTTTGTTACAGACTTAATTTTGGAATTTGAAGACAAGTATAGGTGAAAGCTGTTCAATAGGCTTTTATCAAGATGAAGTATATGTTACAGTTTTGATACCTTACTAAAAGTTATGTTGTAATCTTTGATGTGTGATCAATTGTGAACAGTTATGATGGACTCATTCTTAACCTACTTACCAGATCTAAGGGCCAAAATTTAATATCTGAGCCATTAACAGCTTAAAAGCATATACATACCCACACATAATTGGAGATATTACAGGGCTGTTTCTCAACCATTTTTTTCCTTATGCCTCCTGTTGCTAAATATTCAAATCCCATTGTCTTCTTTCATTGATATTAACGTTCACAATACATTTACATACAAAGTTGAAATAAAACCATTAGAAAAGTGATTATGCTTTGAAATCTCACTCTTTTCCTCACCTTGGTTGCGAAGTTTTGGTTTTGGCTGAAACTCTTACTAGTTGAAATGTAATATATTGTGGCTGTTCGTTTTCTTTTTATTGTTATATTTTTTCCTCTGCTTTTATCTCAGGAGACTTGAGGGTTTTACCCAGGTTATAAGATCAGATAATGATAATGAGCTATAGAAATAAAAGGTAAAGGTGGCCGGGCGCGGTGGCTCAAGCCTGTAATCCCAGCACTTTGGGAGGCTGAGACGGGCGGATCACGAGGTCAGGAGATCGAGACCATCCTGGCTAACACGGTGAAACCCCGTCTCTACTAAAATACAAAAAAACTAGCCGGGCGAGGTGGCGGGCGCCTGTAGTCCCAGCTACTCAGGAGGCTGAGGCAGGAGAATGGCGTAAACCCGGGAGGCGGAGCTTGCAGTGAGCTGAGATCGGGCCACTGCACTCCAGCCCGGGCAACAGAGAAAGACTCCGTCTCAAAAAAAAAAAAGAAAGAAATAAAAGGTAAAGGTACTGAAACATTCAATACATTAGAACAGCAAATAAAAAGAAAAGACGAATCTAGTACAGTTAATCTATGTCTACTCTGGCTAGTTTATACTTTAGCTACAGTGGTTGTTTTTGGTTGTGTAGCAAACCCAAAATTTAGTAGTTTAAAACAATAAACATTTTTTAAATCAACTCTCATATATTTTAAATCCTATAAGACAGTATTATTGTCATTAACCATGGTCAGTATTCATTTGTATTTGTCTGTATGTTTACCAATTTTTTGCTCTTCATTCAATACTGTATTTCTGTACCACCACTTATGGATCTCTTTTGATTAAATAATTCCTTTTAGTATTTCTTTGAGTATAAGTCTGAAGGTGTTGAATTTTCTCACTTTTGTATATCTGCTCATATTAAACAATGAACATTTATTGTCTTTAACAGATTTTGAGAGTCAGGAATCCAGGACAGGTTAGCTGAATAATTCTGGTTCAAGGTCTCATAAAGTTGCACACAGATATCAGCTAGGGCTGGAGTCATCTGAAGGCTTGACTGGACTGGAAGATTTACTTCCAAGCTCATTCATGTAACTATTGGCCAGAGGCTTCACTTCCTTGCCAAGAGGAAGGGCTGCTCACAATGTAACTTCCTCCAGAGCAAGTGATCCAACAGAGAGAGCCCAAGACAGAAACTTTATCTTGGACTTCATATACAGTTACTTCTACTCTGGTCTTTTGGTCACAGCCAACCCTGATCCAATGTGGAAGCGTTGTGAATACCAAGAGGGAGGAGTCACTGGGGACCGTGTTACAGGCTGGCTTCCACAAGTACCCTGTATCAGCTGCTGTCTACCCACCTAAATACTGAGTTAAGATTGTCTCAGCCAGGCACGATTACAGCCAGACACCTGTAATCCCAGCACTTTCGGAGGCCAAGGTGGGCAGATCACCTGAGGTCAGGAGTTCCAGACCAGCCTGGCCAACATGGTGAAACCCTGTCTCTGCTAAAAATACAAAAAATTAGCCTGGTGTAGTGGCTCACACCTGTAGTCCCAGCTACTCAGGAGGTTGAGGCACAAGAACCACTTGAACCCAGGAGGTGGAGGTTGCAGTGAGCCGAGATTGTGCCATTGCACTCCGGCCTGGGTGACAAAAAGAGACTCCGTCTCAAAGAACAAAACGAAACAAAAAAAGATTGTCTCTGTTTTATGCCTGGTCACAACAAAGTAGCAAGTTAGATCCTGATTGTACACACATATAATTTTGTTAATCATCTTCTTTTATTACTGTGGAAAAGGCCTAGAATTAACAAATTAGGCTTTAGCAGTTAATAAAGCAGACTTTATTGGGCTTTTTTCAGCTAACGTACAAATGGCCATCAGGTGCATGAAAATATGTTCATCATCACTAATTGTAAAGATAATACAAATCAAAAAAGAAAAACCCCAATGA
Source organism: Rhinopithecus bieti (assembly GCF_001698545.2). Classification (NCBI taxonomy): domain Eukaryota; kingdom Metazoa; phylum Chordata; class Mammalia; order Primates; family Cercopithecidae; genus Rhinopithecus; species Rhinopithecus bieti. The sequence continues at coordinate 1,512,591 of NW_016810838.1, forward strand.
GATATCATTTCACTAGTTTAAATGGCTGTTGTTAAAAAGCCAAAAAATAACACATGCTGGTGAAAATGCAGAGAAAAGGGAACTCTTATATACTTTTGATGGATATGTAAATTAGTACAGCCACTATGGTAGACAGTATGGAGGTTCCTCAAAAACTAAAAATAGAACTACCATATGATTCAGAACCACTGGATTATGCATCCAAAAGAAAGGATATCGGTATATGTAAGAGATGCCTACACTCCCAAGTTTATTGCAGCATTATCACAATACCTAGGATAAAGAAACAACCTATATGTCCATCAACGGATGAATATATTTATATTCATACATTCAGGAAATGTATATATACACAACAGAATATTATTCAGTCGTAAAAAAGAATGAAATCCTGTCATTTGCAACAACATGGATGGAACTGGAGGACATTAATATTAAGTGACTAGGCATAGAAAGACAAATATCTCACGTTCTCATTCATATGTGGTAGCTAAAAAAGTTGATCTCATGGAGGTAGAGTAGAATGATGGTTACCAGAGGCAGGAATGGGTAAGAGATAGGTGGATGAAAAGAGGTTGTTTCATAGGTACAAAAATAAAGTTAAATAGAAGGAATGCATTCTAGTGTTCGGTAGCAGAGTAGGGAAATTATAATTAACAAACATTTATTGTATACTTCAAAATAGTTAGAAGATTTGGAGTGTTCCCTAACACAAAGAAATGATAAATGTTTGATGTGATGGATATCCTAATTACCCTGTTTTGTTCATTACACACTGTCCACATGTATCAAAGTATCACATGCACCACCATGAATATTTACACTTATTAGTATCAGTTTTAAAATTGAAAACAAAATCTTTGGAGATCAGTGTGTGGTTGATGGTAGCATTAAATGTCTTTTAGCATGGAATAACTTTTAAATTATTGTCATTAAGAATATAAAAACATCCTGGTTTTACTTTTTTTTTTCTTTTTTAGTTGGCCAAGTGAAATTTGATCCACCCTTAAGAAAGGAGACAGAACCACATCATGAACTTGTAAGTAGCGTAGCCTTAGAATGTTAACACTGAAAATAAATGTTTTAATTTGTCTCTGTGATGTATTAGTACTGACCAAAAAAGCTAGTCGTTAATATTTTCAAAAACATTTAAGGTCCCAGTCTGGTCAACATAGTAAGACCCTCTCTCTACAAAAAAATTTTAAAACTTAGTTTACATGGCGGTGTGTACTTGTAGTCCTAGCTACTTGGAAGGCTAGGGCAGGAGGATCCCTTGAGCCCAGGAATTCAAGGTTACAGTGAGCTGTGATCGCACCACTGTACTCTAGCCTAGGCAAAAGTGTGAGACCTTGTCTTTAAAAACATAAAATAAAATTTTAAAAAAACTTGTGGGAAACAAAAAGGTAAGTAATTCTCAAATTCATAATAAATAAATCTGTGTTGCTGAATATTTTCAAAATTATTTTAGGAGAAACTTACTAGTTTTACCATTCTCTGATTAAATGTTTTTAATGTTAGCTTTTAATTTATTTTTTATTTTTTATTTTTTCTGTTTTTGAGGGGCTTTTTAAAATATGTATCTTTAGGATAAATGCCATGGTTTCCAAACATTAGAGTAGTGTCATATCTGTATAGAGGACTAAAACCTAGGGAGATGACGCATACATAGTAAATGCAGTTTGTCATTCATTTAAGGCTTGCTATAACTTTATGAATATACTTTGCATGATTCTTTTGTTGTCTTATATACTCCTTTCCAGATAAATGATAATATATTAGATTCAGTCATAAAAGCAAAATACTTTGCAGCTATTTGAGATGTTAATATTCTATAGAACAATAAAAAATGAGACATTGGAAAATACAAAATTCTAAATAAATTATTTTGCCAGAGTTCCATATGATGTCTGTTTCATTTTTTTTATTTGCTAGTTAATAAGAGAAAAAGTAACTTAATAAGTACTAAGGATTGAAGTAGGAGCTTTCTTATTCAGTTTAACGCTTATTTTAGCTCTCTTGACTGAAGCATACAAAGGGAGTCATTAGTCTTTACCTTATAGTTACTCTAATTCAATGTACCAGTGTGGAGGAATAGAATGTTAAAGAAAAAGTCTTAAAATGATCATATTGTAATACCAAAGCCTAACATTTATGAAGAGGGGTGGAGAAAATTAAGAAAAAGTAGTCATGATATTTATAAATGCTAATTATGTTTTGTTAAGGCAGTTTGAGTTTATTTTTTGTTTCCCTTTGTAAGTTGGCATTGCCTGTATTTAAATTCTGTACTAATTTAGTAACTGCATTTTAGAGCAAAATTGTTGCAATGTTGCTTTTTTAGAAGCTGCCTAATACAGTTTGATTTTCCATTTGCCTTAATAAAATTATATTAGCAGGACTTACTTCGTTTGTGAAAGTTTCCCTTTGTGAATTTGTGGCTTTTAGTCTAAGCATAAATAACTTGGGTTTCTTGGTCTCTGCTAAACAGCCCGACAGTGATGGTTTTTTGGACAGTTCAGAAGAAATATACTACACTGCAAGATCTAATCTGGTATTTCTCATCTTCTGATTTTCTTTGTCAGCATTGTTTTAGTCTTAATTGTTTTCTTTTAAGATCAAACATTTTGTCCAGTTAAAGCATTGTTTTATAAGTTGCTATCATTTAGCAAACTTCCATATATTAAGAATTGTGGCAATTTTTTCCCATAACAAGTTACATATGTATATCTACCTATTCAAATATAATGCTGTAGTGATAAATAAACATGCTTGTCTTTTTTATGAAAAATGTTAATGTTTAATTTTCTCATTCGTATATTCAGGTTTTTTTTTTTTTTAAAGAAATGACATTTCCCTGTAAAAGTGTCCAGTTTAATGATGTAACTTGTTTTAATGAACTAGGAACCACCCATCCACATATATATATAAACTATTTATATGTTATATGGTACATATATTCATATGTATTACATATATAATATATATTCATATATCATATGGCACACACATATATTATTCATATAATATATGGTACATATTTAATTTGTAAAAATAATTTGCTCCTACATTAACAATGAAATCATTCTCAGATGAAGTTTTAATTTTTCAGCATTACTATCATGTCTGGTTTCCTTAGGACAAAATTTAGATTATAAAGCATTCCTGAAGTTATAAATACTGTCTTACCATTACATAAGAAAAAATGAGAAATCAATGCGATTAAATATTACATAAATAATAGTTGTTATTAAGTAAATAGTTCTTTCTGCTACTGTGGTTGGCGAGAGCCCCAAGTTACCCACATATTTACTCCCAGATTCTACTTCTGACTTTTAAATGGAGTTTTCTTCTCTTTCCTTCCTCTTTACCTTAGTAACATACATCTTTCAGTTTGGGTTGGCTTAAATGATTCTTTATGTAAATTTTTTAATCTAGGACCTCTGACATTTGTAAAATATAAAAGAGATTTTAGACATAATTTCCCTTCTTTAGGGAGGTTGCTGTCCTATTGGACAGAATGTACTTAAACATTCAAACTCTTACCCATGCAACAAAATACATAATGGCTTGCCAAAATTTTGCCAAGTGGCAAGTGTTGGTGAGGGGAAGCTAACATACAGTAAGTATTGTAGAGATGAGAGAAGGAGAAGAGCTTTGGGGCCCATGTGGCTTATCTGGCTTCTGGGAGGGACTAAGACTAATGTCAGTATTGTGTAGGAACATTGTCGATTCTTCAGGAAGAAAAGGGACAGATGCTGGCTCTGTTTCACAGGAATTGGAAACAATTGCCGGCACAGACCACAGGTTTGAGAGATGTCAGGCGGACAGCTGAGATTTTGGAATTACACTAACCTGGGATTCCTTTTTTAAAAAGTAGATTTAAATTATCAAAGAGGAAGTGGTAGATGAAGCCACGAAATTACATATGTTCCCCATTGTTACATCTGAAAAAAGAGTGTGAAAAACTGGTTACCATAGTGGATGATGCCTATGTTGAACATTCAGGTAGAACCAACATTGGAGGTAGGAAAGAAGCAGTTGAAAAGCTAGGAGAGCCAGTAAACGCACTGTCTCAAAAAAAAAGAAGGGATGTGTTCAATGGCCTAAAGAGACAAAATGTGTGAGAATTAAGTATTAACCCATAGGGCCAAGTGAGATAGAATGTCTGAAGAAAACACAATCGGTGATTGCTGGATTGAAAATGTCTTCAGAATTAGACATCTAGGGTAGAATGACAATTAGTGAAATTTATTGCAGAAATAAAGACAACACAATCAACATTTTGAATTGATTTTAGTTTTTATTAATATCCTCCATGTAGAAAAGATAACAACAAAACTGGAAACATAATACTTTAAAATTACAGAAACTCGACCGAGCACGGTGGCTCACGCCTGTAATCCCAGCACTTTGGGAGGCTGAGGCGGGCAGATCACGAGGTCAAGAGATCGAGACCGTCCTGGCCAACATGGTCAAACCTTGTCTCTACTAAAAATACAAAAAATTAGCTGGGCGTGGTGGCATGTGCCTGTAGTCCCAGCTACTTGGGAGACTGAGGCAGGAGAATTCGCTTGAACCTGGGAGGTGGAAGTTGCAGTGAGCCAGGACTGCGCCACTGCACTCCAGACTGGCAACAGAGTGAGACTCCATCTTTAAAAAAAAAAAAAAAAAAATTACAAATACTCTTTTCTCTGCCACATGTGGAACTAGCCTAGTAACTTGAATAAGTTACCATATTATGGCTTTGTTCCCTGTAACTGCTCCCACCTTTATCCCTGCTCCCTGCCCTGTAATCAGGAGTTTCTTGTGGTACGGGGGAGCAGTTGACGGGGTCTTGTGACAATGGAGGGATTTAGGGACTGTTAGGATAGTTCTGGCAGAAGAGGATGAATGAAATATCTGTCAGAGTATACAACTTATAAAATCAACCTTAAAGCTCACTCCCAATGGTAACAAAAGCTAACATTTATCTGCAGGTTTTTATATACCAGGCATTATTCTAAGCATTTTAAATGTGTTAGTATTCTTGTTTTACAAATGAGGTGATTTAAAGTGCAAAGAAGCTGAAATTCGTTACTCTTTAACTAAGAATAGCAGAACTGGGATTCCTAAGCAGCCTGACTCAGGAATTCAAAACTAAAGCACTGTGCTGTATTGCCTCTACCCAACATCATCAGTATATGTTTTTAAAGTAAAAACATACTGGGCCCCCCACCTTTTAAAAATAAATATATATGTCCGACTGTTATGTTTTGTTTTGTTTTGGTTTTTTATTGTGGTAAAATACACATTACAAAATTTACCGTTTTAATGCTTATGTCTACAGTCCAGTGGCATTAAGTACATTCACATTGTTACACAGCTGCCACTGCTCTCCATCTTCAGAATGATTTCATTTTCCCAAACTAAAACTCTATACTCATGAAACAATAACTCCCCATTCCTTTTTCCCTCCAGCCCTCGGCAGTGAACACTCTTGTTTTCTGACTATGAATTTGACTTCTCTAGTTATCTTGTATAAGTGAAATCATAGCATATTTGTTCTTTTGTGACTGGCTCACTACTTAGCATAATTTCATAATATCCTCAGGGTTCCTCCGTGTTGCAGCATGTGTCAGAATTTCCTTTTTAAGGCTGAATAATACTCCATTGCATGTAAATACCATGTTCTGTTTATACATTCATCTATTGATGGACAGTGAGCTGCTTCTACCTTTTGGCTATTGTGAATAATGCTGTTATAAACATGGATATACAAATATCTGTTTGAGTCCCTGCTTTCAACTCTTTTGATATGTAACTAGAAATGGACTTGTAGTTCTATCTTTAATTTTTTGAGAAAGTGCCATACTATTTTCCACAGCAGCTGCAACATTTTTACATTTCCACCAGCAATGCACATGACTTGTAATTTCTCCACCTCCTCATCAACACTTGCTATTATCTTCTGTTTTGTTTTGTTTTTAACTTTTGATAATAGCTATCCTAATGGGTATGAAGTAGCCACAGTTATTTCTGTGTTCTAATGTTATCAATTCTAAAATCTTGGCACTATGAACAAGACTTCTTCTCTTACAAATGCTTGTGGCTGACCACTAAAAGCCTGAGGAATCCAAAATGTCTGGCCCTCATCTTAGCTGGCAATTGGCACCAAGGTAAAAACCCTAATTCCTTTGGGACCAGAAGGAACATTTACCCCTTTAAAGACCTTGCTGCCTAAACATTCCATATTACCCGTGATTTCTGGTTGTTTTAAATGCCAACTGTACTTATTTTATGATTTTGTAAATGAATTTAGAATATTGTATTTCAACTTTTGTGCTATCCAAAAGTGCTCTTGTAAAACAAACAAACAAACAAACAAAAAAATCAGGTAATTAATATACGAAGCCAGAAGAATAGGGCTTGATTTTTTAGAATTGACAGTATGAGAATTTTGAAAGATGCCTGAATTTAAAACAAAAACTCACTATAAATTAATTAAAAGAGTTTTGCCCATAACCATAAAAATTGGTTTGTCTGATCGGCAAAATGCTGTCTTCAGATTAAAAGGTTATATTACACATCCATCTTAACTGATGCTATTTTTTTCTAATTTGCATAGTTTTACTGGCTATTTAAGCCCATATACCAATAAAAAAAAAATAGAAAGTTAATTCTGTATAAAAGACTATGTTGACCCGGCGCGGTAGCTCATGCCTATAATCCCAGCACTTTGGGAGGCCGAGGCGGGCGGATCACTTGAGGTCAGGAGTTTGAGACCAGCCTGGCCAGCATGGCAAAACCCCGTCTCTACTGAAAATACAAAAATTAGCTGGCCATGGTGTGCATGTCTGTAATTCCAGCTACTTGAAAGGCTGAGGCAGAAGAATTTCTTGAACCCAGAAGGCAGAGGTTGCAGGGAGCTGAGATCGCGCCTCTGCACTCCAGCTTGGGCGACAAAGCAAGACTCCATCTCAAAAACAAACAAAAATCCAAAGAACACTATGTTAATGGCTGTGGAGGGGAATAAATAAATAGTAACATAATCATTGCTCTGAAGAAGTATATAGTATACTTCACCTTGCCAGTATTCATTTCCGAGCCTGCAGTACAAAAGTCATGTTACTCAATTTTCAGGCTCCTTAATCTGCTTTTGTTAGTCAGAATCCTAACTTGATCAGTTAGCATTCTGACTCTACTTGCTTTTCTGACTTTTTAAAAAATAAAAAATATTTGAATTATCCTGGATCCATCCCCTCTGTATTTCTATAAATCATCTACTGCATTACAAGGTATCTCACTAACAACCTTATTTGTGCCATAATTTTCTCATTTTTGATGGGAAAATATTTCTCCTGTTCTCTCTTTTTCTTGATCAAGATATATTGCTCAAGTATTTTTTTCTTTTGTGTTTTTGTAGTGAACTGTATCAATTCTATTGACTTCCTGCTGCTTTCTCATCAGGTATAGACTTAAATCTCCCAAGGGGATTTTTTTTAAAACTACAATAAGATGTTTTTTGGTCATATGCTTTTCCTTTTCCAGTGCTCCATGTTATATCCTTTGTTCATTTTCAGTTTTCTCACACAAAATAATCTCCCGTTCATTAAAATGAACTATTGAAATTAGGACTTTGCAACCTAAAAAGATATTTTAATTGGGCGAGGATAACGATCTTGAACTTTTAATCTGTACTAGGTTATTGCATGTTTTCAGCACTTGTTACTTATTTGACTCTACTGTGTAAACATTGTCATTCACTAACAAGTTGATGCCTGATTAGCGCTACTAACTTTTTTTATGCTGGCATACTCAAGTGTTTCTTGTTTAGCTTATAAAGAATGGCCATAGGATACCATCATCTTGGGATAGTTTGAGTGCCTTTCCAAGCATTATTTTGGTAGCGTTTTTCTGATATGGAATAACTTCCAAATCCTTTTTGAAAAGCGTTTTAGATCAGTCTTTCTTGGACTGCCCCAAAGACATATAATTAACTACTAACTTTGCCCTGGTTTCACTTTTGTTCCTTTCCTTTTTATTTCTTCTCATTTTCCTTATCTGATTTTCTGTCTGAATTCCTGTCAGATAATAGGTGCTTGGTAAACAACGGTTGTATTAAATGAGATTAGAAACGTTTTAGAAGGATTTAAATATTTTACTTATGGTATTCCTGGCACATTGTTTTAGTTCCATGGTTGCTATAACATAGTTTAGGGAGAAGAAATTGTTAAAGAATGAGCCCTTTTGAATTTCACCTTTCCTGGTAAGACTTGGGACATGACCCATTTAATCATCAGACTTGGATCTATCTACAACTTCTCTCCTGGCCTGAATGTTGTTCTCTATATGAGCCTATGCTCAATTTTCTATTAATGTATTGCCGTAGTTATTTTAGATACTTTTCTTACCTTTCTAAATATACTGCTGATCTCAGTTTTTTTGTTTTTGTTTTTTTAAATTAATTAATTTATTTTTTTTGAGATGGAGTCTCTCTCTTTCACCAGGCTGGAGTGCAGTGGCGTGATCTCAGCTCACTGCAACCTCCGCCTCCCGGGTTCAAGCAATTCTCCTGCCTCAGCCTCCCAAGTAGCTGGGACTACAGGCTCGAGCCACCACGCCCAGCTAATGTTTTGTATTTTTAGTAGAGATGGGTTTTCGCCATGTTGGCCAGGATGGTCTCTACCTCCTGACCTCACGATCCACCCGCCTCGGCCTCCCAAAGTGCTAGGATTACAGGCGTGAGCCACTGCACCCGGCCTGTTTCCTTTATTTTTAATCATTATTACCAACCTTTTACTTGTCATGTATCAGAGGAGCTGAATATTCTGTGACACATCTGTGTTTATGTAACAGAAGCCATGGCCACTCCACACGAATGTGTGCTTTTGGAAGCTGTCATTTGATTAAAGGCTTAGAGATTATATTGGCTAAAAATGTAGCTGGTCTGATAGAGGGCCCAGTTATCCATAGCTGAAGAAAACAAATTTTGTGTTTGTTTAACTTAGTACTTCTCTTTACTGAATACTGCAGTTTAAGGATTCAATAGTCAAGTCATGACCACTTAAACTGTGCAGTTTTGTGGCAACAATGATTTTATCTTATTAAGATATATCATTACAAATTAAAGAGTACAGATGTCCTTTTTCATTAGAATTTCGTGTGATACCAGTGTGACAGTCAACTGATCTTTTTTATGATGTGTTATCTTTTCTGACACTGATAAGAACACTTACTGTTATGCATGGAAGAACACGAATATTGAAGAAGACAAAATTTGAGTCTTGTCTAAACCAGGATTTTGATTTTAATTTTCATCAGATTTTTTTTGACAGATCTTGGAATATTTAAATTTTAAAGTGCTTTTCTCTTAAATGCAATGTATTGCTTAAAATCCTTATATTCTGAGGCTTAGTATTTTTTGTGATTTAGAATTAGCTTTATGTATGTTAATGAGGCTGAAGTTTTATATATGGGAAAATAAACGGTTGGCATTTGAACAAGCATTTATTTATGGTGCAGTCAGTTTGTGCCAGGAATAGTGCTAGACCATAGGCTGTAAGGAAAGAAGATAGATTTGATCATTTCCCATTTTTTAAGGAGCTCACTTTTACAAACAAGTAAATAGATTAAAATGCAGCATAAGTGCTAGAGGAGCTCTGTGTGTTGAATGCTGTGGAGACTTGGAGAAGGCTGCAGATAATCTTCCCTGGCAATCTTGGAAGGCAGCTGCTCCAGGGTGACTTTTGTGTTAAGCCCTAGGGTGACTTTTGTGTTAAGCCCTGATCATGAATCTGAGAATATCTTGTAAAAGTAAAAAGCACTTTAAGTACGCTATATTCTAATGTAAAGAAGATTCATTTTAAAATGTCAAATATTCCCCCTTAATGGTTAAAACAGTGCGTAGATTACCGTGACTCTTTAAGAAGGGGACAAAAGGCAGCTAAATTTACTTCATGCTTTTCATGGTTGTTGGAGAGCAGGTTTCTTTTTCTCAAGAAGGCATTTGAGTTCAGCATGTGTACTGTTCATCCTTTTAAATGTTAATTCTTAACACTCTATAACCCACAGCATTAAGTCGGAAAGTGTTTAAATAGTTGAGGAACTGCCTTAATACTCATTTGAAGTTTTGCTTTTATACTCTTAAAAAAATAATTAAAAGTCCTTCAATACAGTGTATAATATTGTGCAAGTTCATATATGTAATTTACTTTTAAAAAACACCTAATTTTATATTTTAAAAAATTATTACCTACATGAAATAGCAGTAGAGATATGTGAATGTGTATATATACATAATTATTTTAGATACTATATACAAAGTAAACCAAGATTTTGTTGCTTCTTCACTTCTCTGAACATTTTGCTTCATTATAACTGGAGAATAAATACCTTATTTGAGCTTTTTTCTTTCTAAAACTGATTTTCCAAAAGTTAATTAAGTAACAGTAACCAAAATGAAACTTTGCATATATTATTCAGAAAATTCCAAGAAAACACTCAAATAATAAAATACTTAAATCAGGACTATGAACTCATGAAATCCTTCTTTTTTAAGAATGTATAGCAATACAGATTTATTTGGGGGTCTGGGGCTTGTCCTTTAAAAATAATATATATTAATGTATCATGGTGTGCGATAATACTACTCTTGTGCTAAATATTTTATTTTGTACTATTAGGATCTGCAACTGGAATATGGACAAGGACACCAAGGTAGTTACTTTTTAGGTGCAAACAAGTAAGTAAAGTTCTTTTAAAACTTAATTTAAATTCAAGAATGATTAAGTTGTCTTTAATATTGTATTTTAATATTTAAGGTAGAAAATTGTATTAGGCTGGTAGATATATTTTACAATATACATTTAACGTTTTTCCATTGCTTCCTTGCTCATTATTTAGTTAATAGTTGTCATAATGGGAAGCATCAACATAATTTTTTTATATCAAGCTACTTTGCTGATCTTGTATGTTAGAGAAAAACCACGTGTATTGCCACTGAAGGCAGATGTATGTTTTAGCAATTTATTTCTAAAATTGATCTGTTTATTTCTTGTAAAACTTGCTTTGATACATCTCTAAGATGGGTTGGTCACTGAAAGCAGCTGGAATTATTCATACAACTTAGAAATCTTAACTTTTTGGCTATAAGGCTTTTTTAAAGTAAGACAGTAGTTAAAATGTGTGTCTGAATTCTTAAAAGTTACCAGTCTATGCAGTAAATAAATTCCACAGTTATTTAATGCCTCTTCTACACCAGGCACTATCTAGTTGATAGAGGCACACAGGTTAAAAGGCAGCTTACAGACATTAACAATTTAAATTGTTCATTTGCCAGGTATGACGGGAGACAGAACTTTACTATTCCTCTTAGAGTCTCATTTTCTAAGTTTGTGGATAAATTATCATAAAAACTAATTTATAAGGGAATATAATTTAAATTACCAAGATCTTCCAGCAATGCATATATTATTTTAATAATCAGAACAACTTAAAATTTCTTTTTTATTTTGAAGCAGGCGAGTCTCACTCTGTTGCCCAGGCGAGAGTGCAATGATGTGATCTCGGCTCACTGCAACCTCCACCTCCCAGGTTCAAGTGATTCTCACGCCCCAGCCTCCCAGTAGCTGGGACTACAAGCGCCCACCACCATGCCAAGCTAATTTTTTGTATTTTTGTAGAGCTTGGGTTTCACCATGTTGGCCAGGCTGGTCTCAAACTCCTGGCCTCAAGTGATGCATCAGCCTCAGCCTCCCAGAAGGTGCTAAGATTACAGGTGTGAGCCACCATGCCTCGCAAAATTTCAAAATATTATTTCAGTTGCATTAGAGAGCTGAGACATATATATTCCCATATTTTAAGTTAAGCAGTTGAGAAAAAATTAGGTAAACTAAAGACAAAGTTAGGGCCTCTAGTTTTTAAGGGTAATAGATGCAAAAATCATGTTTCTTTTTTTATTAATTAAACCTACAATACCAAATGTTTTAATTTTTTTACTTAAAGTATACTATCCATTTCCTAACACAGAGAAAGGCTTTAAGATTAAACAACCATAAACAGAAATATATTAGTTTTTTGTATTTTTTTGGTAAACTGCAAACTTCAGTGTAACCATACTATCAGAATTTTGAAAAAGAATATCTATTTAGCTCTTTGATACTAGTTAATTAAGTCCAGTTATGTGGGATTATTAGCATTTGATGTTTTTTTGCTAAAATGGAAAAAATAAGTGTAAAATTTTTTTTGGTAGAAAAAATGAAAATTTTACCTAAATGGGGTAGCATTATTTGCTGAATTCCTATAAATTGTCTTTTAGTTTGTTGCGTGAAAAACAAAAGGAAAGTCTTGTCTTGCATATAGTGGATTAGCAAATAAAAAAAACAATTTTGAAAGTGTTTTTATGTTATTGTTCTCTAAATATGAGGTCACTAATTTTAAGGACCTTGTTAGCAAATTTTAGGTATTTTAAGACACTGAAAATTTGGGAAAATATTTTTTACCTTTTTTGATTCATTTGAAATATATTTTAAAAATTTGTACATGCAAAGTACAACAAAAGAAATGTAGCCCCTCACTAAATGCTTTTCCAGATTCCTTAGTTCCCATTGTCTGATTTCTGATTGTTAGACATTTTCATAGTGTATAGTTATTTTGGCTAGGTAAAATGTTAATAATTTGCCCAACCTTCATTTTTTTATTAATTGGATCCCTGCTTAAGGAACTGTATTCTATATAACGAACCCTTGGCAAGATAGGTTGGCCAAAAGTTTGCTCTTTGGCTGTGTTTCATGTGTAGGTTTATATATACATGTGACATGAGCATGGATGTAGCACTCCTCTTGCTGTATTGATATGTCTGCTTTATTCTTGTGATTAGGCAGTGTTTTTAAAAAAAGGTATTTCCTGCTTTCTCCATAGGTGATCAGGCAGACAGATTTCCATTGATGGATTTCTACCTATTCCAGACCATGCAGGAACTATCTAATTAGAATTGTTAACATAGGACTTCTCTTTTTCTAACAGGAAGCATATGTATGTTGACTTATACTTACTTGTCTCCTTTTCTTTGGAATTCTAATCTCACTAAGGTCAGCTTTTCTGATAATTTATTTAAAACCAACAAAATACTATTTTTAAAAGAAAACACTAGGCCGGGAACAGTGACTCATGCCTGTAATCCCAACACTTGGGGAGGCTGAGGCGAGTGGATCAGGAGATTGAGACCAGCCTGGCCAACATGGCAAAACCCTGTCTCTACTAAAAATACAAAAATTACCTGGACATGGTGGCACATGCCTGAGGTCCCAGCTACTCGGGAGGCTGAGGCAGAGGAATCACTTGAACCCAGGAGGCGGCAGTTGCAGTGAGCCGAGATCGTGCCATTGCACTCTAGCCTGGGAGACAAGAGTGAAACTCCATCTCAAAAAAAAAAAAAATGAAAATGAAAATAAAACATTAAATTATTTATGTTTTGTTTTAATTTAGGGCAAAAAATGTTGAAGGTAAATTTTCTTCTAATAAGTAGTAGTTAAAAGAGTACACTGAATTACACAATTCCTGGCACAGTTGAGTATAGCAGTAGTAAATGCCAGATGGCTTTTCGTATAAACTACATGACTTTGAGAAATTTACCTCTATTATTGCTAGTAAAATGGATAATATAATAGTACCTGCCTCATAGGGTGCTAAGGATGAAATGGAATAATCACTATAAAGCATTTAGCACATTTAGGACTTAGTAAATACTTATTAGTTGCCTTTATTTATGGTAGTTATTCAGTAAATAATTGTTGATTGTATGAACAAGTACATAATATGAGTGAATAAAACTGCTCTTTAATTTTAGAGAAATAGGGCTTTTTTGTTTGTTTGTTTGTTTGTTTGTTTGTTTGAAATGTAATCGGAGCAGTACTTACAGATTCAGGACAGTTAGACAGTTTTGAAAGATGTTAATAACCTGCAGACTGATTCCTTAGCTAATGAGAATATGCTGAGTATTTTGGTGGTCGTTTTAGACCTCTCCCGTATCTGTTTGTACATTGTCTCATTTTTAACCTGTTCATCAAAATTTCTTACTCATTTTAGATTGACTTAGAATTCAGCATCTGAAAGCGTTGTTTTTGTTCTGCTTTGTTTTGTTCTTTACTTTCTAAAACTTCCATAAGAGAAGAATTCAAGTGGACTAGTGAATAGTGACATTGTTTATTGTGTAACACTCAATCTTGGTGAATAAATCAGTGTCACATTTTCTCCAGTGCTCTCAAGATGCAATATTTACTGTAAACAGACTTTTTAGCAAATTTAGCCATATTTCATTTTCTCTTTTATAAAGCCTAAAAAGTAAATCATGCATCCTACTTTTCATTAAGACTGTATTAATTCTATAATTTCTTTAATAAAATATCTTAACACATAATGGAGATTTATAGGTGAATGGATTAAAATGTACATATGAATCCCTGGGCCATGGGTTATCTTCTTTTTCATATTCACTTACTCAACCATTGTCTTATTGTTAGAGAACTCCCAGGAAGATTCTTTTTAAAAAAGTGAAATGCTGGCCGGGCGTGGTGGCTCACGGCTTATGCCTGTAATCCCAACACTTTGGGAAGCCGAGGCAGGTGGATCACTTGACGCTAGGAGTTCAAGACCAGCCTGGGCAATATAGTGAGACTCCGTCTTTACTGGAAATACAAAAATTAGCCAGGCATGGTGGTGTGCACCTGTAATCCCAGCTACTTGGGAGGCAGAGGCACGAGAATTGCTTGAACCTGGGAGGTGGAGGTTGCAGTGAGCCAAGATCACACCACTGCACTCCAGCCTGGACAAAAAAAGTGAGACTCCATCTCAAAAAAAGAAAATAAAGTGGAATGCAGTATAAATCCAATTAAATATGGTACATTTTAAATTATCGTCATATATTCAAATCCTAATATTTTCTATTGTAAAAAGAAATATCTCAGAAAAGATCGTCATGTGCTTAACAAAAAAGTATTTTTTCACATCTAAAATTGCATAAAAGCCCACTGTACAGTTCAGAGGCACTATGTTTAATTTGGTAAAATAGTTTAAAGCAGCACTTCTCAAATATTTGGTCTCATGTTTTTTTACAGTGTTTAAAATTATTGAGGATTCCAAAGAGCTTTTGTTTATAGGGGTTATAACATCAATATTTATAGTATTAGAAATTAAACTTAGAGAACTTTTCAAAATGTTAATATATTTTTTAAATAATAATATTATTGGTTATAAATAACATACTTTTTTGTGTGTGTTTAAAAAAAAAATCTCCATTCTTAAGGACCAGTTCAAATGCCACGTCTTTACAGTGGTTTCTTGTAACACCACTGATTTCTCTCCCGAGACTCAGAGGCAACGAATGATTACCATAAAAGGTTTTATTATATATGTCAGTACACTGCAGCACAGTTTTTGTTGAGGTCCACTGATAACATTTTTTATGAAAAAAATAGCTATTTTTTATTAAACAAAATATTAGTAAGAAAAGTAACATTGTTTTACTTTTTTTTTTTTTTTCAAGTCTTCTTAATAGAAGACAGCTAAATTCTCATGTCTGCTACTGCATTTAATCCATTGTGGTATCACACATCTTGTAGTCGCTGGAAAACTCCAGTGTATACTCATGAGAAAATAAGAGCAACAAAGGTATTACATATTGTGAAAATAGTTTGGACCTTGCAGACCCCTACAGGAGACTAAGAGACCCCAGGATTTTTATACCACAATTTGAGAACTGCTAGTTTAAGGAAATGTTACTTAGCCAATAATAATAAAGAAAATAACTAATCAAGTCCCAACTCTGTCCTAAATTACCTTTCTAAGCACTTTACTACATTAATTCAGTAGATCTTCTGACAGCCACTTTGGAATAAGTACTGAGGTGATTTCCACTTTATATAGCTGGAAACTGAAGCATAGAGAAATCAGAGTAACTTATCCAGTGCCGTATCCTGTGATGGTGAAGGCAGGATTCAGATTCAGGCCATCTTGGCTTTAAAGCCTGTCTTCATTTTGCTCTACTGCCTCTAGACAGAAGCTCCTGCTTTCTTAGAGTTGGCCCTTGGAGAGCTTTGTGAATAAGATAATATTTGACTACAGTACCTCACTTTTTGTATCTCCATAATAGGACTTGCAATTAGTTTATGGTTTTCTTACAGGATTTACCACTCTGGAGTCATAAGTTTGTCATTTTTTACAATTTAAATTGTTGTTAATCTGGGCTAAAATATTGATGCCTAAAATCTATTCTCTTAATTGCTTACAGTAGATAACCATACCTTTCAGTTTCTCTAGTTTTATGTTTTGTAATTTTAAAGGCAGTTTTTCCTGATATGTATTAGGAGGGAAAATTATTAAAAGGTGCTACCTTACAACTTTTAGGGAGAGTAAAATTTTTGCTAACTCACTTTTATCCCAGTAGTATATTAGTAACTATATTTATCTTCCCTATTAGCTCTGAGAAGTCTATTGAGTCTTTATGCTTGAAGAGTGTAATTTAGGAGGTGTGCTACATGAACTTGCAGTGAAAAGAAGTAAGGGAACTTCAGGAATGCCATAAGTTCTCTCTTACATTCCTGAAAATTAAAGTTTTGTATACTGCTCCTAATGGTAAAATCCTCGACCTGGTCTGATACAGGGTTAGTCTCCCAAAAGTGTAAATGTGTTTGCCCGTGCACCACTGGAGAACAAATCCTTCAGGTAAGTGAGTGTCTTCCATGAAAGCAAAGTGCTACTACATTCATGTATTCACATCACATGCATGCATGCTTCCGCAGAGAGATCCAACATGGTGAGTTTCATTTTGTAGGATTGCCTGAGAGCATGATGTTATTTTAAAGTGTGTCACCTTCCTTATTTTAAGAAAAAGAAAAGTATATATAATTTCAAGTGTCAGGTATAACATTCCAGGTAAAATTTGAATCCTGGAAACTCCTGACTATGACCCTGCAATTATTGTTTTGTCAGTACTGTTGTGACATTCCATGGTGAGTTGTCTTCTGTTTGAATTGGTATTTTTCAATAAATATTAGGATTTATTTTGTTCATGTAAAATACATATATAAAGACGTTAGCAACAGGAAAATAGAGGTATCTCATTCAATATAACTTGATGTTTTATGGTTGCAGAGGTGATCACTAGCAAATTTTCAGTAAATGGTAAAAAGTAATCATTCAAAAAATGTGTGGGTAAGTTTAAAGTGATACAAACACATTCAGTATTCCTTTGATAACTTATTCACATTATTTTTTGTTTTTGTTTTTTCTTTTAAGGAGTCTTCTCAAGTCTGTTGAAGAAGAGTTGCATCAGCGGTAATTTTAATTTTTAATCTTAAAGTACTTTACATCACAGACAAGTAAAGGCAGTTTGCCCCTTTCTCTGTTATGTAGCCTATTTGTTTGAGTTGTCTTTTTTTTTCTTTCATAGAGATAGGGGCTTGCTCTGTTTCCCAGGCTGGATTGCAGTGGTGTGATCATAGCTCACTGCAGCCTTGAACTCCTGGGCTCAAGCGATCTTTCCACCTCAGCCTCCCAAGTAACTGACATCACGATTCACTGCTCCCAGTTCCTTGTTTTAATTCTGAATCTATCCTATCCTATAAAGATGTAGAAATAAAATTTTATCTTATGGTAGCTTTTCCTGCATTTTCTAAAATTTCTTCTTACGCTGTTTTGGTAAAATCCGTTTAATAACAATGATATTATTCTTTTTATTTAGAGGACACGTGGCACATTTAGAAGATGATGAAGGAGATGATGATGAATCTAAACAGTAAGTTCTGTCTCTGTTTTTGGTAAAAAGAAAAGATGTCATTTGACCTGATTTCATCCATCTGGCCGCTTAATATTGATGGAAATTTTAATGTAATTAGTAACACAGTATCATGGGTTGTACCTCAGTTTCTTTCCTTTTTTCTATTCTAGTTATATTAGCTTGGGCTGACATAACAAAATACCATAGACTTAAGACAACAGAAATTTATTCCTCACAGTTCTGGAGGTGGGAAGTTCAAGATCAAGGTACCAACCAACTTGGTGAGGGCTCCCTTCTAGGCTCGCAGACAGCCGTCTTCTGGCCCTGTCTTCACATGGCCTTTCCTCAGTGTATGCACATGGTGGAATCAGGGGTAAGAGTGGTCTCTCACCCTCTTTTTGTAAGATCACCAGTCCCATAGGATTAGGACCCCACTGTTACAACCTCATTTAAGCTTAATTACTTCCTAAAAATCCATCTCTAAATATAGTCACATTGTGGGTTAGGACTTCAGTATGTGAATTTTATAGCGACACATTTCAGTCCATTTTTTCCAAAGAACTTCGGAAAAAAACTAACAAGGACAATAATTTTTTATTGTAGATTTCTTAGTAATTGTATCGCTGCTGTAACTTCACTGCAACTACAAAGAAGCTTTTTATAAATCTGATTAAATTTTGTCTGCTATATTTCAAATGAACAAATACTTTGGATATAAATACATAGTTTTAAAGGAGGAATATTTTACTATTATGTATGCATTGATGTTTACTTTTTTGTTTTGTTTTTTTTAAAATAAAGATGCAGTTTCATGGTAAAATGATAAGAGCACTTGACTAGCAGTTGAGGGCATAGGTTTTCCTTTTCACTTCACTACTGTATGATCTTGAGTAAAGTTACATAACCTTTCTAGGCCTTGAAATCCTCATCTGAGAAATTTGTGCTTCATCATAGTACAATTTTTTCTTTCTTTTTTTTTGAGACAGGGCCTTGCTTGCTCTATGACCCACCTGGAGTGCAGTGGTGTGATCTTGGCTCATTGCAGCCTTGACCTGGCTCAAGCAGTCCTCCCACCTCAGCCACCTGAGTAGCTGGGACTGCACCTCCACACTTCCTAATTTTTTATTTTATTTTTTTGTAGAGATGTTTCCACCATGTTACCCAGGCTGGGCAGGAATTCCTGAGCTCAAGTGATCTGCTCGCCTCAGCTTCCTAGAGTGCTGGGATTACAGGCATGAGCCACTGTGACCAGCCTCTTGCTATTTCTAAAACTGATCCTGAGTTATAATGAATCCTAACTTCGATCACAGTCTGCCTATATTTTCATAAAGCATATATATGGTTTTTGATGAACTTCATTGAAGATGTTTCATATCTAACAGTAGCAAAAATGAAGTTTACAATGTGATATATTTTATACCGTATCATTTGTTTCATAAGCCAGATGTGGCTTATGTTCTTAATTATTTACCTTTCAGTTGATATAAACTGGAATTATAATTATCTTTTCCAGGTTTAATTACAGTATAGTACTTGGAACCAAAAAAGTGTATTACCCAATTACTTCTTTTTAAATTAAATTTAATTATTTTAACTGAAATAATTATAATACAAATTTATGGGGTATATACTAACGTTTTGATACATATAATGTAGTGATCTCATCAGGGTAATTAGCGTATCCGTCATCTCAAACGTTTATCATTTCTTTGTGTTGGGAACATTCAGTATCCTCCTTCTAGCTATTTGAAACTAAATAATACATTATTGGTTTGGTTTGGTTTGGTTTTTGAGAGAGAGTCTTGCCCTGTTGCCCAGGCTGGAGTGCAGTGGTGCGATCTTGGCTCACTGCATGCAAGCTCTGCCTCCCAGGTTCACGCCATTCTCTTGCTGGGACTACAGGCACCCGCCACCAAGCCCGGCTAGTTTTTTTCCATTTTTAGTAGAAACGGTGTTTCACCGTGTTAGCCAGGATGGTCTTGATTTCCTGACCTCATGATCTGCCTGCATTGGCCTCCCGAAGTGCTGGGATTACAGGCATGAGCCACCACTCCCGGCCCATTATTATTAACCATAGTCATCCTACAGTGGTATAAGAGAGTAGTACTTATTATTCCTCTTACATAACTGTAATTTTATATACTTTAACAAATCTCTCCCTTTCCTCCCCTTTTCCTTGCCCTTCCCAGTTCCTAGTATCCTCTGTTCTGCTTTTTACTTCTATGAGATCAACTTTT
Organism: Rhinopithecus bieti; assembly: GCF_001698545.2. Lineage (NCBI taxonomy): Eukaryota > Metazoa > Chordata > Mammalia > Primates > Cercopithecidae > Rhinopithecus > Rhinopithecus bieti. Next base: position 1,532,577 of record NW_016810838.1, read on the forward strand.
TTTTTTTTTTAGCTTCCACATGAGTAAGAATATGCAGTGTTTAACTTTCTATTTTGGCTTATTTCACTTAACATAATGTCCTCCAGTTCCCAGTTACTTCTGAATAATACCTCTAGCAACATTTCACAAAATACTTTAGAAAAAACTTGCAATCTTTGAAAATGATATGTCTGTGCAGTTTTTTTCTGTGTCTTTGAAAAAATTATTATATTTTAGCATTGATTCATTTGTAAGAAAAAATTATTATATTTTAGGATTGATTCATTTGTAAAATGAATAGTTCTGATTCTAAACTTTTCTGTTTTTAGTTCAACTCTGAAAGCAAAAGTTCCACCTCCTTTGCCACCAAAGGTAGACAGATTTATTTTTCAATTTGATATATGTGTATGTGTTATTGTTCTGCCAATTTAATACTTCATTGAGAGTTTTTCTAACTTTTCATTTGTGATCCACAAAGAAAATCGTGAAGTTGATATAAGCAAATGATTTTTTATTGTATTTGTCTCTTTTTATAATGCCCAACTTATATTTAGTGTTCATTCTTTTGGTTTTTTTTTTGAGACAGAGTCTTGCTCTGTCACCCAGGCTGGAGTACAGTGGCATGATCTTGGTTCACTGCAGCCTCCTCCTCTCGGGTTCAAGCAATTCTCCTGCCTCAGCCTCCCCAGTAGCTGGGATTACAGGCACGCACCACCACGTCCAGCTAAAGTTTTGTATTTTTTAGTAGAGACTGGGTTTTGCCATGTTGGCCAGGCTCGGCTCAAACTCCTGACCTCAGGTGATCTGCCTGCCTTGGCCTCCCAAAGTGCTGGGATTACAGGCATGAGCCACTGCCTGGCCTTATTTAATGTTCATTCTAAGTAACAAGTCCTAGGAATTTACACTGAAAATAATTGTATTAATGGATTAGCGTTACTTGACTTGGGTTAGAAAACTCACATTTCTTATAAGATTGTTTTTCTCAAAATCTGCAATCTGTTCCTGACATCTAAGAATAAATAAAGGATAGTAATTTATCATCATAGATACTTAATTTTCAAAAGATAATTTTAAATTAAAAATACAAAATAGTACAATAATTTTAAATACTTTTAACAACAAAATTATTTTCCAAACAAAACCATTCTAAAATAGTGATTTCAACTGATGGGTTGTTTTTTAAAAGGTAAAATGAGGTAATATATATTTTATTTTATAAGTTCATATGCATAGCGAATTTTAATTATAATATGAGCTGCTTTAAAGTTTAAAATCAGAGTGTTACAAATGCGAGTTAGAGTCTCACCAGTCTTGTCATTCAGTTTATTACTATTTTCATTTATTTACATTTTATACAATTGAGAAAATCCTGATTCATACAGGTAAATAATGCTGTACTTGCTTGTTTAGTTTTATCATAGCAGAAGTAAAGAGATCTGAATTTCAAAGAAATAAGTACTGAACAATAATAAAAGATACATTATAAATTCTCCAAACGTCAGCCAACTGTAGGTTTTTCCATTGTTTGTACAAAAAGTATCTCAGGTATCCCATATTGCTGTGTTGATATTCTCCAACATAACATTTTAATTGGTATCCTCTTGTGCACCTGGTCTGAAAGATTAAGCATTACCATAAAGACATCGAGTCACCTAAGAGACAGCTTAGATTAGACAGTTGATAAGGCACTGAACTTTGACTAGCTTGAATATTTAAAATAAAAAGAGATTCATTTAAATTGAAGGAGATAAGAGAGACTGAAATATTTTTATTTGGCTAGTCTAAGTGGGGAGACTTATGAGGAATTAATAAAAAGGTCGACTTAGAGGCCCTATTATTTGCACAGCAGCAAAACCTGAGATGTACACATTTTAGTGTACATTTTTAGAGTATGTTTACAACAATAAGATAATCTGAATTGGATGGTTGAGTAACCTTTAAACTCATCTGGTAAACCTCTAATGTGTAGTAGAAATAGTTTGAAAGCTTCTGACATATAATAGTATTTACTTCAGGAAAATAATTTGATGTTTCAACATTGGTCTCTTTTTCTATATTATTTCAGCCTAAGTCTATCTTCATACCACAGGAAATGCATTCTACTGAGGATGAAAATCAAGGAACTATCAAGAGATGTCCCATGTCAGGGAGCCCAGCAAAGCCATCCCAAGTTCCACCTAGACCACCACCTCCCAGATTACCCCCTCAAAAACCTGTTGCCTTAGGTAATGGTGGAGGGTGACAGCAAATACGTTACCAGGTTTTCATACTATGTGGGGGGAAAAAATGGAGGAAAACTTTCTTTTAAGAGATTATTTGAAATTCTTTTGGTGGAGGAGTGAAGGAAAGCAATGGCTATGGAGATGTTTTCTGCTTTTGCCTACTGGCTTAAAGTGTTTTTGTGACAGAATTCCCTATGACACAGTCTGCGATACTTTGTCCTCATCTCTCATTTCATATTTAGCGTTCTCTCTTCTAGAGACTGGTTCACTATTCATTTAGCTGCAGTGTGGAAACAATGCAAATTAAACTGTGAACAAACAGGGAAAATGTGTTTTGTGTCTAGGTTACTTCTGTTTTACAAGAGAGTACCTTGTCTAACTCCTTATTTCATTTAATCATTTCTAAAAAAGTAATTTGTATTATTTGCTAGGTATTTGCCTCCAAATTAATACTAGAAGGAGCTATTTTAACACTGTAAAGACTCCTCTGTGTTTATCCAGAAGAAGCAATTTTAAAAAAGAGCAACTAGCCCGGGCACGGTGGCTCACACCTGTAATCCCAGCACTTTGGGAGGCCGAGGCAAGTGGATCACCTGAGGTCAAGAGTTTGAGACCAGCCTGACCAACATGGTGAAACCCCATCTCTACTAAAAACAAAAATACAGAATTAGCTGGGTATGGTAGCGCATGCCTGTAATCCCAGCTACTTGGGTGACTAAGGCAGGAGGATCACTTGCTTGAACCTGGGAGGCAAAGTTTGCACTGAGCCAAGATCACGCCATTGCACTTGAGCCTGGGTGATAAGAGAGAAACTCCTTCTCAAAAAAAAAAAAAAAAAAAAAAAAAGAGCAACTAAAGTTTCTTGGATGACATAATGTAAATCACCCCTTTTCTAAAAGTAGTTATGAAATCAGTATTTGGTTTTTTAAAGCTGACAAATACATGCACTTATATACAACCTGAATTTAAATTTGCCTAATATGCCAGAAATAGAGGTATAAATAGAATAACATATATATGACGTCTTACTTTCGTAGTAAATAATCTGATGAGGTGATCCCAAATGAATGACACTATCCCAAAGTTAATATTTTTCCTTTCCTACTTGATAACTTTCTGAATAAAAATTTTCGTGAAGATTAATCATTTTCAATGAATATATCTTATTGAAGGAAATGGAATGAGCTCCTTCCAGTTAAATGGTGAACGAGATGGCTCATTATGTCAACAACAAAATGAACATAGAGGCACAAACCTTTCAAGAAAAGAAAAGAAAGATGTACCAGTAGGTATTGATATTCATAAGTTCTACTTGTATTTGTTTCCTTTTTAACTGTTAAGTTAGTTCTGTGCTTACAATTAGTGAAACTATAGCACTAGTATATTTCGCAATTATTGTATTGATATTTTAATATATTATAATGGTGAATAGATTATTTAAATCTTGAAAAAAAGTAACTTAGCTGTGGTAAACTTGAATGATGGCTTTTTATTGTTTCCATTATTTAGACCAATTTGTTATGTAGTATATTATAAAACATCTTTATACAGGTAAACGCTTAGTATTCTTGGGATTGTTCACAAAATAACTATTGTTATTCTCATTGAGGGTAATTGATTCTTAATAGTTTCTCTTACAGTCTCATGAAGTTATGGAAAGAAGGACATAGATAAAGAAAGCTGTAGCTTCTACCCCAGGACAAATTTCTAACTATAGATCAGGGGTCCCCAACCCCTGGGCCGCAGACCAGTAGTGGTCAGTGGCCTGTTAGGAACTGGGCTACACAGCAGGAGGTGAGCAGTGGGCAAGTGAGCATTACCACCTGAGCTCCACCTTCTGTCAGGTCAGCTGCAGCATTAGATTCTCATAGCGCAAACCCTATTGTGAAGTGTACATGTGAGGGATCTAGGTTGCACACTGCTTTTACGAATGTAACTAATGCCTGATTACCTGATTAACAGTTTCATCCCCAAAACATACCCTACCCTTCAACCCCCATCTGTGGAAAAATTGCCTTCCACGAAACCAGTCCTTGGTGCCAAAAGGTTGGGGACCACTGTTAGAGACTACGTAAGTAGAGACATTGCTGCTCTTACCACTTCAGGAAAGGTGAAATTAGCCTTAGCAGCTACTCCTATCACAAATGTTAGCTAAAACATCATAACTGTTAAAACATAAATGTTATTCATCAGGGATCATGAAGAGATGAAAAATTTTAAACATTTGTAAAGAATTGACTTATAATCACTGGAAGACATTCAACTATCATCATAGAATTTAAAATAGTAGAAAATCCTTAAAATCCCCAGTACCTCAGCAGATGTCAATGAGATGAATGGAATTTTTTGGAAGTTTTTGTATACACTAATATTTGTTATTTTTATAGAAATTTGTAGTATATTCAGTATGTTTGTACACATATGTGCTATGGTTTCTGCAGTAAGCACATCACTAGAGGTTTTTGTGCTATATCTATTTAACTTTTTAAAAATATTTCACTATACAATATGACATATTATTCTTAAAATTCATGTGAAGTATTTTGTGTTATTCGTTGTAATTTGTGAAATTTAGGTTATTTTTAACAAGAGTGTAAACTGTTCTTCAGAAATGGGTTTTATGAAGTTCTATCCAACTGAGCAGTGCCTTTTGCTTTCAAAATTTAAATTTTAACAGACCTGCTAACATAATAGTACAAAAATGCAGCTGAGTGACTGTAACACAGTATAAAATAAATAGCCTTTGAGAGATATAAACTTTTTTTTTAACCTTTCCTATGGTACTAAGTAAACATTTTGTGTATACATTTTAGTTCACTTTTCTGTTACTTTACTTCATTAAGATAAGCAACTGTTTCAGTAATTCTGAAATAAATATGTCCATGGCTGTATCATAGGATCAACAGTATCAGTGATATATTGAAGCATGCTTACAGTTTATGCTGTAATTCTTAAAATTATTTACAGCCCTCACATCTGTAATGCCAGTGCTTTCAGTGGAAAAGGCAGGGGGATCACTTGAGACCAGAAGTTCAAGACCAGCCTGGGCAACATAGCAAAACCCTGTCTCTACAAAAAATAAAATACAAATTTAGCCAGACATGGTGGCATACACCCATAATCCTGCTCAGGAGGCTGAGACAGGAGAATCACTTGAGCCCAGGACGTCGAGGTTACAGTGGACTATGCTTGCCTGCCACTGCACTCCAGCCTGGGTGACAGAGTGAGACTCCATCTCAAAATAAATTAAATAAATAAATAAATAAATTTATTATTTTTTATTATTTAGATTTTTCTAGAGATAGGGTCTCACTCTGTCACCCAGGCTGGAGTGCAGTGGCGCAATTTTGGCTCACTGCAACCTCCTCCACCTCCCGGGTTCAAGTGATTCTCCTGCCTCAGCCTCCTGAGTAGCTGGGATTACAGGTGCGCACCACCATGCCAGGCTAATTTTTGTATTTTTAGTAGAGATGGGGTTTCACCATGTTGGTCAGACTGGTCTCGAATCCCTGACCTCATGATCCACCCACATCAGCCTCCCAAAGTGCTGGAATTACAGGTGTGAGCTACCGCGCCCAGCCTTATTTATTTTAAATAATATTTACAACCAATTCTATTAGTGCTTAGGTTAAATCTGAGAGTTATAACACTCAGAGCTCCCTAATTTAAAATGATGTTTCGCTAGGCCAGGCACGGTGGCTCACACCTGTAATCCGTACACTTTGGGAGGCCGAGACAGGTGGATCACTTGAGGCCAGGAGTTCAAAACCAACCTGGCTAACATGGTAAAACCCCGTCTCTACTAAAAACACAAAAATAGCCGGGCATGATGGCAGGCACCGGTAATCTCAACTACTCAGGAGGCTGAGGCACGAGAATCACTTGAACCTGGGAGGCAGAGGTTGCAGTGACCCGAGATCATGCCCCTGCACTCCATCGTGGGTGACAGAGCAAGACTCTGTCTCAAAAACAAACAACAACAACAACAAAAAATGATGTTTTGCTAATAGATAATTTAATAACAGTATAAGAAAATATATATATAAATTATTTGCAAGATGGAATAAAAAGGTATCTGAAATTATGGCAATAATAAGATGTGTGCACCCTCAAAAATATATCTACAAAGTAAGTATGTCATCTTAATTTCAGAAATGTTGTATTCTTATGTTATATATATGAAATTAACAGTAGCTTTTTTATTAGTTTTCATCTAATTGTTTAAGTGATTCTGACGTATGGCAGCTCTAGGGAAAAATTACAACGTCATTCCTTAAGATGATGTTACTGAGATAAACCTTGAAAGAAATGTAGACTGTCACAAAGTTCGTGTTTAAAGTATACCCAGGGGGTTCCCTCTCAGGGGACAGTTCATATACTCAAGAATGTGGCCGCTTGGAGAAATATCTGGCATTCTTCAGGATAGTGTGGGTGAGCAAATGTGTTACATTTCTTCTCCTTGTAATTGCCTGTATACTCTAACCAATGATTAAAATATTTGAATTCATCAAAATTGAGAACTTCAATTGGCAAAACACATTGTGAACATGATGATGATTATCTATACACGAGGAGAAACTATTTGTTATATATATATAACAGATGAAATACTCAAACCTAGAATATATTTTTAAAAGCTCCAGCAAATATATATGAAGAAAGATAACTCAGTTAAAAAAAAATGGGAAAAGAATTCACAAAAGAGGAAATACAGATAGCAAATAAACACTGTTTTTAAAAAGATTCTTAATCTCCCTAGCAATCAGAGGCATGCAAATTAATGAGGAACACAGGAGAGAAGATTTTTTACTAATCAGCTTGGTGATATTGCTGTAAGACTAGAAAGAACCAGGAGCTCTCATACATTGCTGGTGGGTGTGATGTGATATGTACACTCTGAAAAGCAGTTTGACAGTCAATATGCACTAAAATGTAAAAGGTAGAGACCCTGTGTACCAGTAGTTTCTCAGTATACCCATACTGTGGTATACTTCTCACCGTGTACCCATAAAAACATCCACTCATACGCTGTGTAAGAATATGTGTAAACATATGCAGGAATGTTTATTTCAGCATTCGTGTTCTAGTAAAATATTGACAGTAATCTAAATACCGAATAATGTTTAAGGAATAGTTAAATAAAGTATATTTATGCTGTGCTGCAGTTAAAACAAGTGAACTAAGTCTATATGACCGATACGGATTACTGTCCAATTTTAAGGCAAAGAACATGCAGACAGTGTATAACTATTAGTGTTTTAAAGCACACACACAAAAAATGATTTTCTCTGGGAACATGTATTTACATATATACCAAAAAAGTCTGGAAAGCCATATGATTACATAAGTATATCTAATTCACTAGAGAAAGATTTGGAAGGTTTTACACCAAACTAGTTTTTCTGGGGCAAGTACTAGAAATAGTGCGTTGTGAAAGAACTGTGGGGAACTTCAGCCTTAACTGTAATGTTTTGTTTTACAAAGAATGTATTCATGTATTTTATTTGAATAAATGTGTTTGAAATACAGTATTGTTATACGAAACAGCAGCAAAAAAAAGTGTAATTGTACATGTGTTCTTTTTCTAGAAGCCGATTAGTAATGGTCTTCCTCCAACACCTAAAGTGCATGTAAGTACTAAATATGGAGTAGGCTGAGTTTCAAGCTAAGTCACTTGTATGTGTTATCTTTGCTTAGGTTTTTTTTTCGTCTGTTTGAAAGAACCTTCATTACTATTGAACAAAAATCTAAAAGATTGCTAATTTAAGATTGCTAATTTAATTACAGGAATGTGTCACCATACCTGGCTAATTTTTATATTTTTAGTAGAGACAGAGTTTCACCATGTTGGCCAGGCTGGTCTCGAATTCCTGGCGTCAAGTGATCTGCCCACCTTGGCAGATCACTTCCCAAAGTGCTGTGATTATAGGCATAAACCACCACGCCTGGCCTTTTATTTATTTATTTATTTATTTATTTTTGAGACGGAGTCTCACTCTGTTGCCCAGGCTGGAGTGCAATGGCGCAATCTTGGCTCACTGCAAGCTCTGCCTTCCGGGTTCACGCCATTCTCCTGCGTCACCCTCCTGAGTAGCTGGGACTATAGGTGTCTGCCACCACGCCCAGCTAATTTTTTGTGTGTTTTTATAGAGACGAGTTTTACTATGTTTGCTAAGGCTGTCTCGAACTCTGACCTCAGGTGATGTGCCCAACTCAGCTCCCAAGTGCTGGGATTACAGGTGTGAGCCACCACGCCCCACCCTTTTATTACCTGTTAAATTCTACTTTTTTAATTAGATTACAGAGCTTACTTTATAAACTATGTTACAGCCGGCGCTCGGCATAGGGCTGTCGCGCAATATAGCCTGTGTGATGTCCCGCCCAGCACCTTTGGACTGCGACTGGGCCGAGGACGGCCTAGCGAAAGCGATCATTGTTACAAATTTAGGAGAGGGCTGTCTGAGTGTATGATACGAACCTACTCACGATTCTGGTAACCTTACAAGCGGTGAACTAACCCTAGGGACTTTATAGAGTTAGTAAATATCATAATATATTTAAACATTTTAATGCAAGGCGGGCGGCAGGTGGCGCGGTAGGGCGCGACGCAGACTGTAGATTCCGCACGCACGGTGTGGCCCTGCTGTAGTTCCCGAGGGCTAGAACTCGTGGAAGTGAGATCATGAGGTCAGGGATTCGAGGAGATGCGAGCTACAGACCAACATTGGAGAACACCATAGCTCGTGATAACATCAAAACGCGAAAGAATTGAGCCGAGAGTCGTGCGCACGCTGAGTGAAGACCGCGCCATAGCCATCCACGAGGTGTGGTGGCAGGCAGGCTAGATCGACGATGACCATCACCGTGCGTGCAAGAGATAAGAGAAGAAAAGGAATATGCAAAAGATGACGGCTCATAGAATGTGTCACTGCATACCAGCACTGTGAGTGTCTAGAGTGAAGGACTCCTATCTATTCTTCTGTTATGATAGAAATATCATCTAAATTAATATTAAAATATTAATAAAATACTTTATATTCGTAATGTGTATCATACTTAAATTATAAATATTTTAAAATAATTTTAATACTAATTTATACAGTATACTTTATATTATATAGCATATATATTATAGCAGAGAAATATATACAATAGGGCAAAACTTCCCACTTGACTGCAAGATAAAACACTTACCTCAGGCTTGCAGTTTGACAGACTGCAAGGTATCTATGAATGCCAGGTAGATTCCAACTATACAAATTAGCTTAAGATTGGGAACTGGCTTGATTGTTTTGTTCTTCATTTTGTCATGTAAATTTCTAGGAGTTAGCAGTACCTAAACATACAAATTTCCATAGCTGTCTTAAAAGGTTGTTATTAGGATTAGTTAAATGATACAGTTTCTGCCCTACATCATATAAACATGTTTCTTTGGGTCTACTACTACCTGATGGTATTGCCAAGCTAAATTGTTCTTTTTTGGTACCAAAATCTTTAAAAATATATTGGTTGGTATATTTCTGTCATGAAAAGGGAAATTTTAAGGTCCATGTTTTAATTATGTTAATATTTTTAATCCATTATTGTCAACTAGTGATGTTTTCTTTCAGTATGTTACCTCCGTGTTTGTGAGGAAGACAGTCCATCTATAAAATGATGCACAAATGCTGTTCTTTTAATATAGGCCAACATGACAAATACTGAAATTTTCTCTGACCAAAAATATTTTCGTACTGTTTTTCTCTCAAGTTGTCAGTAGTAAAAGTGATTACCTGAGTCAACATTCTTGTGCCTTGAGAATTTAACCAGAAGGATAATTTCAGAGTTAATATTTTGCTCTTTGACGATATAAAGTTCAGATGAGTGATATATTTCATTATGATTTATTTATTATCTGAAAAGTTTGTAAATGGACTTGATAAAGTAATAGTAACATCAAAGAGTTAAGCTTTTTAATGAATCTTTCCAGGGAAAATAATCAGATTGCTTGATTGAAAAAATTAAAATATAAAGTCTATATGTTTGGAGGTTGAAGTACCTACATGAATTTCAGATCAGCCATACCTGTTTCAGTTTGTAATGTGAAATTCAATATTTAATACCATTTTTAGGCTCATAAAACCAAACAAAAAAACTGTCTTCCTTTGTAGAGATTATGATTTCCTACATATGACCTTTTTTTTCTCTTTTTTCCAAGTAAAATTATTGTGGCACCTGGAAACTTGTGGTACCACTGTTAGGCAAATGACTATGGTGATTTCTTACACTTACTTCTGTAAATTTGAAGATGATCATAATTTCAGTATACTATCTATAGACTCTCACATTAAAATAGATAATAATTACATTTTATATATTAAAGACTGTTACTTGTCACTGTTTCATATTGGTTATTCTTTGTTTCCCTAGATGGGTGCATGTTTTTCAAAAGTTTTTAATGGGTGTCCCTTGAAAATTCACTGTGCATCATCATGGATAAACCCAGATACAAGAGGTAGTATTGTGTGTTTTTTATCTGTTATCTTCCTAATTTTTTTAAACCGGGGCCATGAAAGCATTTGTGATTTTGTTTATTTTCTGAGTATCTTTCTGGGGAAAAAAAGTTTTGTTATAATTTTTTTTTTAAATTTTAAGGTTAATATGTTTCTTTGTGCTGTTATCAGTGTTTGAGGTGACACATAACATTAACATTTCATTGTATAGTTACCATCTCAATATAGTGAAGCCATGTATTCTGTGCCACCCTAGTTTCCTCCAGAAATGTTTCTGCTGCTGCTGCACAGTAGTCTGGTATCTTCTTTTATTTTTTATTTTTAGGGAAAGAGTCTTACTCTGCCAACCAGGCTAGAGTACAGTAGCATGATCATGGCTTACTATAGCCTCAAACTTCTGGCCTTATGCAGTCCTCCTGCCTCAGCCACCCAAGTAGGTAGGACTACAGGCACATGCCACCATTCCTGGCTGTTTTTGTTTTTGTTTTTGTTTTTTAATTTTATGTAGAGATGGGATCTCTCTGTGTTCCCCAAGCTGGTTTCGAACTCCTGGGCTCAAGCAATTGTCACCTCAGCCTCCCAAAGTGCTGAGATTATAGACATGAACCACTGGCCAATAGCTTCATTTTTTTCAAAACAGCCATTATGGAAGGAATTTAGCTACCAAGGACCCAGGGTTTAGTGACCACTTGAGAGGATCTCTGACCTTAAAAGGGACCATAATCAGAAAAGTTGTACTTAGGCACCACTAAGAACTGTCTGTGTCCTCTCACTGTATATCTGGATCTTAATAGCTGTCTGTTTATGTAAGATACACATAGAACATTTATACATGAACATTTTTGTATACATACACATATACTCATTAAATAGTCTGAGTACTTTTATGTCATAGGCAAGGAAACTGGCACTCAGAGAGGTTCATTGTTTGTAGCCAATTAGAAAGGGTCAGTTTAAATCCAGTACTGTCTGACCACAAATCTTACGCCATTAATCTCCCAGTACTCATCTTAAATGCTGGGCACTTTAGGAATGCTCTTAGCATTCTATACTGTTCTCAGCATACTTCAGTTTAGTCTAGTTAGTCTAGAAAAGTTCTTGACCTGTTACTCTGTATTGTCTTAAAAACAGATCAGGCACTTGTTCTTCAAGTTGCCTGCTTGGATCTCTTCGAAGTGTTCTTTCCTTTCTTTCCTGTTCTAAAGCCTTTTTAATAAATTTCCACTCCTGCTCCTGCTCTGGAAAGAAAAACAGAAAGGACCATGGCCATGCTTCTCATATCTTTTAGAAGATACTGAGTACCCTAGCAGGTATCCAAGTTTTAGTTAACTTTTTAATGGACTGTGGTCAGATTCTGAGGTTTTCTAAACAAGAGTGCTTATAGTACAGCTCTGAAAAAAAATTCTGTAGAAATAATTAGAATCTGTATCAGCCACTCTCGATTTATATTCTGTATGTCAGTTGCACATGATCCTCTCTTTAGGGGGTTTTAGGAAAAGGAGCTGCAGATTCTTTGCCAGTTCTTAGCACTCTCTGATGAGTGAAGAATGTACTATGCCACTCTTCAGAATCTCCCTTACATAAAAATTCTCTTCACTGCTTTGAGGCTAATATTTACATATAATTCAGTTTATGGGTCTAAAGTGTCTAACCTCTTCTTTGTATTCACTGCTTATAAATCATGGTAATTCTTGTTTTATATGTTAATACATACTTACGGAAGTTTATATTATAGAAATCCTATTAAAAAATCTTTTATTTACCAAAATCAGTCAATGAATTACTTTTGTTTCAGATCAGTACTTGATATTTGGTGCCGAAGAAGGGATTTATACCCTCAATCTTAATGAACTTCATGAAACATCAATGGAACAGGTATGTTATTTTGTATATTCTTTTTTTTTTAATTTTTAAGTTACCATAAGTACACATTAGACCAGAAATAAGATTCAGTTTCATGACTTGCTGCCTCTTTTATTCTTTTTTGTTTTGTTTTGTTTTGTTTTGTTTTGTTTTGTTTTGTTTTGTGTTTTGAGACTGAGTCTCACTCTGTTTCCCAGGCTGGAGTGCAGCGGTGTGATCTCGGCTCACTGCAGCCAGGTTCAAGCAATTCTCATGCCTCAGCCTCCCAAGTAGCTGGGATTACAGACATGAGCCACCATGCCTGGCTAATTTTTGTGTTTTTAGTAGAGACAGGATTTCACCATGTTGCTCATGCTGGTCTCGGACTCCTGGCCTCAAGTGCTGGGATTACACATATGAGCCACCCCACCCCAGCCTCTTTTATTCTTAAAATCCTCATGAGGCCGGGCGCTGTGGCAAGTGCCTGTGATCCCAGTACTTTGGGAAGCCAAGGCAGGCAGATCACCTGAGATCAGGAGTTCGAGACCAGCATGGCCAACATGGTGAAACCCCATCTCTACTAAAAATACGAAAATTAGCTGGGCATAGTGGCGTGTGCCTGTAATCCTAGCTGCTTTGAAGGCTGAGACAGGAGAATTGCTTGAACCCAGGAGGAGGAGGTTACAGTGAGCTGAGATCACGCCATTGCACTCCAACCTGGACAACAAAAGTGAAACTCCATCTCAAAAAAAAAAACTTCATGTAGCATGTTCTAATTACCAGATACTGAAGACAGATTCACAGGACTAGTCCATACCCTTGAAAAGCTCATGATCTAATAGGGGAAAACAGATGTATAAACTAGTAACTACAACACTCAGGATTAGATGTCATAGGAATGAGTATAAGATATTGGCCATAGAGGTGGATGTCATCAGCACCTCCTGTGGGGAGATGAGAAGGAGGGGCATTTGAGATGGACCTTAAATTCTGATGAATAGAAGTTTGCCACACAGACAGGATAAGCATGATGGCATAGAGATGTGAAATAGCATGGCAAGTATGGGAACAATGACTGGACAATTTGACTGGGGTACAGAATAGTAACAATAGATGGAGCTGAGTAGGCAGGCAGAAGCCAAATACCTAAGCTTGGCGTACCATGCTGATGGAACAGACCTGTGTTTTAGAAATATCTGTTTGCAGTATGGTGAGAGATGAGACTAAAAACCATGGTCAAATGGTGAAAGAGTGTTAATTCAGGGCAGAGGTAGAGAGAATAGAGGGGAAAAGATAGTTTTATTAAGATATAATTCATATAGCATATAGTTCACCCATTTAAAGGGTACAATCCAGTGGCTTTTAGTATGTTCACAGCATGTGCAGCCATTACCACCATCAGTTTTAGGACATTTTTGTCATCTCCAAAAGAACCTCCATAATCATTAGTGGTCATTCCCCATTTCTCTCCTCCTCTCCCCCGATATGGGGATGTTTTTGAGTGTCACAATGAGTGGGGGGAGCTTTTGTCATTTAGTACCCAGGAGTCAGGAACATAAAACAACCTGCAAACTGATAATAATGATGATGATATTAATAGCTAATATTTACATAAAGCTTACTATGTGTCCATGCAGTGTTTTTGAATGCTTGACATACATTATATAGTCTTCATGAAATCTCTCAGAGGTAGATACCATTGATATTCTTGTTTCACAGATGAGAAAACTGAAGCACAGAAAGGATTAGTAACTTGCCAAAGACCCCACAGCTATTCGGTGGCTGGACTGGGATATGAACCTAGGCAAGCTAGCTCCAAATGCCATGCCCTTAACTACTTCACCATATTCTCTCTCCCAGTTGTATAGTTCCTGTAGAGAAATGTTGGACCTGGAGAAAGATCAAAGATCTAGAATTGACCAAATTGAGTGACCAATTCAACATGGAGGGTGAAGAGAGGTCTAGGTTAACTTCAGGTTTTCCACTTGAGTGACTGGGTGCTTGACAGTAACAGAAAGATGGAGTATAGTATACTGAAGGATGTATTGATTTGAAGAGAATGGTAATGCTTTCAATTTGGTCATACTGAGTTTGGGGTGCCTTCAGGTTGTGTGACTAATTCTTTTATCAATATAAATTGATTACAAGGCCGGGCGCGGTGGCTCACACTTGTAATCCCAGCACTTTGGGAGGCCGAGATGGGTCAGGAGTTCAACACCAGCCTAACAAATAAGGTGAAACCCCGTCCCTACTAAAAATACAAAAATTAGCCGAGCATGGTCGTGTGCACCTGTAGTCCCAGGTACTCAGGAGCCTGAGACAGGAGAATTGCTTAAACCCAGGAGGCAGAGGTTGCAGTGAGCCAAGATCGCACCACTGCACTCCAGCCTGGGCAACAGAGTGAGACTCCATCTCGAAACAAAATAAAAATAAAAATAAATTGATTACAAATAAAATGGAAAGAAAAAATCTGTAAGTAATGATTTATTCATGACTAAACATTTTCATCTTCTTTTTTTAATCAAATTTTCTAACAAGATCCTAAACTGTATGATATACTGTAAATCTTTTAATCTGGAAATGGTATACAGTGAAATGACTGAAAAGTACCTATGAACAGGGAAAGGGAGGAAAAGGATCTTGTAATTATAATAATTAGTAAATAAATAATTCAAAGATGGTCCTATTTTTATTGGGTATAATGAGATATCCAGAAATAATATTGGTAACAATATTAATTGTAGGGAATAAGGCCAGCTTTATGCATAGGTGGAGTAAGCATTTATCAACCTAATTTGAAGAACTCTTCCATTGTTTTTGTTTTTGAGACAGGGTTTCATACTGTCACCACGGCTGGAGGGCAGTGGCATGAACACAGCTCACTGCAGCCTTGACCTCCTGGGCTCAAGTGACCTTCCCACCTCAGCGTCCTCAGTAGCTAAGTCTACAGGCACATGCCACAATGCCTAGCTAATTTTTTGGTATTTTGTCGAGACTGGGATTTCACTTTGTTGCCCAGGCTGATCTCAAACTCCTGGGCTCAAGCAGTCCTTCTGCCTCCCCCACCTGGTGCTGGGATTACAGGTGTGAGCCACCAGGCCCGGCTAGGACTCTTAAGAGAAGGCACCCATCAACCACACCTAGCCCCAGTCTGCAATAACTTCCCTTCTTAGTTGCTTTAGCATTTGAAATTAGATTACTAGAGTAATTTTTTTTTTGAAACATTGCCCTTCAAAGGAAACCTTTTTCCCTCCTAGAGGGAGCCTATAAGACTAAAGAATTAGTATATGTGGAGCCTGGGTTTTTCATCTTATTATGAAATTGATGATTAGTTTGATTTTCTCTAGACTTTAGAGGAAACAGGGTGGCATGAGCCTACTAGATAGGAGAAGATTCTGAAAAGTGAGGAGATGACACAAATCAGGGTCCTGATTTAAAAATGTTTATCTGGCTTCATTATTCATAGCTAACATTTATTCAGTACTCAGTGTGTGTTAGACACTCTTCTAAGTGTTTTACAAGGAGTATCGTGTTTAATTACCATACAGCTCTATGAGATATAGATATTCTGTTTTACAGATAAGAACACTGAGACAGAGATTCAGTAAATTACCCAAGATCACACAGAGTCAATGGTAAAACAGATACATGAGTCTAGGCAGAATATAGAAGCTACCCTTCTTAACTGTTATATTCTTATTTATTAAACCGATCATTTCACCTAGAACCTAACTCACTAAAGGAAGAAAGCATTGAAAATGTAGTAAAGTTGTTGTTACTAGAAATCTAGAAAAAGTTGTTGGTTAAAAATGAAAATTCATAATGAAATCCAGTACTTTTTTAAAATAAAACTATACATAAATACCTTTTCATTGTCCCTATGTAGAAAATATGAAAGGAATGTGTGTCTTGTCTTGCTACTTCATATATGTTTATATTAAATAAGCAAACCCACTTATATTTACAAGTATATAATTTTATAGTAAACCATAGATGTGGTATCAGATAAATACTTTTTTAGTGGATATGTATATAAAAACCCAGTTCAACACTGAATTAAATAAAAATCTGTTTCTTGCTACTTTGATAACATATACTGATATGTGGTCTGGGGTAAGTCATTGCCCCTTCTCTGCCTGATTTTTTCAGTATAGCCAATGAAGTTCCAATTTTGTTGTGAATTTTTTGTGAAAAGCAGAAAGTAGGAAATGGATGTTGATATCTTCTCTATCTGAGGCACAGGTATAGGCACATTTTACAAATTAAAAAACTGTATTGGCAATGCCACATTTTAGTTGTTTGGAGAAATTGGTTATTTTATGTAAGTACATTTTCCCAGTAAATGAAATAAAATTTTTATTAAAATGTTACTTTGTGCCGGGCGCGGTGGCTCAAGCCTGTAATCCCAGCACTTTGGGAGGCCGAGACGGGCGGATCACGAGGTCAGGAGAT
>NW_016810838.1:1549858-1598000 GCF_001698545.2 Rhinopithecus bieti
AAAAAAAAAAAAAAAAAAAAAAAATGTTACTTTGTTTCGCCTCCCTTTTATTATTACCTTTTCTCTTTTAGTTATTCAGTCCCATTATTATGGCTGTGTTTCCATAAAGTAATGTCCTTAGAGGCCTTGATGTGTTTCATCATTCACCCCTGCGTCCTCTCTATTCCCTTCTCTCATCTCAGTTACTTTGGGAGTAACTTAGTTGTAGGAATTACCAGAGCAAACCCAGCAACCAAGGTTGTTAAATCAGAATGCTTAATTGTGTACATCAGTGGCTCTCAAACCTCAGTTTGCCTCAGAATTACTTGGAGGCCTAGTTAAACCATAGATTCCTGAGTCCTCCTTCAGAACTTCTTGCTTCAGTAGGTCTGGGGTGAGGTCCAAAAATTTGCATTTCTACCATGTGCCCAGGTGTTGCTGATGCTGCTGGTCCAAGGACCACTTTAAAAACCACTGATACGCATAGCAAAATGTCTTAATGAGAGTGTTTTTTTAAATATATAGGTTGTGTTCCATGAAATTCACATTTCTTTGCTCTAAATTGTGACCACTTTCAGGCTTCCAGAGATGCCTCTCAGTTCTTATGGTACTAAATTTTAGTAATGAATTTCATATATATGTGTGTGTATATATATATCTATATATGTATATATATCTATATATGTGTGTGTATATATATATCCTTTATGATTTGTTGAGTTTTCATCATATTCTGCCTCAGCCTTTTTTTTCCCCTCCATACCTAGTGTTTCTGTATCCTGTGTTCCACTACACCATGATCCTTTTTTTCTGTGTCATACACCCTAGAAGCCATGCATTACATATTATGCCTAGATAAGTATATTTTGGGAGGAGTAGACAGGAGAATCTTAATTATTCAACCCCAGAACCAAAATAAAGGAATAGATGTTGTTTGAAAATGTTCTTAATTCCCTGCATAGTTTGGGGTTACATAGCCTAGCCCTTAATCATAAGAGAGACTTGAGCTGATCATATCGTGTTTAGGCTAAAATTTAGCCTAATATATTTTTTTCTCTCACATAAATATGTATGTATGTATATCATCTTGTTTTGAATCATTGATAAAGTTAATTTATATTAAAAATAACTTACTTTTTAAAGAACTGACCTGTAGATATGACAGCTTACATGATTACTGTGTGCAGATTTACATTGCTGTTATGTATTATTCTTTATAAACTTTGTGTCTTTTTTTAATCAGCTGTTCCCTCGAAGGTGTACATGGTTGTATGTAATGAACAATTGCTTGCTATCAATATCTGGTAAGTATTTTAGTTTTCAAATACCTTACAATTGTTACTATTTGTTACTAGCTTTTACGTCATACCTGTTTTTCTTTATAGGTAAAGCTTCTCAGCTTTATTCCCATAATTTACCAGGGCTTTTTGATTATGCAAGACAAATGCAAAAGTTACCCGTTGCTATTCCAGCACACAAACTCCCTGACAGAATACTGCCAAGGTAAGGGTACATCCTTAGAGGCAATGTGATGTTAACAGTTCATTCTCATAAATACCTATGCTACAGAAAGTGAAAGAGCACTCAGTTTGGGTTAATAGAAATCATGATGAAAAAATAATAAGTAATATAATTTAACAAGTGCTCATTGATCACACTCTTGTTCTAAAATTTTTCTACTTTATACTTTCAAATTATATCAGACATTTTCTCTCTGAGTTTGTTATTCTTTTTTGGCAAGTTTAAAACTAGTTTTTTCTTGCACTTTGCCATAATTTTACATTGCATTTAGTGCCTTTGCTTTTGACATATGTGTTAACTTTATAAAATTTTTCTCAAAGTTTCTACACCTAGAAAATCAAAATGATTTATTGAAAAATGTTTTTGCAACCTGGCATGATGGCTCACGCCTGTAATCCCAATACTTTGAGAGGCTGAGGCAGGAAGATGGCTTGAGGCTAGGAGTTTGAGACCAGCCTGAGCAACGTAACGAGACCTCATCTCTACAAAAATTAATTTTTAAAAAATTAGCTAGGCATGGTGGCTCGACCCTGTGGTTCCAGCTACTCAGGAGGCTAAAGTGGGAGGATCACTGGAGCCCTAGAGGTTGAGGCTGCAGTGAGCTGTGATCGTGCCACTACACTCCAGCCTGGGTAACAAAGCAAGACCATGTCTCAGTGTTTTGCATTAGAAAATCATTAGTTTGAAGTTGAGGGGTTTCGCCTTTCTACTTTCAGTAATTTGTTGTTATGCTGTGTTCTTTCATTGTTTAATATAATATTGGACCTCTTTATTGACTGAAAGATTTTCTAACTCTAGTATGAATTGTATTTTATGAAAAGTTTATAATATGGCTATTCTTTTTTATAATATTTATTGTAAAGCAACTAACATAAAACCTTAATTTTCAAGTACCTTGAGAATCTGCTGTTCTCAATTGCTGAGTTTACAGTGTGGCTAAGATTTGCTCCTATGTGTACATGATTTTTTTAAAATTAACCTTTTGATGAAAATTATATAAAATATATAGGATGTTCTCTTTTCTTAAATAGAGTATACGAATTTCATTGGGATCATTTCATGATTACTCAGAGTTGAACTTGATTTATTATATTTACTATAATACACACATAAAGTGCCCTCAAGGACTATATGACACATAGACTTAGATGCATTCACATTTGGATATATTTTATTAGAGACCTTTTTAGCTTATTTGCTTTTAGCTGTGCTCATTTCTTCCAGATTTTACTGAATACACCAAATGTGTATGAAATGTTCCATGTATAGATGAGACAAAAATGAATAAGATATAATCTCTTCCTTTAAGGAGTTTCCATATGGTATGATTTTACCTACACTGAATATAGGTACTCATTGTACCATTTTATAATTCATTTTTGGTAAAGTATAAGCTTTGAAATTCAAGTAAAGTTGAATTTAAATCCTGGATCATTTACTTACTAGATATGGTACCTTGGATAAATTATACAACCTTTCCCCATGTGTTCAGCTGTAAGAATATTTCACCTCCAAGTTATTATTTCAGGGATTTTATTATAGTCAATCTTTAGTTTTTTTAGTAGTAACAGCCACAAATACATCCTTCCCACTTTCTTCAGTTTCATTGTCTAGTAATTACTGTAAAATCTTTTAATTCTCTCACTTATTGGCAGAAAACCTAAAAACCCTTTAAACATGATAATATTTTATATATGTGTATTCATACCATTTCTTCTGCCATACAGTGAGCACAACTTAAACCTCTACTGAGCATCTTGTTCTTAATCTAACGATAAAGAGCCTCATGGTTCTCATTCTGAAGATAGGTACTCATTGCACCATATTGTAATCCATTTTTAGTAAAGCATAAGCTTTGGAATTCAAGTACAGTTGAATTTAAATCCTGGATCATTTACTTACTAGGTATGGGACCTTGGATAAATTATACAACCTCTCCACATGTATTCAGCTGTAAATGGAACCTGTATACTCATCTGGCAGAGTTGTTTTGAAAATGATACATTGTGTATGTAAAGTACCTACCACAGCACCTAGTAAGCTCTCAAAAAATAGACCTGTTGTCATCATTATTGGGCATGATAAATTGAACTATTCCTTGTAGTGTACCCTAAAATATCCTATGTTAAATGCATTCGGACTGTTAGTTAATTTAGAATTCCAGTTACTTGGGTGCTGGTAAAATAAGTTGTATTGCCTTTACATGTACTGCCCACAACTCTATTTTGAAAAGTTTTTGAAATCCTTAATTCACAGCCATACTTAATAGTTGATTTCTGTTTGTATAGTAGTCATCCTATGGTCTTTCAGAACTTGGCAGTTAATTCTCCTGGGTTTTGACCAGTTCAGTGTTTTAACCCCTAAGTTACCTTTGGGAGCCAGAAGACAAGTTCACAAGTGTGGACGGGAACATTAAACTTTTTGCCAGCTGAAATCTATCAGGAGCTTGGTTCAGATTTTTTTTAATTCTAAAAAGCACTTTGGTTCGAAGCAGATTTGTTGAGTATGGGAAGTTTTGTTTTGTTTGATTTTAAGCTGCATTAAACTCCAATGTATATGAAAGGGGCATTTTTATAATTATAAATTATAATGTAAAACTTTTCCTAATATAAAGTTAGTCAAGGGTACAATGAGGTGCTTTTACCAGAAAATTGTAACCAGAATATTCTAGATTGCCGTTGTAGTCGTTCAGTACTTCAACATCCGAATAAATTCTATATCATTGTTTAGCTATCACAGTGTAAAAAACGTTTTGATTCACAAGGACAAGTACTTAGAAATAGTTAACAGTTTTTAACAGCTTACCTTGCAAACTCCGAATAATGTTCATTTAAATTGATACAGCCTATAGTTCCAGCTACCTGGGAGGCTGAGGCAGGAGAATTGCCTGAACCCAAGAGGCAGAGGTTGCAGTGACCCAAGATTGCGCCACTGCACTCCAGTCTGGGCGACAGAGTGACACCCTGTCTCAAAAAAAAAAAAGACCTGAGCAAAAATCTAAGCTTCAGATTTCTGTGCTGTAACCTACCTCTTCATTGAACAGACTGAATGACACAGATGTCTAAATGCATGGCACATAGTAAGGACTTAGTAAATGAAGCTAAAATTATAGCTTTTCATAAATAGGTCAACATATAAAATGTATTAAAGGTTAAAATTACAGTATTACAATATGTATTAATATTATATTTATGCTTGATTATCACTCAGTTGCCAATTGTGTAGTTACAAGAACATCCATCAGGAAAATTGTTCTGAGCTTGTTTGGATTGCATTGAACACATGTGTTGTACAATTTTATATAAAATTATACAACTCTAAAAAAAAAAAAAGACTTGTGCAGAGCACTGGCATCTATCTAATCTTTGGCAAATTTACACATTTAAGTGGCTCGTGCCTGTAATCCCAGCACTTAAGGAGGCTGCACTTTTGGCAGATTACCTGAGCCTCAGGAATTTGAGACCAGCCTGGGCAACGTGGTGAAATCTCTCTTATAAAAATTATTTTTTTAAAAAAGAATTTAATTATTTGTAGAAGTCAGGCACAGTTGCTCACACCTGTAATCCCAGCACTTTGGGAGGCCAAGGCAGGCGGATCACTTGAGGTCAGGAGTTCGAGACCAGCCTGGCCAATATGTCGAAACTGCCTCTCTACTAAAAATACAAAAATTAGCTGGGTGTGGTGGCTGATACCTGTAATCACAGCTATTTGAGAAACTGAAGCAGGAGAATCACTTGAACCTGGGAGGCAGAGGTTGCAGTGAGCTGAGGTGAAGCCACTGCATTCCAGTGTGGGCGGCAGAGCAAGACTTTGTCTCAAAAAAAAAAAAAAAAATCTTTAGCTGGGCACCATGGCTCACGCCTGTAATCCCAGCACTTTGGGAGGCTGAGGCGGGCGGATCACCTGAGCTCAGGAGTCTGAGACCAGCCTGGGCAACGTGGCCCAACCCCGTCTCTACTAAAAATACAAAAATTAGTCAAGCATGATGGCAGGCACCTGTAGTCCCAGCTATTCGGAGTTCTGAGACAGGAGAATTGCTTGAACCTGGGAGGCGGAGGTTACAGTGAGCCAAGATCACGCTCTTGCACTCCAGCCTGGGCGACAGAGCGAGACCTTGTCCAAAAAATAAAATAAAATTTAATTTTAAAAAAGTATACAAAATTGGGTTTAATTTGAGGTTTTTACAATTTGATGCACCAACAGTCTTTATTATATTACATTTTAAAAGATATTTGAGTGTATGTGTAGTTTTTAAATTGTAGTCTTAAAAAAAATTCAGAATTGATTTTTATCTGTTAAATTCAACTCAGATGTTTGCCAAACCCCTATAGCACCTTTGCAGAACATCTGTATCCCACTTTTGCTGAATAAACAAAGATTTCTAAATAAAAGAAGTTCTTCACAAATTATTATAACAACTTTTTACAGTACATGTAAATTTATTACATGTACTTAAAAATATCTTTCCCCAGTTTTTGGCTAATGTTTTCACTTTCTCAGTGTTATCTTTTGGTAAACCAAAGTTACTGATTGAATAATTGACTGCCACCTGTAGTTTGAGGTGCTAGGGATGAATCAGTGGGGGGGAAAAAAGTCAAATAAAATGTAACAGCATTTTCCTATATGATTTGTTCTTTTTGTGTTTTCTTAAATCCCAAGGTCATACATTTCTATAGACTTCTGTAGTTTGTTTTCACATTTAAACCTTTAATCCATTTGAAACTGATTGGGGGCCATGAGAAAGGGATCCAATTTATTATTTTTTTTTTTTTTTGAGACAGAGTTTTGATCTTGTTGCCCAGGCTGGAGTGCAGTGGTATGGTCTCAGCTCACCACAACCTCCGCCTTCTGGGTTCAAGCAAATCTCCTGCCTCAGCCTCGTGAGTAGCTGGAATTACAGGCATTCACCACCATGCCTGGCTAATTTTTTTGTATTTTTAGTAGAGACGGGGCTTTATTATGTTGGCCAGGCTGGTCTCAAACTCCTGACCTTGTGATCTGCCCACCTCGGCCTCCCAAAGCGCTGGGATTACTGGCACGTGCCACAGCACTGGGCCTTTTCATTCTAATTTTAACAGATGACCTAGTATGTCAGCACCAGTTTTGAACTCATCCTTTCTCCACTGATCTGTAACAGTAGCTTTTTCATATACTAAGTTTGCCTACATGTATATACTCACTTTTATTTACATTTAGGAAATTTTCTGTATCAGCAAAAATCCCTGAAACCAAATGGTGCCAGAAGTGTTGTGTTGGTAAGTAAACTGTCCAATAGCATATAGCTGTCTTGCTTCACAGGGCAGCTAAGAAAACCCCATGAGACTCATTGTAAAATCTGGCATAAAACAGTACTACCCTAGGGCATTCTGCCAGTAATACTTTATTTTTCTCTCTTAAGTAGAACAAATTTCTTGGCCATTTCATCTCTGTGTAGACTAAGCCAAATATATAGTACCTTGCAAATAATTTATTTGCCAATAAGTTATTTGTTTAGCAAATAATTTATTGCCTAGGTAAATGGAGAAAGTAGTATGACTCTTTTTTTTTTTTTTTTTTTAACCACATTTTATCACACCCTGTTTTCCAAGGGTCCTGTTACATACCATTCACCATTCTGCTTAGCAATGGCTTGTGAGATGGCATTTATTCCTTCAGCATGTGTTTTTATGTTCACCTTCCCCTCACCTAAGTTCCCCCCATAACAGTTGTTCTATTTGCATATAGCCAGAGCAAAAAATTATTTCTTTCCCTTAAGTTACTATTATTATTAAAGGGACGATAAACACATGAGTCATTATACCACAAAGTATAGTGTGGAAGGGACTCTAAACATAGGCTCACTGAAGAAGGTGGCATTTGGGCTAGGCCTTAAAATAAGGCAGATTCAGATTTGAACTGAATAGATGGAGAGACCGTTTCAAACAGAAGAAATGACATAACATGTGGAGGCAAAAAAAAAATCATAAAGCTTACATAATAAATGCTGACTATTCAGCTTAGCTGAATATGGATTATAGAAAGGAGAATGGCAGATGAGTGTGAGCCGTTGGTCTTGTGTGAACATGTACGTATTACTATGCAGTAAGTAAGGAAGGAGGTCTTGTGCTAGAGCAGTAGCAGTGCAAATAGTAAGGAAGGAGTGTCTGGGTGTGAAGGGAAAAGATGTCAGAGATGACTGAGGCCTCAAACCCAAAAGACTGGCAGAACGGCAAAGTGTTGTTAACAGGAAGCAAGAACAGCTGGTTGCGAGCGATAGAGGATGACAGGGTTGGGTTTAGAAATGATGGTTGAGTCTCTGTTAGAACTTCCAGCAAACTGACTTTACCTGGGCACAAAAGGGCAGGTTTTTAGGAAAAGTTAATTATAGGAAATAATTTCCTATATAGACTTTTCTGTTTTCTTTGGCGGGACACTTTTGCTGTTCACCTCCTCTGCCATTTAAATATTTCAAATCTATGTGAAGTTTGTGAATTTTACTGCTGTTCCCCTTTTCACAGTTCAATTTTTTTATCTTTATTCCAAATATATTTACTTCACATATATTTACTTTACTTCTTCTGGTTTATAACCAGAAAAATATTTCAAAATCTGAGGTAATTCAATTTTATTATTTGTAAATCAGTATTTTAAAGTTTGGTTAATATCTGTGATGTTTGTTAGTGACCATAAGAATTTAATCAAAAGGGGGAAGATGGACAGGTGTTTTATTTTCAGAAACAAAACATTATTGCTTCTGAACATTACCAGCAAAAGCACCTTGTGAACCACCTGAATGTGTTGTATCTTATGAGTTTGACAACTTCTTCCCAAATTTACCTTGACCCTTTTATCAGAATGTTGCCACCTCAGGTAATTTTCCTGCCATCATAAGACCAAAAGTCCTTCCTCCTACCTCACAGCCTCATTATAACCAGCGGTTTCATTTCTGCATACATATAAAAATCCTGCAAGTTAAGAGGGCATTTCCTGCTGCTACCTGAAACAGTATTTTTTTCACCCAGCCCTCTAATTAAGAAATTGAACTGGCAGCCAGCTTTTGATTTTATGTTTAGTTTTGTTTTTTGTTTTTTTTGAGCATGCAATTATTGTCATAAGGACTTTGTATTATAAGAGGACTCATTTATATTTTTGCTTTGACAGTAAGAAATCCTTATACGGGCCATAAATACCTATGTGGAGCACTTCAGACTAGCATTGTTCTTTTAGAATGGGTTGAACCAATGCAGAAATTTATGTTAATTAAGGTAAGCATAAAAGTCACACTATCTTGTTCTTAGTATAAAAGCTTGTCAACCTTAACTGTTCTTTAAGGAAACATTGTTTCAGTTAATTTTCAAGTTAATTTAATGATTTTAGATAATGTGGCAGGGTTGTGAAGATCTGCCCAATTGTAAGGAACTTAATTGGCCTAGTAAAAGTTTCATAAGAGACGAGAGAAATAGTTCAAGGGTATGGCGGTGGGGAGCTGGAAATAGTGTCTCACTTGCAGAGCCTGATGGCAGAAACAGGAAGTACCAAAAGATCAGTGAAATGTTTTGAATATACTCTCTGGTTGACCTCCATCACAGCTGAAAACAACATACGGGTTGCAGTTTGACCTAGGAGAACTAGGGATAACCATAATGACAGGGAAACGAGTTGTTTTAGTTGTATACATACCCATTAATTTGCCCAGGCCTTTCCACAGATTTTTTTTTTTTTTTTTTTGCGCTTAAGGTTTTCTAAAATAATTTAATGAATGAATAATTTTAAAAATATTTACTATTACTCATCTATAACTTACATTTAAGGAAAAAACCTTTAAAATATGTGAAGTACAGGCTCAGTTACATCAAGGAAATACCAAATGAATTTTTAATGTTGTTTTCCGTGCTATTATATATGGACTAAGTGGTCTTTTTTCATGTGCATTTGATCTCAGTAGAAATTTAGAGTCGAAATATAGCTGGAGTGGGGTTCTTCCTAAATTTTATAGTATTAAGATGTTTAAAGTATTGACTCCCTGTTGTTTAAAATCCTGTAAGTGACTAAAAAGTCTAGTTTTCGTTTTCATATCAGTTTTAACCTCAAGATTAACTAGGGCTAAACAGATGAAAATATAGTTTCAAGAATTTGAAACCTATTGAAGTATTAATTTCACAGGTAAATACACTGAAACAAAAATTATTTAAACTGAAACCTCAGGGGAAAATAGCCTTATAAGTTGTCTAAAGCAGAACTACTGAATACAGCCCATTTATGGCAAAAATTGTTTTGTTCTCAGCTCCTCTTTCTTCTTGTTTATTTGACAAAAGAATGCTTTATCCAAGATGGAATGGTAAAGTTTACACAGTTTGATTTTTCGGCAACCCCTTCCTTTCCTTTTTCCTTTCTTTCTTTAGTCTATTTGAAATATGTCCTTCCTATTATTTTCATTCCTTAACTGTATCAAAATGAAATGTTTCATCATATCAGTTATTCTTGTATACTGATAGACTGATTAACCTGATATGAATGAATTTTATATGTTATCTAATATGTTAAACCATTTATCCTAATGTATAATGAAAGATACTTTTCTCTGTTAGAGGAATTGTCTGTGTCAAGAGCATGCAGGAGGGAACATATACTTTGAAGACATAGGAAGCTTAAAAATTACCCATCCATGGCTTCTCTTTTCCTGGTAGATGGCACCAGGGTGCCTGGCGTGGCTCTAATGAGGCCTGTTACCAGCATTCTGAGATAGTGAACCTGTAGTACAATTCTACTTGCAGGTCTCCATCAAGATTTTAATCACTCTTCTCCCTTTCCTTGAACTCTCTGAGCTATAATGTTTGCCTACTTTCCTTAACCTTAACCTAGCTAGCTAGCTTGCTTGCTTGCTTGCTTGCTTTCTCTCTCTCTCTTTCTTTTTCTTTCTTTCTTCCTTTCTTTCTTTCTTTCTTTCTTTCTTTCTTTCTTTCTCTTTCTTTCTTTCTTTCTTTCTTTCTCTCTCTCTCTCTCTCTCTTTCTTTTTTTTTCTGTGTCTCTCTGCGTCAAGACTTGTATATGTATATATTTCTCTCCATACTTAACATTATTTTAATCAGTATTTATGGTGTTTCTGTACTGTAACCCTTCATCAGATGTATTCAAAAACATTGTTATGCTTTCTGTATTCTTGTTTCCTCCTCATGACATTTCTGACAGTTTTTGCATCATTAGACTGCTTTTTTTTTTCTTTTTGACATGGAGTCTGGCTCTGTTGCCCAGGCTGGAGTGCAGTGGCGTGAACTCAGCTCACTGCAACCTCCACCTCCCAGGATCAAGCAATTCTCTGCCTCAGCCTCCCGAGTAGCTGGGACTACAGGCGCCCAGCTAATTTCTGTATTTTTAGTAGAGACGGGGTTTCACTGTCTTGGCCAGGCTGGTCTCGAACTCCTGACCTCAGGTGATCCACCCGCCTCATCCTCCCAAAGTGCTGGGATTACAGGTGTGAGCCACCGTACCCGGCCTAGACTGCATTTTCATCATAAATAAAAGTTAAAAATTAAAGATCTCCCCAGCAAATATAATGTACCTATGGCAGGCGAGGCACCGTGTTACCTACTAGAGAGACAAAAATATACAAGATACAGTTGCTGCCCTCAAGGACAATAGCAACTGGATTTAAAACTATTAGACATGCCTTCTGTTAATGACTTAGACATATTGCTTAGTTATTATTCGAAGCAACGTAGAAGTAGTCAAAATCTGTCTTTTTTTTTTAAAGCATTGTTTCTGTGTTTAAACTGTAAAAGTTTAAAAATGCATCTTTAATCAGAAGCATTGGTTTTTTTTCTGCTTCATTGCTCTTTATTTCAAGGAGAATTATTTAAGTTGCTGTACCTTATTAAAAATGACAGGTTTTATCAAAAGCATGTGCCCCAAGGCAATGGGAAAGCTCTTAGAGAAGAGATTTGGAGAATATTGATGAAGTGTCTGTGCCCGTGGAATGGAGGGACTTTAGCAGCCATAGGGAAGGAAGGAATGTGGGAACAGCAGGTGAACACAGAGCTTCACGTTCCAGCCACAAGTACCATTTTATATCTTCCAACACTTTAAAACTACCTGTTACGATATCCCCCGTTGCACCTTTTTCTTTTCTTTAGAATTTATGAGTTGCCAGATTAAAAAAGAAAACAAATCAAATCCAGTAGCTTCGTTAAATGCCAGCAATAACCATGTGGAAAATACAGTGAAAACACAGCCAGTTTATAAAAGCAACAAAAATATAAAATATATAAGAATGAACTAAATAAAATATGCATGAGAGTGGTATTTTTTTTTTAAGTTTTTGTGAAGAAAAATTTTAGAATTCCCCTTGTCATCCTCCCTTTTAGTCAGCTCCCTGCCTCTTTTTTACAAAGGAACCTAGAAAGTTCTTACGTTTTTTCTCTTTTTGCTATCTAAGCACATGTCCCTAAACATTAGAACTAATTTTATTTAATTTTTCAACAGTATTTAAGTGGAATTATAAAGTATATGTTCATTTGTGTCTGGCTTCTTTTGTGCAGCATTATGTTTGTATAGTTGCTGGACATAGCTATAGTTGATTCATTTTTCAGTTCTCTATATATAATTATTTTGTGAATATGCCATAATTTTATCTGTTTTGCATTTGTCTGTTGTATGTATGTACTCATGTTCTTTAGAATGTATACCTAGGAGTATTATTGCAAGGTCCTAAGGAATGCCTATATCCAGCACTAATAAATAATGCAGTTAACCAGTGTGGCTATGCCACTCTATCTCCCACCACCAGTGTTGTGTGAGAGTTTGCTTACTCCTCTCGGATGCTTATTAATTCATTCTTTTAATTTTAGCCATTCTGGTGGGTATGTATAGTATCTACTTATTGTGGTTTTATTTCTTGATTACTAATGAAGTTAGTGTTTTCCATCTATTTTTTTTTTTTTAGTCCTTCAAAATGTGAATTTATTCTTTGTAGCAATATAAAAGAAATTTTAAACTTACAAAAAATTAAGATGGGTTGTATTGTAACTGTGAATTTATTAGATAAAATCACTTGAGATATGAAGCTAACTTTTTTTAATTTATGACTTTTTCTGTTCATATCTTACAAGAGGAGTGTCTCTTGCTAATTAGCATTTCACTTCTCTCATCCATGTTTGCTCAGTTGATTAAGAAGGCAGAGGAGTATAACTGAAGAAGCATCAAATTGGGAGACAGGAGACTCTGCCACAAAGGCCGGGGGACATGGGCTAGTCACCCAGTTCCTGGGCCCCAGTTTCCAACTTTGAAAAGAGAGAGTTGGACATGTGACTTAGAAATTCCCATTCAGCCTTAATGTTCTAAAATCATGTAATTATAACTTTAAAATATTTTGTGGTGGTAAACCTAAAATCTTTATAAAGATACTCCACAATTTAGATTTTTCTGCATTACCTGAATTTCTGTGACAAGATGCAGTCTTTATTGTAGAAAGCTGTTTTATAGTATTCTTATAGAATTATTTGGTTTTTATTTTCCTTTGTTTAATGTATTTTTGTTTCTTTCTCTAGCACATAGATTTTCCTATACCATGTCCACTTAGAATGTTTGAAATGCTGGTAGTTCCTGAACAGGAGTACCCTTTAGTTTGTGTTGGTGTCAGTAGAGGTAGAGACTTCAACCAAGTGGTTCGATTTGAGACGGTCAATCCAAATTCTACCTCTTCATGGTTTACAGAATCAGGTTTGTAATTTTTTGAAATTATTAAGGGTAATACATATACTGGTTTTATAAGTAGTAGGTTTACTCTCTTATTAAGCAAAAACTGCATACACTGCCAGTCTTCAATAACTATTACTAAACTGGAAGAAGGGAAGATTACTCTCTTTAAAATAACTAATTCATATGACAAATTTAAAACATTGGCAGGCAGGGCATGGTGGGTCATGCCGGTAATCCCAGTACTTTGGGAGGCCGAGGTGAGAGGATCGCTTGAGTCCAGGAGTTCAAGAACAACCTGGGCAATGTAGCAAGACCCTGTCTCTATAACACTTGTATGTAAGTTAGCTGGGCATGATGGTGGATGCCTGTAGTCCCACCTACCAGGGAGGCCAAGATGGGAGGATCACTTGAGCCCAGGAAGTCGAGGGTGCAATGAGCGATGTTTATGCCTCTGTATTCTACCCTGGGTGACAGAATGAGATCCTGTCTCTAACTAACCAACTAAATCAAGCAAACATTGCCGAAACATGAGACTGGGAGCACATACACCAGTTTTTTTATTTAGAAATGAACATGAAGGATCTGATCTTCAAAGTCCTGTATATATTATGGTATATATTAATAAACAATTGTGCATGAACACACCTCTTACTATAAAATGAGGTATACACCTGAGTTGTTATTTGATTTTGGTGACATGTATTTTAAATAACAGTGTCTCTTGAAGGACCCCATGTATAGGTAACCCATAAAGTCATATTTGAATTAATCTTTCTTGGAAATAATTAAATTAATATTACAAATTGAATACCAATTAAAGCACTTTTTTTCCAAACAAATAAAAGGGAAATAACAATTTATATAGACTCAAATATTTTAGTATTTTGATAATACTTTTCATTTTATGTTTCACATTTCCTTTTAGAGAATTTTACATGCATCAAATTGTTTTGATTATGTTCATTAATATGAAAATGAATACAAAATGCCTATTGACATAGGAAACATTTAAAACAAAACTTGGGTACTTAACGTTTTCATAACTCTCAGAATTTTTAAGTATTTTATGTACTTTTAAATGGTGTATACCTGAAAATTTGTATTTTACGTAACTCCAGTTGCCCTGCCTCCCTGAGGTGATGTTACCTTTTTAATCATACAGCATCACTTTACTAGGAGTATTGGTAAGAGTAATCATTGAGTATGTAGTACACAGCAGCAATTACCAGACTTGAGCATTCATCAGAGTCACTGGGAGACTTGTGACATTGTTGGGCCCCACCCCCAGAGCTGTTCATTTATAGTCTAGATAGGACCTGAGAATTTTCGTTTCTGTGAATTCCCAAGTGATGCTAATGAGGTTGACACAGAGACCATAGTTTAAGGCATATATAGACAAACCTCAGCCTGGGTAATACAGCAAGACCCCATCTCTAAAAATTTTTTTTAAATTAGCTAGTCATGGTGGCCTGCACCTGTGGTCTCAGCTACTCAGAAGGCTAAGTCGGAGGGTCACTTGAGGCCAGGAGTTCAAGGCTGCAGGGAGCCATGATTGCACCACAGCATTTCAGCCTGAGCAGCAGGCTCAAAAACAAAAGAATTTTCATTTCTGTCAATTCCCAGGTGATACTGACGGTGTTGATACAGGAACCATACTTTGAGAACTACATGTATTTACAAATCTCCCACTAGTAGAAAATTTGGTTTTTAAAAGAGGAAAAGTTGCATTATAGGATATTTTAAGTATAGTTTGTTTTCTAGTGCAGTCGGCATTCTGTATCCATGTGTTCCGCATCACCAGTAGTGTTGACAACAGCCAACATATGCTCTGTTGAGCACTTAACATTGTTTAGCACTTGCATCAGCATTTAAACCCACATAGCCTGGCTCAGTCACTACGTGTGTATTACAAGAGATATCCATTTCAAGTACTGTTATCCTCAGAATTATTTTTCTTAAATGTTTCCATGCTTTAAGTATCACAGTTTCTTTAGGTTTACCAAAATTTGTTTGTGTTGTAGATGCCCCACAGACAAATGTTACTCATGTAACCCAACTGGAGAGAGATACCATCCTTGTATGCTTGGACTGTAAGTTTTTATTTATGAATGTCTTACTTTAACAAGACTTCTTTTATCTTAGTTTCTGAGTGATTTTTTTTCCTCTAGGTTGTATAAAAATAGTGAATCTCCAAGGAAGATTAAAATCTAGCAGGAAATTATCATCAGAACTCACCTTTGATTTCCAGATTGAATCAATAGGTAAGTCAAAGTTTTATAATTCTTTGCATTATGAACTCCTTAAGATAATTTATCTGCTAATTATCCAAAATTAAAGATTGATACTATTAAGGACTCTTTTTTTAAAATAGAGGATATGGCTGGGCATGGTGGCTCATGCCTGTAATCCCAGCACTTTGGGAGGCCAAGGTGGGTGGATCACTTGAGGCCAGGAGTTCAAGACCAGCCTGGCCAACATGGTGAAACCCCGTGTCTACTAAAAATACAAAAATTAGCCAGGTGTGCTGGCACGCGCCTGTAGTCTGAGCTACTCGGGAAGCTGAGGCATGAGAATCACTTGAAACCTGCGAAGGGGAGGTTGCAATGAGTTGAGATCATGCCATTGCACTCCAGCCTGGGTGACAGAGTGAGACTCTTGTCTCAAAAAGTAAAATAAAAATAGAGGATATAATAAATATGAGGTCACTATCAGCCTTCATTCTTACGCATTCTCTAAAATAGTTTAATAACTGTAGTGTAGATAATGTTATCTTCCTTGTAAGAAATAATGTCATTTCTCATAACATAGTTTTGAATTCCCGTTTCCTCCAGACTCCTATAGGGCTTTTCTGTAAGTATTTTAAAATTCAGTACTTAGTATACCAGATTATGTTTTGGCTGTTGTACCTGCTGATCAGAGAATTTTAAGTATATGGAAGTTTCTTCTTGTCATTCTCACATTTTGCTTAATAGGAGTTTTTTTCTGGAAAAGGATTTCTGACAGAATCAATATTTTTAAATGACTACATTCAAGAAAAATAAGGTGAAAATTATCTTATATAGGATAGTGCTGGGAAAATAAATGGTGATTAATATTTAACTAGGCACACATTTTCTGGTGTTCCTTAGCAGTAAAATAAAGATATTTGCATGTATGTATATTAGCAGAGGGTAAGGCTAACGTCAGTTAGTTCATTGTCTTATTCCAGGTTCTGTTTTCTGCATTCTTCCAACTAGAATGTCATTCATCCAATAAACAAATGATTATAATAAGTCAGTTTCGAGGGATATCTGATCAAGATGTTAAAATGGAATCTGTGCTTTCAAAGACGACATAGCCAGGGTCAAAAAGCAAGATCAACAACAGAATCTCAAAGCAGTATACAGGTCTGAAGCTAACAGGCCCACTGGGCTCCAGTTATAGAAGTATCCCACAGGAGATGGAGAACCACAGCCAAGTTCATTGCTTGTAGTGCCTGGTAATCAGGCATGATGGCTTTTTATCTACCTCCCCCATTAAAGGAAGAGATAAGTCCCTATCCTGTGTAAATTGTTTCAGATTGCAGACAAGGAATTCTGAATAAATCAATGTTTAATACTGATGCTAAAATCAAGCAAGATTAGTACAGAAAACAAAAATTATAATCTTATGAAAATCGATTTTTTTAAGTGTAAATAAAATATTAGCAAATAGAATTACACATTATCAAATAGTAGACTATCCCAGGAAAGCAAGGATGGTTCAGCATCAGAAAATGTATTTATGTAATACATGACACCAAGTTTTAAGAGAAAATCATGTAGATGCCCAGAAAGCATTCAGTAAAATCTGCCCTTAATGATTTTTTAAAAATAATACTTCTTAGCAAATTGGGAATAGAAAAGAATGTCCTTCACCTAGCAAAGCCTGTTAAAAATATGTTTAATGATCAAATTAATTCCCATTAAAGTGGAGAACTAAATAAGGATGTTTGCTATTATTACATTTCAATATTGTGTATTAGACGAGAAAGGGAAAGTATGAGGATTAGAAAGAAAAAGATGAAAAGATCATTTTTTGCTGATGGTATGATTATGTACATAGAACATTAAATCCTATAATAAATTACGAGCACTAATAAGAGAATTCAGAGTTGCTGGATATGAGTAACACCAAAGAATAGCTTTCCTAAATAATCAGTGAAAAACTTAATTGGAAGAAAGATCCCTTACTTCAATAAAGTAACATATATAAGAATAAATGAAATCTAAACATTTTTAAGATCGTTATCTAGGAAACTCCAAATTATTTTTTTAAAGACATTAAAGAGTCAGCAAGTGAAGAACTACATCATGTCCATGGGTAGAAAGACTTAAGTGAGAAAGATGCCAGTTCTTCAGTTAATCCACAGGTTCAGTGGATCTGCAGTAAGAATCCCAACATGATGTTTTGTGCCACTTGATAAGCTCCTCTTAAAATTCATATGCAATGGCCAGGCACAGCGGCTCACGCCTGTAATCCCAACACTGTAGGAGGCTGAGGCAGGAGAATTACTTGAGCCCAGGGTTTCGAGACCAGCCTGGACAATTTAGGGAGACCCCATCTCTACAACAATTTTTAAAAATAAAAAATAAATGTATATGGAAGAGCCAAAGACCAAGAATAATAAAATAGATGTTGACAAATCCTTTTCTACACAATATTGAAACTTACTATAAAGCCATAGTGATAGTGTGGTAGCAACACAGGGATAAATAGGTAGAAGAGTGAGACAGAAGAAAGGGCCCAGAAATAGACCCACATGTAAATGGAAATTCATGGCATTATGTATTAGTGTGGAAGAAATGGGTCATTCAACAAATGATGCTGGTACAATTGGTTACCTGCAGAAAACAAAATAAGATTTCTTCCTCCCTGAATACATGCAAAAATGTGTATTAAAAATGTATATGTAAAAGGCAAAACTAAATCTTGTTCTACATGCCCTGTGCTTCAGTAATTCTATTTATGGTTGTCTACCATCAAGAAAGATTTGTACATGTATTCAAGATTTACAAAAATGTTTATTGCGAAATTGTTTGTAATAATGAAAAACTAGGAATAACCTAAATGTTCATCATACCAAATGTATGAGGGTTGGAAACATTCAATATAAAATTTATGTTGGTAGTATAAGCTTATAGTAATAGTAAAAACATGCATGAGGATGATAAATACCAAATTTATAATAGTGGTTATCTCAGGGAGGAAGGAAAGGCCAAAATTGGGAATAGGGCAGGGTACATAGGGGACGCCAGCTGTATTTGTTTTTATTTAAAGCAAATATGGCAGAATGTTAGGATTTGATTGTTGGGTGGTGGATACACATGTATTTCTATGCTGTTTTCTGTATTTTTCTGTATGTTTTGCAGTATTTTATTTTTGAAAATTAGCAAAACAGCCCTCATGCAGTGGCTCATGGCTTTAACCCTGGCACTTTGGGAGGGCGAGGCAGGCAGATCATTTGAGGCCAGGAGTTTGAGACTAGCCTGGCCAACATAGTGAAACCCCATTTCTACTAAAAATACAAAAAAAACCTCAAAATATTTTCAGCAAATTTTTTCCTACCAAAAAGATGCATAAGCTCTGTATAGTGTATTTTTAAACTTTTCAAATGTAAACATGCCATATAAATATGGAATAGCTGACATTAGTTGTGAATTTCAATATTGGTATATGAGATAGAGGGATGAAATGATGCTTATCAGTCGAACTTTTGTACTATTAACAGTAATTGAGCTGTTCTTGCCTGCTAGTGTGCCTACAAGACAGTGTGCTAGCTTTCTGGAAACATGGAATGCAAGGTAGAAGTTTTAGATCTAATGAGGTAAGTGAATTATGTCCATTAAGTAGTCACCAAACATTATCAAATTCCACTTCAAACAGTTTGATTCCTAAATGATACAAGTAATGCTTGATTGGCTAACTTTATTAATATTTACGTATTTAGTCTGTTGATAAAGTCAGTAGCCCGTACTCTATGGCCACCTCTCTCTCTCCACTACTCAAACAACTTATTGCATATTTAATGTGCTTCCAAATAATCACTCTAAAATTTAGAACAAGAACTTGCTAATCTGCTAAAAGTGAGCCAACTATGATTTTCTTTCAACTTTCCCAGAGGAACGCCAGGAGCAAGAGTGCTAGTGGTGGCTCTCTCTGGCCTTAAGCACCTTTTCTACCTGGTACTTCAGAAATAATGACCAGTGCAGACTATAAGTAAAGAACTATATTTCTCTGGAAGCCCACTTGCCTCTTATTTTCAACATCCTTATTCATTTGACGTGTATATAATTCTTTGCCCCTTTTACCTTTCCTTTTTACTAACCTTTAGCTATGCATCTCATGAGTCCTTCCTACCTCACAGAAATAATTTAACTCTAAGCCGTGTGACATATTCAAGTCAGTTCAACATTTATGCCGGAAAGTTCTGAGGTTATAAACATGAGCAAGATGTGGCACTTGCCCCCAGAATGTTATAAGCACATAAAATTGTCAGAAATTCTTCCAGTACCCCCAAGCCAATCTCAGTCATGTCACTTGGAAGGAAGCTTATTTGTTCCTTAAACTGTCATTCATTAAGCTCAGAGCGTTTATTTCTAACAAAGTAAGCAATATACCACAGTGTTCATGAGCCTGGGTTCCAGAGTTGAGACACTAGACTTCAAGTCTCAAGTTTAGCTAGTTAATAGCTGGGTGACCTTGGCATGTCACCTAACTTCTTTCTACCTATATTTTTTCATCTGTGAATTGAGTTGTTATGATTAAATGAAGCAAAGCATGTAATGTGCTTGGCCTGGTTCCTGACCTATAGTAAGTGTTTAAAAGGTAGCTGCTGGCCAGGCATGGTGGCTCACGCCTGTAAACCCAGCACTTTGGGAGGCCGAGGCGGGCGGATCTCTAGCCTGGCAACAGAATGAGACTCCATCCCCCCTCCCAAAAAAAAAAGGTGGCTGCTACTACGTTTCTAAAAGTAATCCCCACGAGTGGGCTCACACTTTCTAAAATCACCTGAGGAACTGAGCAGGGAGATAGGAACAGTCAACAGCTAATAAACACTAGTCGGAGAATGAAAAGCATTACAGACAGAGAGTGGTTTAAAAACTGAAAGGAAAAAGTTCACCCAAAAGTCACCTTAGAACTACACAGGCAGCCCATCAATACACACCTCCAAAAATGTTAGATTCTTCTAGTAGGCAAACCCCAAAATATGTTGGTAATCACAGTCATGATGAGCCACAGGCGTTGGAGTGTGCTGAGCGTGTTGTTTCCTGCAGGTGTGCTGGGTTACAACAGAAGCTGAGAGTCATTGGTGTTCAGAATATCTAATTGTAGGGGTATTGATGGAATAAATTTAATTTCAAATCCATTTTTTCTTCAGCCTATCAAATTTTGGGGAGATGCTACTGCCCTATATTTATTCTTAACTCCTCAGCTGGTAATTGGTCACACTGAGGACTTCTTGAAGGATATATGATCATTAGAAAATACCATTTCAAGAGAATGGGGAAGAAGTGGGAAAGATAATTATTATGTATTGAGCACTTCCTTAGCGAGGCATTATACCCACTAATCCTTACAAGAACACTGCAGGGCACTACTGCATGGTAGAGCTTTTCAATCTCGTCTTGCATAAGGCAAAAAACCATTTCTAGCAGTTACATACGTTGCCCAGTAAGTGGGAGAACTGAGATTCAAACTCAAGGCATGTCTGGCTTTTAAATATTTCCTGTTAAACTACATGGCAGCCTTTTAAGTAAAAGAACCAGATCTAAGTAGCTTACTGCTGCCAGTAACCTTACCATTAGCATTAACATAAATGATGAAAGTTTCTAATAAATAAAATGGATTTAGTGCTTTGCTTTCAAATTTTTCCCTTGAAGTCTTATGATTTAACAAGGAAATCATTTTCCTTTGCCTGATTAACTCAAAATTAACCACATTTCCCCTAGACTAACAAATTGATGTACCTACATGCTGACTTGAATAAATAGTCATGCAGGAATATATTTTCATTTTAGGGATTATGTTTCTTTTCTGTTGAATTATAATGAAGGGCCCATTGAAAATTTTGTGGCTTTAATTTCAGAAATTAAATTTATGTTTTAATTGAACAGGTAACACAAGAAATTTCAGATAGCACAAGAATTTTCAGGCTGCTTGGATCTGACAGGTATGAAAATGGGCTGTATTATTAAATACAGAGTACTAAACATGTTTTGTAGATCCAGCATGAAAAGGATTTCTTTTTCAAGAGAATTGAAATGTCTGCAATATGTTCAACATTGAATTTTTCACACTATAAGAATTCACAAGTCAGAAAGTTAGAAAGCCTTTGAAAATGTACCTGATCTTCCAAGTAACAGGAATGTATGGATCTGTCAGTACTAGTTTGCATTAAACATACTGACGTCTGATTTGTAGCAGAAGAAAGAGGAAATACCATATGTTAATGAACAGAACTTTTTGTTGTTAATGCCAGATAGGATTTTGGAGACCTGTTCTGATTGACTGTAGGGGATCTGTCAGGGTGGTGGGAGAAATTATAAAGTTATGGGAAATAGACACAAACCTTCTTGGAAGGCCAGAAGGTTTGCATAGCTTCAATAAAAGATTTGGCTGAAGGCAGCTGAATTCTCTCCAAAGCTTAGGGCGTAAATACATAGGAATGTAGAGGAGTTTATCTAAATAGCTTGTTTACTCATGTTGTCCTAAAACCAATCTTTGATCATTCCGGGGCAGGACTGCTTTTTCCAGGGGAGGGCAACCAGATTAATTACCCACAGGTGTGTTGACTCAAAGCCTTTGTCATTAAATCTGTGCTGAATAAATGCCCACAGGGCCAGCTGGTCAGGGCACATGGCTGCTACAACTCTTTCTGTGAGTGCCCTGGCCCCCTAGCTGCTCTTTCACTGAATACTGGTGTCTGAGTATGTTATTCATCCGTCATGCACCCTGGGTCTCTGGGTCAGACCCTGGCAGTTTAGCTTCTGATTCTTAAACTGCAAATCATTTTTAGAACTTGTAATAGGAATTAAGTTCCCCCAAATGATTTCTAATGTAGGTTTCTCCCCAGTTCTGACTCTTAGAAGAACACTGGCCTAGAGATGGGTGGTAGTGGACAGCAAAATTACTTCCCAGAGCTAGAACTGACCCTGTAAATCATAGTGATAGCAATTGATTTCTACCCACAATCTAATGAGCAGCATTTATAGAGACACATATTGGAGAAGCAATGGAAAATTTGGGGGCTAACATTAGTTTTCAAGAATAACTTTGTTTTGTTATATGTTTTTTGTTTATTACTTTTAGGGTCGTGGTTTTGGAAAGTAGGCCAACTGATAACCCCACAGCAAATAGCAATTTGTACATCCTGGCGGGTCATGAAAACAGTTACTGAGAATTGTTGTGCTTTGACAGTTAACTCTAGAAAGAACACTACCACTGCAACATTAATGGATGCTTGAAGCTGTACAAAAGCTGCAGTAACCTGTCTTCAGTTACTTTTGTAATTTATTGTGGCATGAGACAAGATGGGGAAAATTTTGTTTTAAGTGGTATGGATATATTTAGCATATTGAACCACACAAGTGCTTAATTCATTGTTATGTAATCTTTGTACATATAGGCAGTATTTTTTCTGTGAAACTTCATATTGCTGAAGACATACACTAAGAATTTATGTAGATAATGTACTTTTATGAGATGTACAAGTAAGTGTCTTATCTGTACAGCTGTAAATGTTGATGAAAATGCAATTGGGTTAATATTTTAAGAATTCTTTAGTATATTCTTTGGGTGTGGCTATATTACAAAATGGGATGCTGGCAATGAAACAATACATTTAACACTATTGTATTTTTATTATATGTAATTTAGTAATATGAATATAAATCTTGTAACTTTTAAAATTGTAATGGAGGCTGTAATCATTTTATAATCTTGTTTTTAATTTTAATGCAAGTACACTGGTGTTTATA
This sequence comes from Rhinopithecus bieti, assembly GCF_001698545.2. Lineage (NCBI taxonomy): Eukaryota > Metazoa > Chordata > Mammalia > Primates > Cercopithecidae > Rhinopithecus > Rhinopithecus bieti. The sequence goes on from NW_016810838.1 coordinate 1,573,030, forward strand.
TTTGCACAAAGTATTGATATGTGATGTATTAAGTCACAAAAGTAAGCTGTGACATTGTCTATAAGCATTTGGCTCCACAAATGTATTTGGATTGTTTTCTATGTGAAGCAAACCAATTACAATTAACCACCTGTTGTAGTAACTGGTCTTTTTATATTTAAGCAGAATCCTGTAAGATTGCTTGTCTTTGCTTAAAAATAATACCTTTGAACATTTTTGAATCACAGAATAGCGAGCGGTACCATGATATAATACTGCAATTGTGGTCTGAATTACAGTATGCACAAAGAATTAATTAGCATTATTAAAGAGTCCTCACTAAACATTTCATATAATCACACTGAAGAACTGTAACATTCCATAGAGTGAAGTGGTTCAAATTTCTCTTGGAATTTTTCTTTCGTTGGCCTTATTTTATGATCCTTTTCATATTTCTTTTGACTTAGAGTATTAGTACATGGCCAAAATAATTTAGTTACTACCTCATACAAACAATATAATGGTTACTACACATCACAGGAACTTAGTTTTGGTTTAGTCATTTTTGATTGCTTTTTTCCAATGGAATATGTATATACCAGGTTTTAGCAAAATGCACACTTTTGGCTCTTTTTGGTATATGTTCTTTATATTTTAATGTGAGTATATACACTAAGAACAAACTAAATTGTGATTTATGGTCTTCATTTATTTTAATTGATAATGGTTTTAAAATATGTTCCTGATTGTACATATTGTAAAATAAACATGTTTTTTAACATGCTGTTGTATAGTAGCTTGTCATCTGGTTTAATCTATATATGGTAACACTAAAACATATTAAGGGGGAAAGCTTTATTTGTTTTGTAGTTAAATTCTTAAGTACTCAATTTTGCTCCCTGAAATCATGATTTTTATTTGATATGTGATTTCAATTTCATGAAGCTTTAATATTTCCACATAGGAGAAAAGGGCATCTTTTGCAGAATCTTTGACTTCCTGATAAGAAAAGTCAAACATTCATAGTTTTCTGGTTAGAGGCAGGGGTCCACAAACTACAGTCCTCAGACCAATCCAGCTTACTGCCTGTTTTTGTAAATAAAGTTTTAATGGAGCACAACACCACGTATTCACTTACATGTTGTCTATGCTGCTTTTGTGCTACAGTGTTAGAGTTGAGTGGCTTCTGAAACACTATATGGTCTGAAAAGCCTAAAATTCTTACTTTACTGACTAAAGAATTCTTTAAAAAATTTGCTAGTACCTGGGTTAGAGAAAGTAAGGGAGCACTGGGAAATGCAGTTCTAGAAGTAAGGAAGAGGAAGATTAAGATGGAAGAACTGGATTGGGGATCAAGAGGCACCATTTCCACTATTACTTATGCCACTACCTGTCACAATGACCTTGAATAATTTAACAGTTTCCACGTCTGAAATCGTACAGATGCTAATAACCATAACAGCTGTGTTCATTTATCACTTTTCTCAAACACATTGTGAATAATCCTATCATTAATGACTAATGGCTATGTTTTAGGACACATCTTTGTCAGTATAACATTACCACTTTGCTGAAAAACAGACTGCTGGAAAAGATTTTAAGTGAAGATTTTAAGTGATCGAGATTCTGTTCTTGGCTCTTATTGACAAGGTTGTTTACCCTTTTCTGAACCACGTTTTTTTCAGTTTTAATTCTTACAAGTTATATAAAGGGTCATATCTCAAAAAATGTTAGTCATCACATTTAACTGTTAAACACTTAAGAACATTTTCAAAAAATAAAATGTACAACTGATTGTGGATTGCCCAGAAACTTTCTAAAGATACATCTGGGAGTCATAATCTTGAGGGCTGAGGCTCAGTAACCTATATTTTTATAAAGTTGTACAAATTATTCTGATGTGCGTCCCAGCATGAAAACCACTGATGGGCACTAAATTTAAATCACTGCCTCAGACTCATCTTTGGTAATAGTTAAAAGTGCAAATTTCTAGACTCCAGGAATTTTTGATTATGAATCTTTATGGACACAAAAGGAAGACAGCCACTCACTTAAATGTTGGAAACAATCTATTTCATCTTTATTGAAGTTCAAGCAATCTTCTTATTAGCTAATTGCATAGATACTGGTTTTGAGACGAATGAGATCCAACTGGTTATAGGCCTAATGGCGTCATTCAGCTTGCACATGTGACTGATTATAGCCGAGACCAGGAAACAAAGGACAGATTCTATCAGTTTTCACCATTACTGGTGGAGAGGTGAAAGTATGTGCTATACAAAATAATGGGTAAACACTAAGAGGGCATATAATAAATTGCCAGTCCATGTATATGTGTGCAAGGTACTCATCTACATGCTTTATATAGTGGCACTTAAGCCCCAGAACACCCATATGAGGTATTAACAACTGTTTTACAGATGAAGAAACAGGCACAGAAAGTTTTAGTAGCTTTGCCCAGGACTATAGTTGGTAAATAACAGAGCTAAAATTTGAACCTAGGCACTTGATTCAAAGTGTATTCTCTTAACCACTGTGCAAGACTTAACATAAAATACATGCAGTGTATCCTCTACCCGCTAAAACAGACTCTCTTCTAAAATTAGGTATTTTTTCTGCAGGTGTTGGATTTCAGATTTTGATTTTCACTGTTGCTGCACACGAGATATTAATTTCTGTCTTAATTTTTTGCTTTGCTAAAAGGCATTTTTCTTATCCAAATTTGGTATAAAGATAAAAGGATTTACATAAAATTTACAGTTAAAGCGTATTAAGTAGTCAAAAGTCATTATAACAAAGACTTTTTTAAACTTTTGTGAGACAACTATTTATACGACATATAGTGATTATTTACAATGTAACCAAGGCACTTTACTAGCACTGGAGAAGAGATGGAAAAAGTTTAATTACCAACCAGTATTCATCCAAGGAGCACACTTGGATGAATAAAGGCAAACGGAGGTAAGTAGTAGTACACGCGCAGTGTGGTGGCTCAAATCTCTAATCCCAACACTTTGGGAGGCTGAGGTGGGAGAATCACTTGAGCCCAGGAATTCAAGATCAGCCTGGGTTTCATAGCGAGACTCCTTCTCTACAAAAAATAAAATTAGGCAGATATAATGGCACATGCCTATAGTCCCAGTTACTGGGAAGGGAGGCTGAGGTGAGAGAATCGCTTGAGCCCATGAATTTGAGGCTGCAATGAGCTATGATTGTGCCTCTGCACTTTAGCCTGGGCAACAGAGTGAGCCTCTGTTTCAAAAAAAAAAAAAAAAAATACAACAGGTTGTGCCTAATTCTGCTTCGTGTAGTGAGATTTGTAAACCAGGTTGTTGATAGATGAGACATTTATCATATGCAGGAAGAAAGCAAGGTAGGAAAGTAGCCTAGAACAAGGCATATGCAAATACTGCATGTTCAAGGAATAGTGACATTGAATGAACCAGAGTTTCTAGAGCAGAGCAATAGGGCAGGAAGCTGCATAAAAAGATAGGCCTGGTTGTGAAGAGCCTCCTTATGAGAGAAGCAGCTAGGAATCAACAGTTTCAGAAACTGGAGAGCAAGTATGAAGATATAAATAGGTTGATGGATTTGTACATAAGGTGAGAGTTGTATACTTAATGAGAAATTTTTCTATAGCATGATAGATGGTGGAAATATAGGAATTGGGTAGATGTGAATTTTATGAGTCTATTTGACTTTAGTGGAAGTGTGTTTGGTCTTAAAAGAGGAAGGAGATAAAGGTTTTGGGGTTGATTTTGTTAAAGATAGGAGATTTGAGCATGTATCTAAGCAAATGAAAGACGTGGAAAAGAAGGGAAGGATGGAGATGCTAAATCCGGCCATGATCATGGGGAGCATTTTGCTGATGGTGAAACAAAGGACGTGTGTGCTTATTAACATACAGCATTTCTAAGTTAGTCCTGGGAACAAAATGGGGAAGCTCTGGCCAAAATTCTCTTTCCCAAGTAATATATTATCTCCACATAGCATTCATTACATGATTATTTGTTTTATTGACTTTCTTCCCTAATGGGTGTCAAACCTGTGTCTGATTCTAGGTCAGGCCCCGGATACTAGTACAATGCTAGGCGAATTAGGAAAATGGCCTCTGATCCATAGCTGCTTTTCACGCAAAAACCTACAGAAGTCTGCTGAAAAGGTATTTGGATAATTAAGACCGAAAAGTAATGACTAATGACAGAGAATCTTGCAAACGATAGGTCTCCGCCTAGGCAGGGAAACGAACTAATCAATATTCAACAGTTATGTGTGCTGCTTTTTAGTGCTCTCGATGCCTTGGGAAAGAAGGGGACACAGTGTAATCACAGTATTAAGGGGAAAGCGGTTGAAATGTTTCCTGAGCGCCCTCATGCATCTTTTGCTCCGTCCACACCCTGACGTTACAGGCTCGGCCCCGAGGTTATACCCACCCAGAGGAAGGATCAGAGCTGGGGCTACGGGCGCCAGGGGAATCCGCTCCGGAAGCCGCCCTGCCCAGCGCGCCCTAGCGTTCCGGTTGCCCGGGAGACGCCGCGGCGGTTCCGCTGGCTCCAAAGTCGCTGGGTCCGCGGCCGCCTACTCCGAGCGACCCGCTTAGGAACTGGTCCTGGGGCTGCTCGGCGCCGCTCGAGGCCGCGTCACCAAGCCCTGTAGCCAAAAGGTATAAAGCTTCAGTTTGAACGTCACAGATGACTATGAAAAATAATTTCGCCAGGCATGGGTGGCTCATGCCGGTAATTGCGGCACTTTGGGAGGCCAAGATGGAAGGATCACTTGATCCTAGGAATTCAAGATCAGCCTAGGCAACATAATGACACCCCACATCTACGAAAAATGCAAACATTAGCTGGGCATGGTGGCATATGCCTATAGTGTCAGCTACTCAAGAGGCTGAGGCAGGATTGCTCAAGCCCAGCAGGTATGGGCTGCAGTGAGCCCTGATCATACCACTGCACTACAGCCTGAGTGACAGAGCGAGACCCTGTCTCAGTTTAAAAAAGGCAAAGAAAAATATCTTTTTTTTTTTTTTTTCTGAGACAGAGTTTCGCTCTTGTTGCCCAGGCTGGAGTACAATGGCACAATCTCAGCTCACCGCAACCTCCGCCTCCCAGGTTCAAGCGATTCTCCTGCCTCAGCCTCCCTAGTAGCTGGGATTACAGGCATGTGCCACCATGCCTGGCTAATTTTGTATTTAGTAGAGACGGGGTTTCTCCATGTTGGTCAGGCTGGTCTCGAACTCCCCAGCTCAGGTGATCCGCCCGCCTCTGCCTGCCAAAGGGCTGGGATTACAGGCATGAGCCACTGCGCCCAGCCAAGAAAAATATTTTCAACCAATTGAATCTATTTTCTGCCAATAGTTATATCACCGTTTAATCTTGATTTCTTGTCCAATTACCATATTAATAATCAAAATATACTTATTGCCATTGCTTTAAAAATAAGTCATTTTACATATTTAGTAGAAAGGTTAGAAAATAAAATTATGGTAGGGCTACAACAGAGGTCCACTAAGTACCAGACAATAGGCTAACAGTAGAAGTCAATGTGATAATGTTTTTGAAAGGGTGAAAGGAAGTCATTAACACAGCACTCGAGCAGAGAAAGAGCCTGCCTTTGGGGATTGGGAGAAGCTAAGCAGAAAGACATTTGACTTGAACTTGAAAAAGATGAAGATTTAAGGGTCAGACATTCCAGGGAGTGGTATCAACGGAGACTTAGAGACCTAAAAATTGTTTGGGGAAGAATGAGAAGTGATGCTGGAAAGGTAAATTGGGACCATGGCATACAGAACTGTAAGTATCATACTACAGTTTGAACTTTATTCTGTGGCATTTGAGGCCGTAAGACATTTTCAAGAAAGGATATCTGATCCTGTTGATGTTTGAGAAAGATGTCTTTGGTGTAATGAAAGTAAATATAAAGAAGAAAAGTGAGATAAGACACTTTAAAATAGCTCTATTTTGATATAATAATTTCAAGCTAGCAATAAGAGTATAATGAACTCTCATATATCTGGACTCACTGTTTACGTTTTGCTCAATTTTTATGTTGTTTTATCATTTTCTCTGTGTGTATATAACACATGCATATTAATTGTTCTGTACCATTTGAGAGTAAGTTGCAGACATCAGATCCCTTTACCCTTAAATACATCAGTGTATTCCTAAGAACTAGGACATTTTCTTGTATAATCACAGTACAAATTACCAAAACCAGGAAACTGATATCAAATCTGCAGTCAAAATTTAGATTTCGCCAATTATCTCAGTAGTGTCCTTTATGGTCGTGTTGTTCCCCAGTCCAGGGTCCAGTTCAGGATCACACATTGCATTTTGTTTTCCCATCTCTTTAGTCTTAAATCCGGAGCACTTTATACCTTCAGTGCTTTGATCTTTTCTTTCATGACTTTGACATTTTTTATTAAGAGTACAGGCCAATTAGTCATAGAATGCCATTCAGTTTGGCCATGTCTGTTGTTAACACATAATTAGGTTTAGGTTTTGCATTTTTGCCAAGAATACCACAGAGGAGATGTGCCCTTCTCACTTGCACATTTGTCTTTTCTAGAAATTTCCTGTAATGGAATTATAAAATATGTGGGATTTTGTGTCTGGCTTTTGTCACTTAGCATTATGGGGCATGTGGTTCTTTTTTTTTTTTTTTTATGTTCATCTACATTATAACAAGTTCATTGCTTTCTGTTGCTGAATAGTATTTCATTGCATGGATAATCCACATTTTGTTTACACATTCATCAGTTGAACATTTGGATTGTTTTCCATTTAGGGGTCTTTTATGAATAATGGTGGTGTGAACATTTGCTTACATGTCATTGTTAGCTCTATTTTAAAATTTTTCCTGGATTGATACTGATGAGTGAAATTGCTGTTTATTGTTAATGTTTAAGTTAAATTATGTTTAACTTTTTTTTTTTTTCTTTTGAGACGGAGTCTGTTGTCAGGCTGGAGTGCAAGTGGCACAGTCTCAGCTCACTGCAACCTCCATCTCCCAGGTTCAAGCGATTCTCCTGCCTCAGTCTCCCAAGTAGCTGGGATTACAAGTGTGCGCCACCATACCTGGCTACTTTTTGTATTTGTAGTAGAGATGGGGTTTCACCATGCTGTCCAGGAAGGTCTTGAATTCCTGAACTCAAGTGATCCACCTGCCTCGGCCTCCCAAAGTGTTGGAATTACAGGTGTGAGCCACCATACCTGGCCCTATGTTTAACTTTTAAGACATTGTCAAACTGTCTTCCAGTAGGGCCACGCTGCTTTACATCCTCACCAGTGATGTGTGTGAGTTCCAGTTTCCATCTTGTCAATGCTTGATATTGTCAGTCTTTGGATTTTAGCCATTCTAATGTGTATGTAAAGCTATCTTATTGCAGTTTTAATTAACACTTCCCTAATGGCTAACAGCATCCTTGCATGTGCTTAGTAGACATTTGTGTATCTTTGGTAAAATGTCTGTTTACATCTTTTGTCCATTTTTAAATTGGGTTGTTTAACCTCCTATTGAGTTGTAAGCATGCTCTATGTATTCTGGATACAAATATTTTAGATATATGATTTGCTAATATTTTTCTTTAGTCTGTGGCTCAGCTTTTCATTTTCTTAATGGGGAAATTTTTTGAGGAGCAAAAGATTTTATTTAATGTTGATGAATTCCATTTTATCCATTTTTTCTTTTATGAATCATGCTTATGGTGTCATATCTAAGAAATCTGCCTAACTGAAAATCACAAAGATTTCTATCTTCTTTTTTTTTTTTTTTTTTTGTCTAGAAGTTATACAGTTTTAACTCTTACATTTTGGTCTGTGATCCATTTTGAGTTAATTTTGGTATATTGTGTGAGGTGTATCTCTACTGTGTGTGTTTGTTGTTTGTTTTGCATATAGATATCCAATGGTCCTAGTATCATTTGTTGAAAAGACTATTCTTTCCTTGTCGAATTGCTGCAGCACTTTGGCAAAAGTCAGTTGGGCCGGGCGCAGTGGCTCACGCACTTTTGGAGGCCGAGACAGGCAGATCACTTGAGGTCAGGAGTTGGAGATCAGCCTGGCCAACATGGTGAAACCCCATCTTTACTGAAAATACAAAAGTTAGCTGGATGTGGTGGCACATGCCTGCAATCCCAGCTACTCGGGAGGCTGAGGCAGGAGAATCGCTTGAACCCAGGAGACAGAGGTTGCTGTGAGCCAAGATTACACCACTGCGCTCCAGCCTGGGCGACAGACTGAGGCTCTGTCTTAAAAAATAAAATAAAATTTAGAAAGTCAATTGACCATAAATAAAAGGGTTTATTTCTTGACTCATAATTATGTTTCATTGATAAATGTCTTTATGCTGGTACCACAGTCTTGATTTACCATAACTTTATAGTAAAATTTGAAGTCAAATTTAAAATAAATATTTAATATAACTATTCCAAATTTGTTCTTTTTCTAAGTTGATTTGGCTGTTCTGGGTCCTATGCATTTCCTTTTAAATCTTAGGTTCAACTTCTACCCAAAAAAAGCCTGTTGGAATTTGTATAAGGAATTAATTTTTTTAAAAATTTTGTTTATTTTGGTTTTTTAGACACAGGGTCTTGCTACATTGCCTAGGCTAGAGTGCATGGCATAATCATAGCTCACTGTAGCCTCTAACTCCTGGGCTCAGGTGATCCTCCCACCTCAACCTCCCAAGCAGCTGAGACCACAGGCGAGGGCCACTACACCCTGGTTAATTATTATTATTATTATTTTAAGAGATAGGGTCTTACTATGTTGACCAGTCTAGTCTCAAACTTTTGGGCTCAAGCAATCCTTCTGCCTCAGTCTCCCAAAGAGCTGGGATTATAGGCATGCACCATCACTCCTGGCCAGGAATTAGTTTATAGATGAATTTATGAAAAACTGATGTCTTTTGAGTTTTCAAATCCATGAACATGGCATTTTTCTCCTTTTATTTAGATCTTTAATTTCTTTCAATGGTGTTTTGTAATTTTCAGTATGCAGGTCTTACACTTCACTTGTTAAATTTATTCCTGAGTATTTTATTCATTTTTACATTAATGTGGATGGAATTGTTTTCTTTATTTTCAAATTGTTGCCATTATATAAAAAAAAAATTTAATTTTCATATTGATCTTGTATCCTGCTGCATTGCAAACTTGGTCATTATTTCTAGTAGACTTTTTATAGATTCATTAGGATTTTCTGTAGATAGTATCATGTCATTTCTGGATAATGACAGTTTTACTTTTTATTTTCTTTTTTAAAAAATTGTTCATATATATTTAGCACTTCATTTAGTAATTGTTTATTTTATACAGACAGGGTTCTTGCTGTGTTACTCAGGCTGCTCTCAAAATCTTGCCCTCAAGCAATCCACCCACCTTGGCCTCCCAAACTATTGGGGTTAGAGGTGTGAGCCACTGTGCCTGGCCTTACTGTACATTTTCAATGTATATGCCTTTAATTTCTTTTTCTTACCATATTGCACTGACAAGAACTTTCAATACAATGATAAATAAAAACAGTGAAAGCAAACATCTTTTTTTCCAGTCTTAGGGGTAACACATTCAATCTTTCATCATTAAGCATGATGTTAACTGTAAATTTTTCACAGATGCCCTTGAGGAAGTTCCCTTGTATTCATCATGAATGAGTGTTGGGTTTTGTCAAATTCCTTTTCTGTGTGTACTGACGTGATCATGTGATGTTTTTCTTTTATTCTATTAATATGGTATTTTACATTATTGATTTTCAGTATTAAACTCACTTTGCATTCCTGAGATAAGTCCCACAGAGTCATGGTATATAATCTTTTTTATGTTTCCAGATTTGGTTTGCTAATTATTTTATTAAGGATTCTTGTGTCTACATTCATGAGAAGAAGCTGTGTTCTTGTGATTTCTTTGTCTGACTTTCTATCAGGGTGATATTGGCCACATCGAATGAGTTGAGACATGTTCCCTCCTCTTCTATTTTTTCAAATAGTTTGTGAAGGATTGATATTAATTTTTCTTTGGTGATGTTTGGTAGTATTTACCTGTGGTGCTATCTCATCCTGGGCTTTTCCTTGGGGAGATTTTTAATTGCTGATTGAATTTATTTACTTGTTATGGTTGTAATCAGATTTCTATTTCTTTTTGAGTTCATTTTGCCATTTTGTATCTTTCTAGGCACTTGTCCAACCAACTTGACTAATTTGGTTGCATAAACTTATTTGGAATATTGTCTTTTAATTTTTTTAAATGTATGTAGTATGGTCCTAATTTTGATAACTTTTCTTTCTTTTTTCTTGCCTACTCTAGCTAGAGCTTCACTTTTGTTGATCTTTTCAAAGAAACAGTTTTGTTTATTGTTTTCTATTGTTTTCTGATGAAGAGTCAGCCATTAAGCATATTGTTGTCCCCTTGTATATGAATAGTTCTCTCTTTTCAAGATGTTGTCTTTAGCTTTCAGTAGTTTGGCTATGATGTATCAAGGTATGGATTTCTTTGTGTTTATCCTATTTGGAATTCATTGAACTTTTAAGACCTGTATATTAATGTTTTCCATTAAATTTGGAAGGTTTTGGCCATTGTTTCATAAAATATTGTTTTCTGCCATTTCTTCTTACTCCTCTCTTTCTGGGATTCTCATTACATGTATGCTGATACTATTGATTTTGCCTCCATCGGTCTCTGAGGCTCTGCTCATCTTGTTTTTCTTCTTTCTTTCATTTTGACTATTTTTTATTGGTCTATTTTACTGATTCTTTCTTCTCTCATCTCAGATCTGCTGTTTGTCCCATCTACAGGATTTTTCATTTCTGTTATTTTTTTTACTCTAAAATTTCCATTTGGTTCTTTTTTTATTTTCATTTTTCAGATTGAAATTCCCTCTTCATTGAGTCATTGTCATCATATTTTCTTTAATTCTTTAAATTATAATTTGCTTTATTTGAACTTATTTTTAACAGCTGCTTTGAAGCCTTTGTCAGTTAAATCCAACATCTGAGTCTACTCAGGATCCATTTTTATTGACTTTATTTTTTCTGAGTATCAGTCACACTTTCCTTTTTCTTAGCATGTCTCCTAATTTTTTTCTTTCTTCTTCTTTCCTACTTCTGCTTAAATCCAGTTTTATCTCCTAATTTTTTTGTTGAAAACTTAACATTCTGGGTTATATTATAGCAATTCTGGTGTGTTTGTTGTTGTGGTTGTTGTTGTGGTTGTTGTTTTGATACAAGGTCTCACTCTGTCTACAAGCTGGAGTGCAGTGGCATGAGCATAGCTCTACTGTACTGTAAACTTGAACTCCCAGGCTCAAACCATCCCTCTGCCTCAGCTTCCTGAGTAGCTAGGACTACTGGCATATACCACCACGCCCAGATAGTTTTTAAAATCTTTTCATGGAGACCGGGTCTCACTGTGTTGCCCAGTCTGGTCTTGAACTCATGAGCTCAATCAATCCTCAGGCTTCAGCCTCCTAAGTAGATGAATGGCATTTTTTACTCGCACCTATTGCCTATTTGATTATCAATAAGCTTGTTCATCTTTCTTTACCTTTTCAATCTTTTAACATAATTTAGTTGCATTACTTTCTACTTTGTCAGAATTTATAATATTTATTTCTTATTCTTCCATTCTTGTTTCTACCTTTACTTTGGTCTTTAAATATATTAAATGCTCACTATACATCCTTTTACTGAAATTTTTCCAGTCAACTCTTGGTTGGATGAAGGCCTTTCACCAATACATTCAAGAGGACTATGGGTACAGTATTCCTTGAGTTCTTGCATGTTTTAAAATATCAGCTGGGTGTGGAGGCTCATGCCTATAATCCCAACATTTTTGGAGGCTAAGGTGGGAAGATCAATTTAGTCCAGGAGTTTGAGACCAGCCTGGGCAGCAAACCAAGACCCCATCTTTACAAAAATAAATAAATAAAATTAGCCAGGTGTGGTCCCAGCTACTTGGGAGGCTAAGGTGAGAGGATTGCTTGAGCTTGGGAAGTCAAGGCTGCAGTGAGTCATGATTGCACCACTGCACTTTAGACTGGGCAACAGAGCAAGACCCTGTCTCAGAAAAAAACAATAAAAACTTGTAAAAATGTTTATGTGTAGCTTTACACTTGAAGGACACAGCTTGACTAAATATAAAATCCTTGATTTTCATTTTCCCTTGAGTTTCGTTAAGATGCTGCTGCACTGTTACTTTGTAGTGTGCATTGCTCTTGATAAGTCTAATGTCATTCTAATTCTCTTACATCTATTTAATCTTTTTGTCTGGAGGCTCAGAAAGTGTTTTCTTTATATTTGATTGTTTTATTCAAATATGTCTTGGAGTTCGTTGTTCTGGGTCAGTTTTCCCAACTACCTAGTGGGTCTTTTCAATATATATAATTAGATTTTATTTTATTTCCAGAAAATTTTCTTGGATTATTATTTCAACTATTGATTCTGTTTCATTGTTTTGTCTTCTTCAGGGACTCCAGTTTTACATATGTTGGGACTGCTTTTCCTGTCTCCATTTCAACTTTCTGTCTAAACTTTTACCTTTTTTTCTTCCTTTTAATTCTCATAATTACTGTTCTGCCTTTCTTTAATGCCCCAATCAAATTTTCACATGAATCTATTGTCCTATCAGCATCTCATAATTTAGTCATTTCTGAGATGATTTTGTCTTTTTCTGATGATTCTTTTCTGAGTTCAATCAACTATCTTTTTATGTTTTTTAATCCAAATCTACACATCAGTAGCCAAAAGAAAAAAGTAAAAACATAGGCCAGGTGCAGTGGCTCATGCCCATAGTCCCAGCACTTTGGGAGGCCAAGGCAGGTGGATCACAAGGTCAGGAGATCAAGACCATCCTGGCTAGCATGGTGAAACCCTGCCTCTACTAAAAAATACAAAACTTAGCCAGGAGTGGTGGCACATGCCTGTAGTGCCAGCTACTCGGGAGGCGGAGGCAGGAGAATCGCTTGAACACAGAGGTGGAGGTTGCAGTGAGCTAAGATTGTACCACTGCACTCCAGCCTGGGCAACAGAGCGAGACTCCGTCTCAAAAAAAAAAAGGAAAAAAGTAAAAATAAAATGTGTGTGTATATATATATATATATATTCTTAAATAATTTTCGTCCACTTGTGATTTTACTGTTTGAATTTCTGCTTCAGAGTGGCTTTTTCATACCTCCAAATAGTGAGAGGATATTTAAATCAGTTTGGAGTGTTTGTGTTGGTTTTCTTTTGCTTCATGGTTAGATTTTGTGTGTGGTTTTTTTGTAAATGATTTTCATTAACTGAAAATTTTGGGTTCTCATTTCTTTTTTCTTCTAATAATAGCTTGTATAGGGATGGCTTTCCCCTGTTTCATTTCTCGGGTAGGTTTTGGCTGTTAGTAACTGACTATCATCCTAGGCCAAGAGAGTCTTTTCTGTCACCGTAGTAAAATGCAGTTTCTTTCACTGATGACACTTTTTCCCCATCTTAGTGATGATGGGAGGATTCGCATGTCCTTCAATTCAGAATTCTCTTTTGTCTTGCAAGATGCCAAATTTATCCCTCTTGCTTCTTTTTCCCTTCACTGTCCAGTCTCCATCAGGTGTCTTTCCCTTCCCTCTTGTCCTTTTATTCCCCAAAAATGATGTGACACTGACTAGTGCCACCTTGATACCCATGTACTTTTACACCCCTTCCTTGTAGTGAGTGCTCTTATCTACCAGGACACTCTTGGGGTATTTTTACACTTGTGATGTGTTTTCTCTTTGGGAAGGAGGTGATCTTAAGTCTTTCTTAGTCTTTCTTAGGCCCTTCTTTTACTCTTCTTTCTTACAGCTTTTTAGATCTCATCCGTCTCATATCGTTGCCTTCTGCCAAGGTTTATAGTGGGAGCTCAAGAGATAAACCCTCCAGAATTTAGGCTTTTCTTTTCTTTTCTTTTCTTTTTCTTTCTTTCTTTTTTTTTTTTTTTTTTTTTTTTTTTTTTAGATGGAGTCTCACTCTGTCACTCAGGCTGGAGTGCAGTGGCACAATCTCAGCTCACTGCAACCTCCACCTCCTGGGTTCAAGCAATTCTCTTATCTCAGCCTTCAGAGTAGCTGGGACTACAGGCACATGCCACCATGCCTGGCTAATTTTTTGTAATTTTAGTAGAGATGGAGTTTCATCATGTTAGCCAGGATGGTCTTGATTCCCTGACCTCGTGATCCGCCCGCCTCAGCCTCCCAAAGTACTGGGATTACAGGCGTGAGCCACCGCACCCGGCTAGGCTTTGCTTTTCTGCCTAAGTTTGTAGAGTCCTCTGTCTTCTTGTTATATTGAAGGCATTGGATTTATGTGGTTTTATTTGTCCTGGTTGATTTGTATTGCTTTGTGGAAGGTATATGAAGAGATTAGGTTTAGGCAACAGTCACTGTCCTTGGCTACCTCAAAGCCCCCCACCATGTGTACCTTGACAAGCCATTTAGGCATAATGTGGAGCATGTTTGTGAACATTGAATATGGACAGAGGATAAGAAAGAAGAGAAGGCCTTTGGTTTAGAATGTTCCAATTTTTAGATGATTCTGTCCATTCATGTAGAGATGTTCATCAAGCAGTTGGATAGTTGGTCTGGATCTCAAATAAGAGAATAGGAATTACTGCCTCCAGAAACTCTGTTATAATCCTGGTAAGCTGGAATTAGAGCTGTAAATTCCAGAAAGGAATTTACAGAAATTGGTCTAATTCTAGCTTGCATACTCAGACTCATTTTCCATGAACATATAGTAGGGCTTTTGAAAACAGAAATATTGAGAGGTTATTAGGTGAGGTACTATTTTCTGGAGCTTTATTTTATTGTATTTAGAGTTTGGTTGATGTAATTACGAGATCTAAATATTAGTCTGAGGAATAGTCGTTACTGAATCTGTTGAGAAAAAAGAAAAAACAGAAATCAATAGATCAAATCAACTACCTAGAGGGAAATAAGAAAATAATGCATAAATTAAAACTTCATTATGAAGCTTTTTGTCATATTTATAGTTTCCCCCAATAACTGTAGCACTTATCAAGTAGGTTAAATTAACAAATCCATACAGTTTTATACCAATAACTTTATCGCATTTTATTTTAGAGACAGGGTCTCACTCTGTCACCCAGGAAGTAGTACAATGGTACAATCATAGCTCACTGTAACCTCAAACTCCTGGGCTCAAGTGACCTCCCACCTCAGCTTCCAAAAGTGTTGGGATTACAGGCATGAGCCAATGCTCCCGGCCAGATGCTAATAACTTTCTAAAGCAAATTCCCAGTTTCTCCTACTCTCTTTCCAGACATCTATTACTATGCAAATGTATGCATGCTCACATCTAAATATCTTTAAAATAATAATACCTAAGTAAAAATACAGTATAACTAATAGGGTTTTCAGAACATAATCTGTGATGGATTTTCCATGTGTTACTTGAGTGTGTATGCTCGAATTTTCTTTCTTTAATAACAGAGAAAATCAAATTCATCCCCCCTTCCAAAAAAAAGCAGCACTGTAAAAAATAGTATGTCAATAGTCATTTTATCCAGGTAAACATTTTTCTCCATTGTATATTTTTATGGTGGCAAGTGGAAGTAGATGATTTCTTTCACCATTGAGATAATCTGTAGATGGAAAAAACAATATTATTAGAGAAGTTTTTAAAAATGTGTACTCATTTGAAACAAGAGAAATTGATAAGTAGTCAACTCTTTCACTTGACATTTTGTTAATACCAAGACCTGGATAAAGTGGTTCTTCGAATTATACATTCTTTTTGTTTGTTTGTTTTGTTTTGAGACGGAGTCTTGCTGTGTCGCACAGGCTGGAGTGCAGTGGTGCGCTCTCAGCTCACTGCAACCTCCACCTCCCAGGTTCAAGTGATTCTCCTGCCTCAGCCTCCCAAGTAGCTGGGATTGGAGGCCAGTGCCACCACACCCGGGTAATTTTTTGGTATTTTTAGTAGAGATGGGGTTTCACCATGTTGGCTAGGCTGGTCTCGAACTCCTGACCTCAGGTGATCCACCTGCCTCGGCCTCCCAAAGTGCTGGGATTACAAGCGTGAAGCACCACGCCTGGCTGAATTATGCATCCTTTTGCACTTCACTGAGAGGCTGTGTAATGCAATGATTAAAATTGTGTTCTTTGAGATCTCACTGCCTGGGTTCTAATTCTGTATTACCTTCACTGTGTCTTTTCTCATCTGCATGATTGGATAAAAACAACACCTACTTCATAGAATATTTGTGCAGATTCTACGTAATTTGCATAGAACAATGTTAAATGCCATTATTATTGTAATTGTTATTAGGTTATATTAACAAGATTCTGCTGGATAAAGTGGAGTGGGGTTTTTGAGACGAATTAGAATTTTCTATTTTAATTCTTAAACTGATTTATTTAAATATGTTGACCTTAGTCATCATTTAACATTGACTTCGGTCACCAAAGCATTCATTCAAGAATGGATGACACAAAACAAAAAAACCCAGTATTTCCATAGAAATCACTATAGATGTGAAAGAAGTCATGAAGAATGAATGCTTGTTGTGTGCTTATTATTTTCTTTTGGGGCTAAGAACTTAAGAATCTGTTCTTCCATGAAAATAAAAGCTAGGAGCAATAAATGCCCTGACAGGATTTTGTTACTGTTTTGACTTTTTGAGACAGTTGTTGCCCAGGCTGGAGTGCAATTACTGAATCTGCCCAATTTCAGCTGGGTTCAAGGGCCTCCCGAGTAACTGGGATTACAGGCATGCGCCACCACACCTGGCTAATTTTGTATTTTTAGTAGAAATGGGATTTCTCCATGTTGGTCAGGCTGGTCTCAAACTCCCGACCTCAGGTGATCCGCCCACCTCAGCCTCCCAAAGTTTTGGGATTACAGGTGTGAGTCGCTGAGCCTGGCCTGTTTTTGTTTTTAAAGGCTGCTTTATTCAATGGTCCACGCTCTTTCTTCTCTCCACCAGGTGGAAGTATAGCACTTTTTGTACCATATCTTCTTACACAACTCCTCCTAGTCATTGTGTATGCACTTGGGTTAGAAGAGAAAAGATAAACAGCATATTCCAGAGTATGAAATGTTCCTTCAGCTGGATTTTACAGCATCATATTTCGGTTATTTATTTGAGGATAATGAAAACAATAGATGGGATAAGTTTCTTTTCCACAAATTCTTTTAATTCAACTGAGGCCAACATAGAACAATTGTCAGAAATAGCATATGAAATCTTTTGATGGGTGGAAGAACTGCAGAGGACTATACTAAGAAAATAATATCCAAATATTTTTAAGTGGATTTCCAATTAATTGATGAAAATAAACCTTTGGCATCTGGGCAAATTGGTTGTATATAACCTGTGAGAACATTGTCTTTTATAGCTTGATTAAAGCAAGTCTACCTTATTTTCCAGGTGTAACATTGTATTGCAAGTCAATCGATAACAGTACTAATTTAAGTCACTTCGGCTGTAATGCGGAAGTATGAAAAATTAGCTAAGATTGGAGAAGGCTCTTATGGGGTTGTATTCAAATGCAGAAACAAAACCTCTGGACAAGTAGTAGCTATTAAAAAATTTGTGGACTCTGAAGATGATCCTGTTGTTAAGAAAATAGCACTGAGAGAAATACGTATGTTGAAGGTAAGTTAACTTTATATATATGTAAAATATCATGGTATTGAGTGAAATATGCATGCTAAAATTATAAAGAATTTTAAAGTTATTTTTCCCCATTGGACTTAAATTCCTTTGTATCAGCACCTTTGGGTAATAAGTTGATTATCACTTTGGACTTTGGCCACTCTGATTTTGTCTGATGTGTATGAATGCAGCTACAGATTGTTATATTGAAAAGAACTTTTATTCTTGTTAGTAAATATCCTAAGTCCACTCACCCCAGTGTTTACACTTGCCCCCAACCTCAGCCCTCCGCTGGATGTCCCTCCAAATACTTCCCCTACCAACCAGCAACTGAAAGAGCACCTCCTGGCACAGAGAGTCAGTCCCACAGGACCGCACCAATGCCCTGGTAGGCATTGACATTCATTGGTTCTTGCCTGCACTGCACCCCAGGTTATTAGACATGCTGAATATCACCCCCAGTGACGTATACATTTTTTACATCAAGGTTTTTGTTATAATTGTTTTCACTCTGATAAGATTTGACATGTAAGATTCCTAAGTTCTCAATGTAAATTTTTTCTTACGCTAAAAATCTTACACTTTTAGAACTGTAAGCGACCTTAGACATGCTTCTTATCCAACACCCGTGTTTTCCACAGAGGAAACGGAGGTCTGGGGCAGCACTTCTCAAATGTTAATAATGCGTTGGAGTCCCCGGGGACCTTGTTGAAATGCAGATTCTGAGTTGGGAGGTCTGGGGTGGGCCCGAGATTCTGCATTTCTGAGTGCGGAAGCTGCAGGTTTGTGGGCTACACATTACGTAACAAGACCCCGTGATTTCAAGGACATACAGGCAACCTTCATTTTGACATGTCGTCTATTTTAGAAAATCCCCAGAAATTCAGTTTGTAAGGGGGGGATAATAATTATAACTAATAATTATCATATTATCTCTCATTTTCAAATATTATTTCCCACAGATTTCCTCAACTAATACATACTAGGGTTTTGTTTGAAATACAACTTGATACATAGAGTCTTCAGGAACATATCCATCATGATTTTTAAAAAAAGTTCACTATTACCTCTCAGCCAGCAGAGGGCGCGCTGGTCAGCTCGCCAGCTCTGGCACCCTCACTGAGCTAAGCTGCAGGGCGGGTCTGAACCGGGCAGTGTGGCTTTCTAATAAAAATAATGCTTTTACCTGTCAGCCTCTCCCTCCCAAGTCTTCAGATTAAGTTAATGCTCAGGTGGTACCTTCTGCATTACAAGTGCCCCAACTTGAGAATGAGGCTGTAAGGTAAAAAGTAGCCTGATTACGACTCAGCTTGGTCTCTGATGAAGGCCCTCAGGATGTCAGAATGTCCACCTTTCTGCTTTTGGTATGTTGTGTCCATGTATGCCCTGAACAGCTCCTTCTGTGATCAATCAACCTTACTTTCCTCACATAGTCCTGTTATTTAAATTGTGTTTGCCTCTCTCTCCTTACTACCTGTTTTTCTTTAGTCAAGTTACTGTTTTCCTGGGCTAGGTTAACTTCATTTGCAAAGGAGATATAAATTGCTGACCTACCCAAAGACAGGAGATTGGATCAGGTTTAACCTGGACATTGCATCAAGCTGTAGCATCTGTAAATCTTTTACTCCCCTAGTAGTGACCCTGCTTTGCTTCCATGCTGTGGTTTTACAGCAGCACAAAGCCACTGGCTTTTTAGATGACCTAGTCTCCTCCACTCTTTGCCTTTCTGCTGTTTTAGGTAGTGGAGCATATAGAAAACAAATTGGTTTGGTGCTTTGAGCTTTTCTTTTTTTTCCGTTTGAGAGATGGGGTCTCAGTATGTTGCTTAGGCTGATCTCAAACTCCTAGGCTCACGCAATCGTCCTGCCTCAGCCTGGGCATATTTTTAATGTATAATGGATTCTCTTTTCCGATGCTGTTGGCAGCAGGCACACAGTTTTAGGGTGACATTTGTTTTGGTCAAGCCATGCTTATGTTAATAGATACTGAGGTAGAGGCATGCATCGTAAGTCTCTGTACCTAAAACTTTCTACTGGGCCTGCTATTTGTTGAGCTTCTACTACATACAAAATGCTGTGTTCTCTCTATATATCTGGGTAAATGGTAGAGAGTGTGGAAAGTTGATTTGTCTACTACACTGGGAAAACAACAGGGAAGATGGGTTAGGAATAAGAGTGATCATGTATCCTAATTTGCCCAAGACAGTTCTGCTTTATAGTTTTTGTCCCAGTGTCCTGCCTGGTTCACATCTCCTTTCCAAAGTGTCCTGGTGTGGCCAGGCCCAGTGACTCACACCTGTAATCCCAGCACTTTGGAAAGCTGAGGCAGATGGATCACTTGAGGTCAGGAGTTTGAGACCAGCCTGTCCAACACGGTGAAACCCCATCTCTACTAAAAATACGAAAATTAGCCAGGCATGGTAGCACGCACCTGTAGTCCCAGCTACTGCGAAGGCTGAGGCATGAGCATCACTTGAACCCAGGAGGCAGAGGTTGCAGTGAGCTGAGATGGCACCACTGCACTTCAGCCTGGGCGATAGAGCGAAGGAAAAAAAAAAGTGTCCTGGTGTGTATGCTAAATTATGTGGTCACCCTAGTTACAGGCAAAGTGACCATATGTGCTGGTTTACCTAGGATAGTCCTGGCTTCTACCCATTAGCCTAGTTTGGAGGATAAAATTTTATAATCGCTGTAGTGATAGTCTATCCTACCTAATCAGCATTTTCCCTTAGGTCTACAATATTAAACAGAGGCTGTGTTGTAAAATGCTTCAGTTTGGGAATAGAATTTAACACACAAAATATCTGTGCATAAGAGAGAACAATAGAATCAAAGAACAATACTGAAAATATAATAAGTAAATTTAAAACACAGACTAATTGTGGGGACTTCTAGAAGAGACAGTTTATTCCAATCTGGTGGTTAAGAACTAGTATTACTGGGAGCCAACACTAGAATCCAGACTGGATTTAAATCCATAAAATCCATGGCAATATGTAAGCTGAGTGGGTATTGATGATTTTTATAGTCCTTACTCAATAATTTCATTTCCTCAATTTTCTACTCAGGTTATTTTATGACTTGAATATATAGAATTTCCATAAAATATATAAAGTGTTTTTTGTTTTAGTGCAGTATTTTAAGTTACATACTTTACTTGCTATCACCAGAGAGATTCAAGCAGTTTTGTTACCACTTATTGTAGGTACATTGGATGAATCTTAAATTTCTTCCAACTTTAAGTTTCTTTAAGGGGTCTGGGGAGACGCTTTTACTAGTAACAGAGCACTTAACCTTGCATTTCAATTCTTTCACAGCAGTTAAAACATCCAAATATTGTGAATCTCATCGAGGTGTTCCGGAGAAGAAGGAAAACGCATTTAGTTTTTGAATACTGTGATCATACACTTTTAAATGAGCTGGAAAGAAATCCAAATGGGTAAGTAATCTGGAAACTGAAATTCCGTACAGCCAGTTCTCAGTTTCATTTTCTGTGGAATTAACCATGGCAGATTTCAAATCCCAGCCACAACTCCCCTCTCTACCCAAATGCATCTGGCTACCCCATCCAGTCTCAGGATGTCTTCAAAAGGCAAACAATGATTTACCTATAGGAGTTATAATTAGGAAGAAAAACCTACTGCAGATATAAAATAAAAATGAATTTGAGGCTGAATTGCATATTGGATTATCTCAATTCAAGGAATGAACCATGGTTTGATACTAGGAAACCTATTAATGTAATTCACTAACAAGTTAAAGGATAAAAAATACATATAATTGATAAATTTGAAATTTTGAAATGTCAATAAACTCAACAATCCTTTCCCTGATGATTTTTTTTAAATCCCTTGCAATCTAGGGGTTAAAAGAATAGTTTCTTTTTTCTTTTCTTTTCTTTTTTTTTTTTTTTTTTTTTGAGATGGCATCTCACTCTGTTGCCCAGACTAGAATGCAATGGCACAATCTCAGCTCACTGCAAACTCCACCTCCTGGGTTCAAGCAATTCTCTGCCTCAGCCTCCTGAGTAGCTAGGATTACAGGCGCCCGCCACCACACCCGGCTCATTTTTGTATTTTTACTAGAGATGGGTTTTCACCATCTTGGCCAGGCTGGTCTTGAACTCCTGACCCCATGATCCACCTGCCTCTGCTTCCCAAAGTGTTGGCACACACATATCTCTTCAAATCAACTGCCAATTTTATACTCAATGGTAAAACTAAAAGAACTTTCATTAAAGTGAGGAAACAAGACAAGGATGTCAGTTGTCACCACTATAATGTAACATTGTTCTGAGAACTCTAGCCAATGTAATGTAATAAGAAAAGCAAATAAAACATAGCTTTTGGAAATGAAATAAAATTGTCATTATTTACAAGATATTACTGATCTACAAACTCTAAGAGAACCACCTAAAGAGTTATTAAAACCAATAGAATTCAGTACAGTGACCCCTATAACACTGCAAATTCCACATGCAAAAACTAACAGCCTTTGTATCAAACAGCACTTCAGAAAATCTAACAGAGAATGGCTGGGTGCAGTGTCTCGTGCCTGTAATCCCAGCACTTTGGGAGGCCCAGGCAGGTGGATCACTTGAACTCATGAGTTTGAGACCAGCCTGGCCAACACAGTGAACCCCTGTCTCTACTAAAAATATAAAAATTACCTAGTTATGGTGGTGGGCGCCTGTAGTACCAGCTAGTTGGGAGGCTGAGGTATGAGGATTGCTTGAACCCAGGAGGCAGAGGTTGCAGTGAGCTGAGATCACACTGCTGCACTCCCGCCTGGATGACAGAGCGAGACTCTGTCTCAAAAAAAAAGAAAAAAAAAAAAAACTAGTGGAGAAGGATCCCATTCAAATATTAACAACAACAAAAGTTTAGGAATAAAGATAAAGAGTTGTTCTGACTCTACATGAAGACAGCTACAAAACTGAGGTACATAAGGATTTTATTTAAATGAACATATGTTTCTAGATGGAAATATTCATGATTATAAAAATATTGCCTCTACAGTTTATTTATTAAACAAAATTCTAATCAGAATACCAAAAGGTTTTTTTTTGAAACTTGAAAAGACTAAATTGAGAAAAAAGAGACTTTTAACTGTCAAATGTTAAATCACAGTAGTTTGAGAGACTCCCTTTGACAAAAAAGTACCATAAAGAAAACTAAAAAAGAAATGAGATATTGGGTAAACTATTTGCCAGAATTAATAAATTTTATATCTACCTATGCAGATTTTACAAATAACATTTTTAAAAGGTTGACATCCAATTAATAAATATATTCATTCAAAAAAAACTTTCATAAATGTAGACTGCACCCAGCCAGTGCTAAGGCTACAGCATTGAACAAAGCACACACAGAAAAGGAGCCTCACCTTACCTTCCAGTGAATGTGGAAAGCAAATCATTAAAAAAGAGAAGGAGGCTGAGTGCAGTGGCTCCTGCCTGTAATCCCAGCCCTTTGGGAGGCTGAGGCGGGTGGATCAGTTGAGCTCGGGAGTTCAAGACCAGCCTGGCCAACATGGCGAAACCCATCTCTACAAAAACTACAAAAATTAACATAGCCTCTCGTCCCAGCTAGTTGGGAGGCTGAGGTGGGAAGATCACTTGAGCTCAAGAAGTGGAGGCTGCAGTGAGCGGAGATCACGCCACTGCATTCTAACCTGGGTAACAGAGTGAGACCCCATCTCACTGAAGACAGAAGTCTTCAAAAAACAAAAAGAGAGAGAAGGAAATGACCAGTACACCTAAGAAAACATGCTTATCCTTCCCTATTAATCAAGGAAATTCAAAACTTTTTAGCAAGGTACCATTTCTCATCTATTATATTTGGCAAAGATTTTTCAAAATTTATTATACTCGGTCTTATCAACAGTCAGGGAATCAGACCTCCTCATTCATGGCTGGAGAGAGTGCCATTAGGAGGGCAATTTGGCAATACGTATGAAAAAAATTTAACTGTTTTCATCCTTTGATCAAGAGATTCCATTTAGAGAAATTTATAGTAAGAAAATAATCAGATCAGGGCAAAAAGTTATGCATATGAATGTTCAATACTTCATTATTTATAACAAAAATATTGGACTCCCCTAATTTTCCAATAGTAAAGAATTGATTACAGGCATTTTAGTATATCCACCCATCCAACAGTACAATATGCAGCCAGTCCATTAGAGAGCATGCTTCAGAACAATAGTTCATGTTCTGAGGAAATGTTCCTGGGATGATATATGAAAAAATGAGATAACACACTAGAATGTTAAGTATAATTAAAAATTAGAGTTTTCTCAATATTCTGTAAATGCATATATATATTACTTTTAAAATAAAAATTAATATAAAGACAATTAAAATGGTATATTAATTCATAGATCAGTTTTATTCTGCACTAAATAGGATGTTTTATGTTGATTTAGAAGACTGATAGGTTCAGCCAGTCTATAAATTAATTTATAAATTAACATACATTTTCATGAAGTTAAAAATTTATGCTTACTTCATGTATTGTTCAAGGCCCTGAGACTGTTATAAAACATTCAATGCATACGCCAGTTTGATTGAACTGAACATCTTTCTCTTCCCTACTTGTATCCTAAGCTTTCCTGTCTGTAAACTTAGCTCATGTTCTTCTCATTTTAATCTAGAAGGTTCTAGCCTTTTTCACCTTCACTGTCTTTATCATAACCTTTATTTATTTATTTATTTTGAGACACAGTCTCATACTGTCGCCAGGCTGGAGTGCAGTGGGGCAATCTCGGCTCACTGCAGCCTCTACCTCCTGGGCTCAAGCAGTCCTCCCACCCCAGCCTCCCAAATAGCTGAGACTACAGGGACCCGCTACCACACCCGGCTAATTTTTGTACTTTTAGTAGAGACAGGGTTTCACCATGTTGGCCAGGCTGGTCTCGAACTCCTGACCTCAGGTGATCCACCTGCCTCGGCCTCCTAAAGGGCTGAGATTACAGGCGTGAGCCCTTGCACCTGGCCTATCATAATCTTTAAAATGTGAAATCCTAGATATCTGTAACATCTCTAAGTTTCCTTCATCTGGATGGAATTGCTTCCTTCCTTTGAATCCCTATGGAATTTTATTTTCATCCCTGTTATGGTACTTGGTACTTAATACTGTGTATGTTTTTTTTTTTTTTAATTTTATTTTATTATACTTCAAGTTCTAGGGTACATGTGCATAACGTGCAGGTTTGTTACATATGTATACTTGTGCCATGTTGGTGTGCTGCACCCATCAACTCGTCAGCACCCATCAATTCATCATTTATATCATGTATAACTCCCCAGTGCAATCCCTCCCTCCTCCCCCCTCCCCATGATAGGCCCCAGTGTGTGATGTTCCCCTTCC
>NW_016810838.1:1598993-1624008 GCF_001698545.2 Rhinopithecus bieti
CGCCCCTCCCCCAGCCTCGCTGCTGCCTTGCGGTTAGATCGCCGCAGACTGCTGTGTTAGCAATGAGGGAGGCTCCGTGGGCGTGGGACCCTCCCGGCCAGGTGTGGGATATATTCTCCTGGTGTGCCCGTTTGCTTAAAGCGCAGTATTGGGGTGGGAGTTACCCGATTTTCCAGGTGTTGTGTGTCTCAGTTCCCCTGGCTAGGAAAAGGGATTCCCTTCCCCCTTGTGCTTCCCAGGTGAGGCGATGCCTCGCCCTGCTTCAGCTCTTGCTGGTCCGGCTGCAGCAGCTGACCAGCACCGATTGTCCGGCACTCCCCAGTAAGATGACCCCAGTACCTCAGTTGAAAATGCAGAAATCACCAGTCTTCTGTGTCGCTTGCGCTGGGAGTTGGAGACTGGAGCTGTTCCTATTCGGCCATCTTGCTCCGCCCCTCCTACTGTATATGTTTTTATGTGCAAACTCTCTCTCACTAGAGTGTAAGTTTTTTGAGGGCATACTTCATG
This sequence comes from Rhinopithecus bieti, assembly GCF_001698545.2. Taxonomy (NCBI): domain Eukaryota; kingdom Metazoa; phylum Chordata; class Mammalia; order Primates; family Cercopithecidae; genus Rhinopithecus; species Rhinopithecus bieti. Next base: position 1,599,501 of record NW_016810838.1, read on the forward strand.
TCTCATTGATCTTAATGGCTTCCTCATGCCTAGCATTCTTTCGCTCAAAAAATATTTCATGGAGCATTTTACACTGGTGCAGAGGATACAGTTATAGTGGCACAATCCTGCCCTCAAGAAGCTTAAAATGTAATGAAGAGACAGATATTGAAAGTAACAACTACAAATGCTTACGTTGATTGGGTTAATGCTGATGCAAGGGATGCACAAGAGAAGCAACTCCAACATCTGTTGACCCCAGGAAGTGAGGGAGATTCTGCAGAGAAGGCAGCATTTGGGTTTTGAAAAGGAAGAGGAGTTGGCCAGATGGTCACCCCTGGAAGAATGCACAGACACAAGAAAGAGCAAGGCATGTTCAAGCAACTCCTCTGTTGAATACATTTTGCAGTGCCGAGGACCTCTGAACCATCCCGCTTTGCACTTTTAAGTTTTACAAATGTGCTTAGCACTGCTAGTGTTCAGTAGTGCTTTGGGTCAGCCCTGAGACTTCAATCTATTATACATGGAGTAATGCAAATAGGAACAATCTAGAATATGCTACTCTTTTATGAAATGCTGGGTACTTCTAGATAACAATGATTAATTTAAAGCATTCATCTACTTGCACTCCTTTCCTAAAATCTACTTAAATAACAGGCAAGAGAGTATTTGTAAAGGCCTAAGTCCAGTGAATACCAAACAGAGATAAACAACCAGCTAGTATACATACCAAGCCTATTGGACTATTGTTTATTGGGGGAAACGTGTAGGAGAAATAACTGGTGTGTGGGCATAATATAAATGTGGCCGGGTGCGGTGGCTCACGCCTGTAATCCCAGCACTTTGGGAGGCCAAGGTGGGCGGATCACGAGGTCAGGAGATCGAGAGCATCCTGGCTAACACAGTGAAGCCCCGTATCTACTGAAAAACAAAAAAAAATTAGCCGGGCGTGGTGGCAGGCGCCTGTAGTCCCAGCTACTTGGGAGGCTGAGGCAGGAGAATGACGTGAACCCGGGAGGCGGAGCTTGCAGTGAGCGGAGATCGCACCACTGCACTCCAGACTGGGCGACAGAGCGAGACTCCGTCTCAAAAAAAAAAAAAGATCATCTATGTAGTGAATGTGGATTGAGCCATGGGATGGTGAGATAATGAAGGGACCCAATGACTAAATTATAGCATAAAGAAAAATTGGGCCGGGCACAGTGGCTCATGCCTGTAATCCCAGCACTTTGGGAGGCCAAGGAGGACAGATCACCTGAGGTCAGGAGTTCAAGACCAGCCTGGCCAACATGGTGAAACCCCTATCTCTACTAAAAATACAAAATTAGCCAGGTGTGGTGGTATGCACCTGTAGTCCCAGCTACTTAGGAGGCTGAGACAGGAGAATCGCTTGAACCCGGGAGGCAGAGGTTGCAGTGAGCCCATATTGCACCACTGCACTCCAGCCTGGGCAACAGACTAGAACTCTGTCTCAAAAAAAAAAAAAAAAAAAAAAAAGGGTTGGGCTGGGCACGATGGCTCACACCTGTAATTTCAGCACTTTGGGAGGCCAAGGCAGGCAGATCATTTGAAGTCAGGAGTTCAGGAGCAGCCTGGCCAACATGGTAAAACTACATCTCTACTAAAAATACCAAAAAATGAGCCAGGTGTGGTGGTGTGCCCTTATGGTCCCTATAGTCCCAGCTACTCAGGAGGCTGAGTCAGGAGAATCACTTCAATATGGGAGGTGGAGGTTGCAGTGAGCCAAGATCATGCCACTGCACTCCAGCCTGGGCAACAGAGCGAGACTCCATCTAAAAACAAAGAAAAGAAAAGGGAGTTTTGTCACAGTGAAGTAAGGTGGTGAAAGTGTACTGCTTCCCCTGCCAGATGAAAGCTTCTCTACTTACTGGATAGAGAAAAAAGCATTTGTTACATCAATAGATGCATCCAAGGTAGTGAGGCTGTGTTGGATTTGCTCCAGTAGAGAAACTGTATGTATAAGAGCGGCTACAATTGGCATCATCTGATTAAAGTGATTCTATTCTCATTCTCTAAGATCCTTTTTTTTTTCTACAAAGCCCAATAGTAAGTTAAATGGGATAGTGATAGGAAGTATCACTCCTGTCAACAGGGAGGATTTCCCTAAACTGCTATTGCACTACACATGATAGAATAATCCTGCCTTCAAGAAGTTTAAAATCTGGCTGGTGCAGTGGCTCACACCTGTAATCCTAGCACTTTGGGAGGCCGAGGCAGGTGAATCATCTGAGGTCAGGAGTTCTAGACCAGCCTGACCAACATGGTGAAACCCTGTCTCTACTAAAAATACAAAAATTAGCCAGGTGTGGTGGTGGGTGCCTATAATCCCAACTACTTGGGAGGCTGAGGCATGAGAATCGCTTGAACCCGGGAGGCAGAGCTTGCAGTGAGCCGAGATCACGCCATTGCACTCCAGCCTGGGCAACAAGATCAAAACTCCATCAAAAAAAAAAAAAAAAAAAAAAAAAAAAAAAAAAAAAAAAGAAGTTTAAAGTCTGATGAAGAATCAGATTACAGGGGAACAATTATAGATTATTATAGTGTTACAACTACTACATGGGTTTATAAAACTGTGGCTGTCCATTTCTGACTGGTGACAACACATGATGTACATTGGTAAATTAAACTTGGATTTCTTTATCAGTTAATTGAGCATAGAAATTTACCATAAGGTTATGGGTGTGCCTTGGTGGAAGGATGACATTGAATCAGGAGTATTAAGAAATACATTATTGACTGGGCACGGTGGCTCACATCTGTAATCCCAGCACTTTGGGAGGCTGAGGCGGGTGGATCACCTGAGGTCAGGAGTTCAAGACCAGCCTGACCAACATGGTGAAACCCCATCTCTATGAAAATACAAAAATTAGCTGGGCATGATAGTGGGACCCTGTATTCCCAGCTACTCGGGAGGCTGAGACAGGAGAATTGTTTGAACCCGGGAGGTGGAGGTTGCAGTGAGCTGAGATTGCACCACTGCACTCCAGCCTAGACAACAAGAGCAAAATTCCATAAAGTAAAGCCAGTGACCAGTGACCTTGAAAACCACTGTGGTTCACCAGTTTTGGGGGAATGGGGAGCTTAATGACAGTCAGGTGGCAAATGAATTTTGACTCAAATCCATTTCATGGTTGCCCCAGTGGGTCCACAGATCCATCCTGGTGAATATTTTCCCATTTCCTAAGTGAGTTGCTGAAATAAATACACTAACAACAGGAACAGAAGTGAGGTGGCTCTCTGATCTAAGGAATGAAGGCTGTTATGGTGGAAGAGCCTAGTAGAAGTGTCTGGCATGTTGCTTTTTACCAAAATAGAAAACTGCAAGCAATGCTGCAGATTTGGAGAAAAGTATAGATTAGCATTACCATTAAATGCTATGGGGAGACATAGCTGGGTACTCGATGAGCATGTTGTCTATGATAAATTCTCTTCAACGTTTCTGTCTCCTCCAGTCTCTGAGTTCCGGTTCTCCCTCATTTTATTAATGAATTTCTGGTGTCTTAACTTCCTTTGGCATAGGCAACCATTTAGTCCACTCTCAGTCAACCAGTTCAGCAACTAGCTAGAATCATTCCTGGATGCCCCAGGTGGTCTGCTGAAATCAGAATCTGGAGCCAGGTGTGGTGGTTCACACCTGTAATGCCAGCACTTTGGGAGGCTGAGGGAGACAGATCACTTGAGGTCAGGAGTTTGAGATCAGCCTGGCCAACATGGCGGAACCCTGTGTCTACTAAAAATACAAAAAAATTAGCCAGGTGTGGTGGCAGGTGCCTGTAATCCCAGCTACTCGGGAGGCTGAGACAGGAGAGTTGCTTGAACCTGGGAGGCAGAGGTTGCAGTGAGCCAAGATCATGCCGCTTCACTCCAACCTGGGTGACAGAGCAAAACTCCATCTCAGAAAAAAGTGGGGGAGGGGGGGGACCAGAATCTCGAATAAGTTGTGCCCATATTGTTATAATCAGCCCACTCTAAAGTCGTATTTCTTCCCCTCTGGTCCAACACCCGTGAAATCCATTTCTTCATACATTCCCCGTTATAAATCAGCAAAATTTTGTATTTCTTTTCACTATGTAAATCTCCTCTTCCTCTGTTTCAGTTTGTTATAGGCCCCCTGAGTCATGCTGGGATCTGACTTTAGTTAAGGTTTGGAGACCCTGAGGGGAGGTGGGGAGAGGAGGCTTGAAGAGAGTGGACATCCCCACACAAGGCACCTGCCTCAGGTGAGATCTGAGAGTCTGCAGCAAGGCGGAAGCAGCCTCATTGTACAAGTTTGGGGGCTACTTCCCATAAGAAGAAAAATTTGGGAGGAAGTTAGGGTGTTCTTAGTTACATGAATACTTTCAAGTGTCACATTCCAATTCCTGGACAGTTTCTCCTTCTCATCTCATTAACTGAGAAACTAATTACCCTCACATAAATTCAGTCTTTGTTGTCACTGAGCACCCTGCAGGGTTATTGTCTGTGTCAGTTTTTTAGCAATCTCACGGTAGTTCCAGTGGATCTGTAAAGTGGGTCCTACAGAAACAAGAAGTAAGGGGTTCTTGCAGGGTAAATATCAAAATACCTGATGTCCTAACTGTGCCTTGAACCAAGATATTAAAGCTCTGAACCTGTGCTTTTTTTCTTTAATTTCTCCAGTGAAATTAGAAGCAGCCAGACCACCTCACATATCTGTTATTACCTATATTCCCATATTGTTCTATCACATTTAGTTCACCAAAGCCTCGCCTTGAATAAGCATTTTATTCCAGATGGCCACAGGTGACCATTTAAATTCCCTTTTCAGGCCGAGCACAGTGGCTCATACCTGTAATCCTAGCACTCTGGGAGGCCGAGGCAGACAGATTGCTTGAGGTCAGGAGTTCAAGACTACTCTAGGCAACAGAGTGAAATCCCATTTCTACTAAAATACAAAAAATTAGCCAGGTATGGTGGCAGGCACCTGTAGTCCCGTCTACTCAGGTGGCTGAGGCAGGAGAATTGCTTCAACCCAGGATGCGGAGGTTGCAGTGAGCCAAGATCACGCCATTGCACTCCAGCCTGAGTGACAGAGCAGCGAAGACTCTGTCTCAAAAAAAAAAAACAAAAAAAAAAAAAAAAAAAAAAAAAAAAATTAATAAAATAAATAAATACCTGTTTTATTACTGGGTGGCCATCTGCCAGCATCCCCGCCATTAATGGTAATTAGATGCTGCCCTTCAGACCCCATTACATCAGATACCCAATCCTAGATTCTCACAGCCTTGGATTGTTTCCCACATCCACTTCTGGTACCATGTCCTGAATTGGTCAGGATTCAACAACAGAATTCACTCTAGCTAGTTTAAAGAGAAAGACATTTGTCGCAAGGTTTTAGTTTATAAAATTTCTGGGGAGTGCCAGAGAAACAAGATTAATTGAGCTCCTATTAGGTACCAGGTCCTGTTCTAGGTGCTGGGGCTCTAATAATGGACAAGAGAAAGTCCTTGCCTTGTGCCATTTACATTCTGATGTAGTCCAGCAATAAAGAAGCGTTATGAGTCTTTGAAGAAAAATAAAGCACAGCGTGAAGTTAGAGAATGCCCAGGAGGTGTATTAGTCAAGGTTCTTCAGAGAAACAAAACCAATACGATACATAGAGGTATTGATAACAGAAGATTTATTATGGGTATTGACTCGTGTGATTATGGAGGGAGAAAAGTTCCGCAATCTGCCATCTGCAAGCCAGAGAACCAGGAAAGCCAATGGTCTAATTCAGGCCAAGTCCTAAGGCCCAAGAGGACAGAAAGCTTCAAAGTCCAAAGGCCTGAGAGCCAGGAGCTTCCACATCCAAGGGCAGAAGAAGACGGATGTCCTAGCTCAAGGAGACAGAAGCAACCCTTCCTCTACCTTTTTGTTGTATCCAGGCCCCCAGCAGGTTTGATGATGCCTGTCTGCCTACCCTCACCATTGTGGGTGGGTCTTCTTTACTCAGTCTACTGATTCAAATGTGAATCCCTTCCAGAAACACCCTCACAGACACAACCACAAATGATGTTTTGGGTTTTTTTGTTTTTCTGAGAGAAGGTCTCATTCACTTGTCTCTCTCTCTGCAGTGGCCTGAACATGGCTTGCTGCAGCTTCAAATTCCCGAACTCAAGCAATCCTCTTGCCTGAGCGTCCTGAGCAGCTGGGACCAGAGACACTCACCATTATGTCTGGCTAATTTTTAAACTTTGATTAGAGATGGGGTCTTGCCATGTTGCTCAGGCTGGTCTCAAACTCCTGAGCTCAAGCAATCCTCCTGCCTCAGCCTCCCAAAGTGCTGGGATTACAAGCACGAGTCACTGCACCTGGCAGAAATAATGTTTTACCAGCTATCTGGGCATCCCTTAACCTAGTCAAGTTAACACAGAAAATTACTCATCACCAAAAGACAGTAAAAGGAACAATAAACTGTTAATAGAAGTAGAAATAGAAGTGAATATAGAAATAGAAGTAAAATGTTATTAACAGCCTGACTGAAGTTATAAATAAGCCTGGGGGGCCAGGGATTACAGGCTCACGCCTGTAATCCCAACACTTTCAGGAGGCTGAGGCAGGCAGATCACCTGAGGTCAGGAGTTCGAGACCAGCCTGACCAACATGGAGAAACCCCATCTCTACTAAAAATACAAAATTAGCCAGGTGTGGTGGTGCATGCCTGTAATCCCAGCTACTCAGAAGGCTGAGGCAAGAGAATCACTTGAACCTGCGAGGCAGAGGTTGTGGTGAGCTGAGATTGTGCCATTGCACTCTAGCCTGGGCAACAAGAGTGAAATTCCGTCTCAATAAATAAATAAATGATAAAATAAGCCTGGCATGTTCAGAGAACAGCGGAAAATAATGGACTAGGATGGAGTGACTTTGGGGATGTGATAGGCAATAAAGTTGGGAAGGGAAATGGAAGTAAAATGTTATTAACAGCCTGATAGGCCATAGTAACAAGGCTGGATTTTATTCTAGGATAGTAAAGATTTACTGAGAAGGACTGAATTCATCTTGGGTAGTAATAATGAAATCAAGCTTCCCCTATTAAGTTTTTATAACAAACTTCCAGGTAGTGACTTCTGATGTCAGCATCAGGTCTTCCTCTGAGTGATTCAAGGAGCATATTCTGAGCAGTTCAGTCTGAATTCCCCCATCATGTTACCCTTTCTTGTTAACCCATTCGGACTTGAACTGTGGTGTCTCATGTTTGCTTTAAGGCCTTCATTACGACTTTTAGTATTACTTTTAGCGGCAAGAACCTCAATTACTTCTGAACCAGTCAAATATTTGGTTTTGCACTCGCCCAAAATATAATATTTAAACATTGAGCATCATTTGATTTCACCAGAGGTTCATTTTGCTCCAAGATGCTTTGAAAAAGGCTGCCTGTGGCTGAACAGTGCTGCAGCACTCTATCTTTCTGGACTGAGCACCGCGTGGATGTGCATTCTCTTTGATGGTTATCTTCTCTTTGCACGATCTATAGTGGTGGTTTGTGGTTCTCTTTGATGGCTATCTTCTCTTTGCACGATCAGGGATGTTGTTTTGCCCCTGACGGAATCTGCCTTCTTGGAAGCTAACTGAACCGAATGTGACATTTCCTGTGAGATGCCTTTAAACATCCTCTTTCATGTTAAAGGCATCTTTAACATCCTATGAAATTACTTTCCTATGAAATTACTTCATTCTTGATTCCATGTTATTTAGGCTAATAATTGGGGCTTTGCAGTTTCTGAATCCTAGCCCCTACCTCATTTCCCAATTCCTGTACTTACTCTCCTGCACCTGTAGGCTCTTAGATCCCGACCAGACCAGCGTTCTGTTCCCATGTTAGTAGGAGCATGTGCTCCACCCTTGCTAGTCCCTCCCAAGGATGGAAATCCATTTTCCTTCCTCTCACTGCTGCCACCGTAATCTAAGTGTCCAAATCTCACTTGGGTTATTGAATTAGCCTCCTAATTTCTCTCTCTGTATGTGTGTTGCCCCCCAGAAATCCATTCTCCATATTATGTCACTTCCTTGCTTGATTTCTTTCAATGGTTTTGAATTTAGCATAAAATCCAAATTTCTTATCGAGATCTAGAACTCTGAGGCCCTCCATGGACTGGTCTCTGCCAATCTTCCCGTCTCCTTCACTCAAGCGTCAGCCACACTCACACCTGGCCTCATACTGTCTTCCCCACACTCCCAGTTCTTTCTCTCCTCGGGGCCTCTTGCTATTCTGCACCTCTTCTGTCTTTGTATGGGGGTCTCAATCCCATCGACTGGCCTTATCTGATCTCAGACCTATATCTCCAGAACCCATGTGGGTGTTAAAACCAGACATTGAGGGGACAGATTACTCCATAAACTTATGAGATATTATTCTGTTATTATGCATGAGGAAAACTGAAAGTTCAGAGAACTTAAATAATGTATGTTCAAGATTATAAAGTAGAGGCCAGGCACGGTGGCTCACACCTGTAATCCCAGCACTTTGGGAGGCCGAGGGTGGATCACGAGGTCAGGAGATCGAGACCATCCTGGCTAACACAGTAAAACACCGTCTCTACTAAAAATACAAAAAATTAGCTGGGTGTGGTGGCCGACGCCTGTAGTCCCAGCTACTCGGGAGGCTGAGACAGGAGAATGGTGTGCACCCGGGAGGCGGACCTTGCAGTGAGCTGAGATTGGGCCACTGCACTCCAGCCTGGGCGACAGAGCAAGACTCCATCTCAAAAAAAAAAAAAAAAAAAAAAAAAAAAAAAAAAAAAAAGATTATAAAGTAGGAAGGAAGCAGCATATCTGGGATTTGAATTCAAGCGACCTATCTCACAGTGCTCAAAATGGCTATACTATTCTTCCTGCCTCATATTTTAAAAATGTAAACAATGTTGTTTCAGGTTTGACTCTAGGTGAAGTGGGGAGAATACAGTTATATCAGAATTCAGTGCTGGAAATAGACACTTCAAGTGGAAAGGGATTTAATCATGAGAATTAGGTACATTCACAGTATTAATAATGAGGAGAACTGGAGTCAGAGGGTTGCCACTGGGCCACTGATGTCAAGGGCATACCACCATAATTGTGATACAAGATCAGGAAACTGCTCTGAGGAAAATACCATGTACATTGCTTGCTTTTCTCTGCGTGTACTTCAGCCTCACACGGTGGTATCTTGTAGCTAGTGTCATAACTGAGTCATGCCTAGGCCTTCCCACTGTTCTGTAAAGTCAGCTACATCTGCACATGTTCAGTTTTTAAAAAGTGATCTAAATATATGATTTAAGTATCCAAATATGATAAAATATTAAATCTGAATAATGGATATGTTTGGGGTATTACATAATATAATTTTTTTAAATTAAGAAAATCCTTATAGTTGACATTTAGTAAAAGAAACCCTTATGTTTCAGATTTTTAAAAAATATACAGACAACAGCCACATCTCCATCAACAGGGCTGAAAGACAAACAACACTGAGAAAAATATTTGCAGCATATATAACAGACCGTGATATACATTGAGTCTTTGTAAATCAGTAAGAAAGCAGTGAACAGACCAATTTAAAATGCAATAAACGCATGAAATGGAATTACACAAAAGAAGAAATGTAGTATCCAATAAGGCTGTGAAAAATAATAATCACTAAAAATTAGTGAAATGCAAATAAAAAACACGAGACATCTTTTTATTTTAACCACAGATTGGCAAACATAACACTGGCAAAACCAAATGCTGGCAAGACAATGAGGAGACAGGGACTTTGATGCACAGATGTTTGGTGGGAGTGAAAATGGGTATAACCTTCCTCAGAAAGGATAGTTTGACAGTGTGTAAATGTGAAGGCATCATCATGGGACAGTGATGTGAGTGATGGAAAGCTACCAACAGAAAAGTTACAGAGAATGTAATTGCTATAATTCATGGAGATGGTTACATAAAATAGAATACTCGCAAACAGAGTAAGTTTCCCAGACCCCCAATCCCCAGTGGAAAACACACCTGCCCATGATACTTCCCAATATTTTCTATATAGAGTGATGAGTCTGCCAGAGACAAGAAGCTTACACCCTCCCATTCTTATGGGATCCTTATTCTCCCTGGCCTCCTTTTGGGCTATCTGCTTACCAGGGACAAGTAACTATTACAAAATAACTTGAGTGTCTACCACCAACATGAATTGGATGAATTGAAGAGCTATCTTCCAAGTATACCTTTTTTCCTGCAAAACCAAGTCTCAGGTCTACCTGAATTTCGTCCCTGCAGGATCAAAATGTAATGGGTGTCTACCATTGGTCTCAGAAATCCCACTTCTAGAACTTATCTTAGGAAGGTAATTGCATAAATATCATAAGATGGATGATTACAGATATTCATTGAAGAGTTTCTAGAAATGAAAATTGGCTGAACTGAACTGCTCATCAATGGAGACTAAGTAAATTATGCTACAGCCATATAATAATCTCCTCTGGAGCCACTAAAATATATGTGTACATGTTGGTATTTGTACCTCTATGCATAAAACGTTTCTCAAAGTGGTCGGGGTGAAATTGAAGAAAATAAATGGGTGGCTAGGCAGGTGTCAGAGAGACTTCATGTATATACTTTTATATGTTTAAAATGTGAACCATACAAATGTGTTCATTTTAAAATTAAAGTTAAAAAGTAAATACTGGCTGGGCATAGTGGCTCACACCTGTAATCCCAGCACTCTAGGAGGGTGAGGCAGATGGATCATCTGAGATTGGGAGTTCAGGACCAGCCTGGCCAACATGGCGAAACCCCATCTCTACTAAAAATACAAAAATTAGCTGGGCATGGTGGTGTAATCCCAGCTACTTGGGAGGCTGAGGCAAGAGAATCGAATGTCTTGAACTCCGAAAGAGGAAGTTGCAGTGAGCTGAGATCATGCCACTGCACTCTAGCCTGGGTGACAGAACCAGACCCTGTCTCAAAAAAAAAAAAAAAAAAAAAAAAAGTACAGAGAGAGACAGGGAGAGAGAGGAACAGAGATGCCTAACGAGACAGCAACCAGAAGTTATAGCCATTATTTTGAGGTAGCAAGATTTGACCCAACACATTTTATTCCTTTACTTTTCTATATTTTTTGAATCTTCATAAGTGTGTATCATTTTGTGGATGTAAAAAATTCAAATTACAAAAGGAAATTACATAACTATAATAAAAAGATAGTAAAGCCCAATTTTCACTAAAGTATTTTTTTTAGGATCCCTCTGCATGATGTTCCTTGAACACGGCAGTCCCTCGCCACTCCACTTCTGTTCCCAACCCTTGCTTCTGGAACGTTATCCTGTGAGTTTTCATTTCCCTTTTTATTTTTTCCCTCAGAGTTGCTGATGGAGTGATCAAAAGTGTATTATGGCAAACACTTCAAGCTCTTAATTTCTGTCATATACATAACGTAACATTTTCTAATGAATTTATTCATTTCTTCATGATGAGTCTTCTAAATAGCTCAGGGTTTTGTTTGGAGAGCTGAAGACAAAGGGAAAGTAGGAGTCAAAGAAGCAAAACAAAAGTTCAGCCAGTAATCCCAGCACTTTGGGAGGCTGAGGTAGGAGGATCAAGTGAGCCCCAGAGTTTGAGACCAGCCTGGGGCAAGACCCTGTCTGCAAAAAAGAAGAAAAGGAAATAACAAAAGAAAGTTCAAAATATGAGAAAAAAGTGATGCATTATTCATGACTCTTTCCAATTTCTGTAAGAATCAAATTGCTAATTCCTTATGAATTAAAAATTTGAATAAATGTAATGATTCCTTTTGCCATAGGGCCAGTGACCCCTGAAACTATGTTTTTTTTTTTTTGAGGACAGAGTCTCGCTCTGTCCACTCAGCTTGGGAGTGCACGGCCAGATCTCAGCTCACTGCAAGCTCCGACCTCCCGGGTTCACCGGCCATTCTCCATGCCTCAGCCTCCCGAGTAGCTGGGACTACAGGGCCCGCCCACCTCGGCCCGGCTAGTTTTTTTGTATTATTTTTAGTAGAGACGGGGTTTCACCGTGTTAGCCAGAATGTCTCGATCTCCTGACTTGTGATCCGCCCGCCTCGGCCTCCCAAAGTGCTGGGATTACAGGCTTGAGCCACCGCGCCCGGCCAAAACTATGTTTAAATTGGGCTAGAATAATTTTTCAGGGCTGGTGTGGTGGCTCATGCCTGTAATCCCAGCACTTTGGGAGGCCAATGCGTGCAGATGGCTTTGAGCTCAGGAGTTCAAGACCAGCCTGGGCAACATGGAGAAACCCTATCTCTATGAAAAAATATAAAAATTAGCCAGCCATGGTGGTGCACACCTATAATCCTAGCTACTTGGGAGGTTGAAGCTGGAGAATCATTTGAACCCAGGAGGCGGAGGTTGCAGTGAGCCGAGATCACACCACTGCTCTCCAGCCTGGGCGACAGAATGAGACCCTGTCTCCAAAAGTAATAATAGTAAGTTTTCAGGATATTGCTAGTGTAATACCCCATGGTACTTTTTTTTTTTTTTACTATTATTTTATGTCTCTTAAATCCTTTACTCTATAGCAATCTAAGTCCCCCTTTCCTTTCCTTTTTAAAAGCCATTTCCAGCCGGGCGTGGTGGCTCACGCCTGTAATCCCAGCACTTTGGGAGGCCAAGGCGGGCGGCTCACGAGGTCAGGAGATCGAGACCATCCTGGCTAACACGGTGAAACCCCATCTCTACTAAAAATACAAAACATTAGCTGGGCGTGGTGGCGGGTGCTTGTAGTCCCAGCTACTCGGGAGGCTGAGGCAGGAGAATGGCGTGAACCCAGTAGGCGGAGCTTGCAGTGAGCTGAGATTACACCATTGCACTCCGGCCTGGGCGACAGAGTGAGACTGTCTCAAAAAAAAAAAAAAGTTCATGAATCTTTTATAGCCGTAGTTCTCAAGCTTGGGCATGCATCAAAATCACTAGGAGGGCTTGTGAAAACACAGCTTCCTGGGTCCCGTCCCCAGAGTTTCTGATTCAGTAGGTCTGAGGTAGGGCCCCAAGAATGTGCATGTCTTCTGTTTTTCCCAGATGCTACTGAAGCTGCTGGTTCAAGAACCACACTTTGAATACAACTATGTTAGAGAAATAATTTTGGCTGTTTCCTGTACGTAACTTAACTTGTTCTTTCACTTGTATTTCCTGTAAATTGGAGTTTATATCTAGAGGCTTGATCATATTCAGGTTCAGCTTTTTTTTAGATAAGAATGCCTCCTACGTGGTGCTGTACACTTCCTGTCGCATCCCCATCATGAGGTGTATAGCAGCCACTTGTCCCACTTTCGAGAATGTTAAAATTGATGAGTGGGCTCAGGAGGTATTCGTTTGGTCCCCTCCATTATCATTTTCCCTGTCAACATTGTTTCCCTGGTGGTTTTAGCTTCCAGTGATGATTATTGCCTGCATCTAGTATTTCATGACAGTGATTTTCTAATTCTATTATGCCTTCTGCATTTAATAATTGGAATTGTATGGAAAAGAACTCACCCTCATGGATTCTGGCTACTTTTGTTTATCAACACTCAGGGTGATGAGCGGGTATCTTAGCAACAGTGACACGTTTTGGGGAGAGGTGGCTGGAGCACCATTATAAACACCAATTTTGTATTGTGGTGTTTTCGATTCTTTGCTGTTATTGGTCTCTCCGATGCTCAGATTTTCCCATCTTAGGCCAACGAGAGCTTCTTCAAGTTGGCTCCTGGTACCTTTGCTATATATCATTGTATTTTTGCGACAGTCTCACTCTGTTGCCCAGGCTGGAGTGCAGTGGCGTGATCATAGCGCACTTGGGCCTCAGACTCCTGAGCTCAAGTGATTCTCCCACTTCAGCCTCCCTGAGTAGCTGGGACTACAGGCACATGCCACTACACTCAGCCAATTTTTGTTTCTGCAGAGACAGGGGTCTCACTATCTTGCCCAGGCTGGCCTCAAACTCCTGCCTTGGATGCCCAAAGTGCGAGGATTACAGGTGTGAACCACTGCACTCAGCCAATGATAGCTTTTAAAAAATATATCTAGCCCTTTTGAGTTGGTGCCTAGACAGAGACAGTGCTGAGGCAATGATACAGAGTACCATATGGTCAGTTTTGATGCCAGCAGAATGTCTATCATAGCAGTCTAGGATTGCTGAAAAAGAAAGTATAAGATCATGGGAATACATTTCAGTATGGAGGGGAAGCTTTCTTTACTTTTAGGAAAGTCAGTGAAGTTTTTATTAGGTTAAATCAAAAGCTTTTATTTTCTATTAATGTAGAGGGATATTTTTCACAAACTATGTAAACCTATTTTTCATGATGCAAATTGTGCTTTCTGATACTTAATAAAGATGATGCCAAATGGAATCCTTATCTCTGTTGCTTTCCACCATGCTATAGGAGGTATCAAAGTTGCTGCAGGAGTTTTATGGGTAGTTAAAATGATTTCTAAAAATACCACTTACCACAAGTGTTTATCCCTATATAACCAGACACTTTCCGAGTACTTGGTTATAAGCTTGAATTCAATGTCTGTGGCTGCTTTATCTTTGTATCTCTTTAATACCTAAATTGGATATTTTTATATAAAGGGTGCTCAATAAATATTTATTTAATAACTGGATGGATGGATGGATGGATGGATGGATGGATGGATGGATGGATGGTTGGATGGATGGATGGATGGATGGATGGTTGGATGGATGGATGGATGGATCAATGGTTGGTTGGTTGAATGAGTCAATCAGTCAGTCAACCCAAACTGCCTAACTGATTGTGACTATCTCCAGTGGACCCAAACATTATTGTAGACCAACGCAACTGCCATCATTTCTGCCCTTGGAACAACACATTCTATACCCTAAGCTTTAAAACACCGAAAACTTCTGATTGATAATATGTTATCATTAAATACAAATAATTAATTAAATATTAAAAACAAATAATTTTTCAGGCCAGGCATGGTGGTTCATGCCTGTAATCCCAGGACTTTGGGAGGTTGAGGTGGGCAGATTACCTGAGACGAGGAGTTCAAGACCAGCCTGGCCAACATGGTGAAACCCTCTCTCTACTAAAAATACAAAAAATTTCTGGGCATGGTAATGCATGCCTGTAATCCCATTACTACTCGGGATGCTGAGGTGGGAGAATCACTTGAACTCGGGAGACAGCGGTTACAGTGAGCTAAGATCAGGCCACTGCACTCCAGCCTGGGTGACAGTGCAAGACTCTGTCTCAAAAAAAAGATAATTTTTCAGACAAATTTGCATCCTCCAAGATGGAAATTCCTTCTCATTTTCTTATGGTAAGCCTTTGTGTATCTGTCTTTTTATTTATCTATAATTAAAATGCATGCAAAGAAAAAAAATCTAAGCCATATATAAAGCTGTCACAATAATACAACTAAAACCTTCATACTCTCCTTATTTTTAAAGGAACTCCCATGATAGTCTCAAAGGATAGAAAAGGCAATCTGACCCAGTGGTGTTGCTGACGACTCACAGCTTTCAACCTGTAGAGACCATGTGTACCTTATCATCTCAAGAGTCGAGATCCTAAGCAGGACACTGAAGGTTAAAGTACCAAGGGATTCAGGCCTTGCTACTCCAACTATGGTTCATAGAGATCACTTGGGAGCTTGTTAGAACTGCTGAATCTGAGGTCCTCTACAGACCTGCTGAATCAGAGTCTGCATTTTAACCAGAGCTCCAGGTGATTCATGTGCACATTAAATTTGGAGAAGCGCAGGACTTAAGAAAATACCTACTCATTTGGTGCTGTTTTACCCTATAATATCACTAGAGTGAGGTAACCAAAGTGATCCATTTAACACCATAATGAACCCATGGATTTTTATATATTTGCTGTATTGATTAGAGAAGAGGGGAAAGGGGCTTCATCTCAAAATGGCAAAATGACTTCTTTTTTTTTTTTTTCCTGAGACAGGATCCTGCTCTGTTGCCCAGGCTAGAATGCAGTGGCACCTTCACGGCTCACTGCAACCTCAGCCTCCCATGCTCAAACAATCCTTCCACCTTAGCTTCCCAAGGAACTGGGACTACACATACCACCATGCATGGCTAATTAAAAAAAAAAAAAAAAATTTTTTTTTTTGTAGTGATAGTTTCATTGTGTTGCCCAGGGTGGTCTCAAACCCCTGACCTCAAGCCATCCTCCCACCTTGGCCTCCCAAAGAGCTAGGATTACAGGCATGAGCCACCATGCCCAGCTGGCAAAAATGACTTCTGAGGTAGGAGCAGGCCAGGCTGCAACTTCCATCAGCATCTTGTTGATCCTTATGTTTTGGTTGTTGAGGAGGGAGTCCCTTTTCTCCTCATTGTATGAGTATCCATGCCTAAGGCTCCAAGAGAATAAATTTATCAGATAATAAAAAAAACTATTTATTGTTTTTATCAGGCTATTTAAGAAGCAATTTCTGGTGTGCAAGTTTGCAGAGATGATTTTAAAGTTAAAAGTCAGTTTTAAAATACCATAGATATCTCTTTTGGCTGGCTTGTGAGCCAAAAAAAAAAGATTGCCCATCAGCCACAACAACCGAACCTGAGCAATGTTTGCTAAAAGCTGTGTACAAGGCCAAGTGTGGTGTCTCATGCCTGTAATCCCAGCACTTTGGGAGGCTGAGGTGGGTGGATCACCTGAGGTCAGGAGTTCAAGACCAGCCTGGCCAACATGGCGAAACCCCATCTCTACTAAAAAATACAAAAAATTAGCCAGGTATGGTGGTGGGTGACTGTAATCTCAGTGACTCAGGAGGCTGAGGCAGGAGAATCACTTGAACCCGGGAGGCAGAGGTTGCAGTGAGCCAAGATCGTGCCACTGCACTCCAGCCTGGGTAACAAAAAGCAACTCTGTCTCAAAAAAAAAAAAAGCTGTGTATAAAACTCAATTTATTAAAATTATTTTATTAACAGAGACTTGCATGCTTCTTGTTCTTTGAGGGAAAATAGGCTGATTGCAAGAGGCGTTGCAGAGAGTTTGCACTGAGTGTGGCTTTGCAGTGGAGTAGGTGAATGCTGTATTTCTAAGCGTCTTCTTCCCCCCCATGCCCTGTTTCTTATGGTTCCAATTATTTATTTTTTAATTTTATTTTTTAATTTTTATTTATTTATTTTGAGAGTCTTGCTATGTCGCCCAGGCTGGGGTCCAGTGGCACAACTGCAGCTCACTGCAACCTCCACCTCCCAGGTTCAAGCGATTCTCCTGCATCAGCCCCCTGAGTAGCTGGGATTACAGGCACCCACAACCATGCCTGGCTAATTTTTGTATGTTTAGTAGAGACAGGGTTTCACCATGTTGGCCAGGCTGCTCTCGAACTCCTGACCTCAGGTGATCTGCCTGCCTCAGCCTCCCAAAGTGCTGGGATTACAGGCATGAACCACCGCACCCAGCCAGGTTCCAATTATTTTTACTCCCTTTTAAATTTCTTCAGTATCCTCTCACTCTTCATCAATAACTTCTCTTACCTGCTCCTATACCAATAAATGTTCCTTTGGGATATGTCAATACTTCATTTCCTTTTGTATATTTGGTTGAAAAATAAGTGCTATAAATTTCACATGGATTAGATCCAGAAAACATATGTATAGGCCAATGGACAGATATCGATGTAAATCCATTTACTTGGTAATGCTACACATAGTCTAGAAATTCTAGAATTTGATGCAAACTCATTTAAAGGACATAACCTGTTCTAATGTAATCACCAACTATAAGTGAGTGTTACTGACTCAGAGTGTTAGTCTAAATTTCTTAAGTGTGTTGCTTAAAAGGTAGGATATCAAAACTATGTTCATTTATATTCCAGCAATTTTTTTTTTTTTTTGAGGCAGGGTCTCACTCTGTCAGACAGACTAGAGTGTGGTGGTGCCATGTTGGCTCACTGCAACCTCTACCTCCTGGGCACAAGCCATCCTCCCATCTCAGCCTCTTGTGTAGCTGGGACTAAAGGTGCACACCACACACTTGGCTAATTTTTGTATTTTTTGTGGAGACTGACTTTCACCATTGGGCCCAGGCTGGTATCAAACTCCTGGGCTCAGGCGATCCTCCCAACTTGGCCTCCTGAAGTGCAAGGATTACAGGCGTCAGCAACTATGCCCAGCCTATGTATTTTTTTTTAATTAGTGTCTAAGGCCTTAGTACTTTTAAAAGACCTAAAAAAGTTTCTTCTAACTGCTCTTCATACAAATTATGAAGCAGTTGACAGTAATTGAGACTAAATAGGAACAAGTTCATGCTACCAGTGTCATTTCTGCAACCTAAAATGAATTTAGGGCTCAGCTCTTTTTCTCTTCCTAGATAGCTATTAGAGAACCAAAGACAACCATTTCAGAATTGTCAAATTGACAAAAATGCTTAAAGGGCCTGACAGCATAGTAGAGAAGGAGGCAGAAGGAGTTGATTATTGTGACACTCAATTCATGTACTCTGTCAGTGGCCACTTGCAATCACAGGATTGTTGCAAGGATGAAATAATTCACGCTTTGAATTGAAAGTGCTTTGAAAAGTACAGAGTTCCCTGTGAGGGCCCAGTGATGGAGATCGATATTATTTTCATCCATTTTCTTTTTTGGGAGCGTGGATAAACGGAAAGTTCTGAAGGGTAAGGTCTGAGCTGTTTTCTCACAGCACCTCCGCAACATGGAAACCCATTTCTGGAATGCCCATGCACGCGCGGGCTTACTCAGCCTGCCCTCCCCCAGGCCCCTAGCCGGGCCGCTCCTGTCCGGCGAGGAGCATCTGCTTCATTCAGGGTCATTGTGATTAGGCAGCAAATTGTAAGTCCGCTGCATATGAAAGAATAGCGGGGTCCAGGCGTGGTGGCTCACGCCTGTAATGCCAGCACTTTGGGAGGCAGAGGTGGGCGGATCACTTGAGCTCAGTAATTCAAGACCAAACTGGACAACAACATGGTGAAACCCGTCTCTACTAAAACTACAAAATTAGCCGGGCATGGTGGTGAGCGCCTGTAATCCTAGCTACTCGGGACACACCCATAGTCCCAGTCACTCGGGAGGCTGAGGCAGGAGAATCGCTTTAATCTGGGAGGCAGAGCTTGCAGTGAGCCAAGATTGCGCCACTGCACTCCAGCCTGGGCGACAGAGCAAGACTCTGTCTCAAAAAGAAAAAAAGAAAAAAAACAGCTGCTTTTGAGGTCAGCGTGCCACAGGTCCCACTTTCCCAGTAGGGATTCTGACAGCATCGTGGGCCATCTCAGGATGATGATCGTTCCAGGATAGCTCCGTGGTGAGGATGTGGAAATGATCCCCATCCCCTGTCGAGGAATGCTTCGGAATCTCTGCTAAGTAGGGGACTGTGCGCCCCAGCTCACCCAGGGCAGTCCTGGTTTGTGCCTATTGTCCTGGCATGATTATTAATAGGCCCCTCTTTCACACTTGGAAGTCTCCTGATTTGGATGATAAATAATATGGTCATTCTAATTATAAGCGAATTTTGCTTTTATCATTTAAATGTTTTCTAATTTCTCAAATCTGCAAGTTTTTCAACCTTAATTGTGACTCTTGGGTGGCAGCAGTTATTAGAGGTACTCTGAGTCTAATCTCATTTAGGGTTTTACCTCATACAGTTTAAACAGGGACCAGCAAAAAGTGAAAGAATTGTATGATACTCTCTTCTTGAATTTAATTTTTTATTTTTATTTATTTGTTTTTGAGACAGGGTCTAGCTCAGTTGCTCAGGCTCTGTGCAGTGTGATCATAGCTCACTGCAGCCTCAACCTTCCAGGCTCAAATGATCCTTCAGCCTCAGCCTCCTGAGTAGCTAGGACCACAAGTGCATGCCACCACGCCTGGCTAATTTTTTAACTTTTTTGTAGAGACAGGGTCTCAGTGCATTGCCCAGGGTGGCCTCAAACTCCTGGCTTCAAGTTATCCTCCTGCCTCAGCCTCTCAAAGTGCTGGGATTATGGACATGAGTCACCACACCTAGCCTGATAATCCCTTCTTTAAAAAAAAAAAGACAGTTTTCACATACAATTATAATTTTAATTATTTCAATAATAAAACAATATTTTAATAAATGTTTTAATTTTGGTATGACAAGAGTTACAAGTGAAAAACTGCCAATTTAAGTTCTTTTAGAAAAGTGAAGGAAGCCCACATTTGTTTTTATCTCATAGGCTGTGTATCTATTAAACTAGTAGTTAATGTTTATTCTTTGTCATTTTGGTGGTTCAGAAAAATAATCAAATAATGATCTTACAGTGCATTCACAGAGATATAAAACCTGAAAATATTCTAATAACTAAGCAAGGAATAATCAAGATTTGTGACTTTGGGTTTGCACGAATTCTGAGTAAGTAGCAATTTTTTTTTACTAATATCCAGTTCAGATGATGATAAAATGAGATGGTTTAAATTCTTACTTTGGATATTGGACATATGCCAAATATTGTATTGTTGTTATTTTATTTTATTTTTTTTTTGAGACGGAGTCTGTCCCTGTTGCCCAGGCTGGAGTGCAGTGGCACGATCTCGGCTCACTGCAAGCTCCGCCTCTCGGGTTCACGCCATTCTCCTGCCTCAGCCTCCCGAGTAGCTGGGACTACAGGCGCTCGCCACCACGCCCAGCTAATTTTTTGCATTTTTGGTAGATACGGGGTTTCACTGTGTTAACCAGGATGGTCTCGATCTCCTGACCTCGTGATCCACCTGCCTCGGCCTCCCAAAGTGCTGGGATTACAGGCGTGAGCCACCGGTATTGTTATTAAAAAAGGAAAAGCTCACTTTAGCCTTTTAGTCAGTACATTCGTTTGCACTTCAACTCTGCTCCATTCAGCTAGAATTTATTGGATGTCACCTTTCTGTGCTTTGCCTCATAGGAAAGGAAAATAATTCTAAAAGCATTTCTGCTCTTCATGCACTTATAATCTACAGTAAAAGAAACAAAGAATAATACAAGATGATTGGCAATAAAGTACTAAAGTGAAGGTGCAGACAGTTCCCTGGAGGGAGATATTAATGTGGGCGAGAGTGGTTGAAGAAAACTTCATGGAGCTGATGAGACTAGAAGAGTAAACTGAAAATTAAAGAGAGGATTCAGAGACAGTGCTAAGAAAAAGGAGATCATTCCAGGCAAGGAGGAACTGAAGGGAAAGGGGGACAAATAATTGTTTCTCCTTCAATCTAGAACTTTGCAGCAGACAAATATATGTATTAGCAACATAAACGTCGCAGTCTGGGTGTGGACATAATCGGTACCCTGACGGCACCCAAACACGAGTGACTTGGCAATGCATGTGGAAGGGTTGGGCAAAAACAAAAACTGATCAAGGCTTTCTGAGGTTGCTGTGCTTTGTGGTAAAGATAATAGGATCCTAATGATAATTGGTCCCTGTGCCATGGGGCTGAAAAGGGAAATAGACAAACACTGGAAAACTACCGAGTTACGAACACTGCACATAGTACCATGGTGCATCAGTATCAGGAAATGCTGGGCTGCCATTAGCAGGGATGTTTGCAGTTTCAGTGGCATCGGAAAATGTTTAAGACACGGTAAGAGAAAAAGGAAAGTGAAAACATATGTATACAGTATGATCTCAACTATACAGGAAATACATAGAAAAAAATTACTGAAATATATATGACCCTCAATTTAGGAAATTAAGTGAATGATAGTCATCCAATGCATGGTATAGATCCGGTGTCATAGATTTGGGGTTTTTTTCCTGGAAATCCATTATATACCACCAAAATACCCAATTTAGTCACAAAATAAGTGAAAACCTACACAGATATGGCATTACAAGCATTAAGAACATAAGAGCAGGATTTCATATGAAAGTTACCTCACAATTATTCCTTTTAGGGATTTTTCTCCATGGGCTGGCAAAGCTTCTTAAACTGGCAATACTTCTGAAAATATAAATATTTTTAATTTTTCATGAATATGCATTCTTTTTTCCTTTCCTTTTTCATTTTCCTTTGCATTTCTGTGCTGAATATGCAAGTCAGCTTTCCTACTGAGTTTTCCTGTAGCAAACATAGTCATTCTTGTCTGAATGAAGAACCTTAGAACTGAATTCAATATTAGGGTCATCTGTCTCAGAAATTTTGACTGCATGAACACATCCAGAAGTCTGAATGGTGAACCCACTGTGGCAATTCCAATAATGATACCTTTTGCCATATTATTATAAGCAAAGTGGTAATACAAGACACTGCCAACTTGTTAGTGCTGGTGTAAACCTCCACAAGACATGAGCTCAGGCACTGGTTACAGCTTAAGTCTTCTAAGTACTGGTATGAGTCATTGCTGGGGTCATTGTTGGCCATTTATAATGAGAAAGGCAAAGGAGGGGGTCCCATTATGTGATAAAATGCTAACAGTGGCTCAATAGACATCCACATAAAAATGTAAGGTCCTATTGGATATCCACATGCAAAAGAAGGAAGTTGGACCTTTACCTTACATTATATTCACCAAAATGAATCACCAGTGTAAACATAAGAAATAAACCTGTAGGAGAAGCGAGCAAGGCTGGTGCTGGGGCTTCTTCTCCTGAAGGGGCTGCAAGAGGGAAGACTTAGTCATGTCATCCTTGATCAAAAGGGTGATCAGCACCGCAAAAGCTCCAGGGGCCATTGGACCCAACAGTCAAGCTGTGTTAGTCGACAGGACCATTTATATTTCAGGACAGATAGGGATGGACCCTTCAAGTGGACAGCTTGTGTCAGGAGGGATAGCAGAAGAAGCTAAAGAAGCTCTTAAAAACATGGGTGAAATTCTGAAAGCTGCAGGCTGTGACTTCACTAACGTGCTGAAAACAACTGCTCTTCTGGCTGACATAAATGACTTCAATACTGTCAATGAAATCTACAAACAGTATTTCAAGAGTAATTGTCCTGCTAGAGCTGCTTACCAAGTTGCTGCTTTGCCCAAAGGTAGCCGAATTGAAATTGAAGCAGTAGCTGTCCAAGCACCGCTGACAACAGCATCACTGTAAGTGGGCCAGTGCTTTGTAGTCTGAAATTGTTAACATTTTAATTTCTACAACTGATGTAACATCTTAATTAACCTTTTAATTTTCACAATTGATGACAGTGTATCTGAAGTTATTATGGAAATACCATATAATAGGGAGAGTTGAACATGAATTGAAGATTAGAGAAGGAATCCAGTTACTGTTTTAAATTACACCTGTATTACTGAATATAGGAAAGAGATACCTATTACATAGTTACTCAATAAATAAAAGAGAAATAACAGGTAGGAAAGAAGAGGAATTATTCCTGAGAAATAATCAAGAACATATCTAATTCAAACTAATGATGTGAATGATTTAGTTTTCATGTCAGGTATGTGATTCTGCTTTTACTTGAGTAAAATTTAAGTGTTTAAATTTGAGGTCAAGGAGAAGAAAGTGGACCAAAATTTAATATAGATAATATTTTTCTAATGGAAATAAAATAGATTTGCAGATTTCAAAAAAAGGAAAAAGAAATAAAGCTGTAAAACTCTTAGAAGAAAACATAGACCAAAAGCCTCATGACATTGGATTTAACAGTGATTTCTTGAATGTGACACCACAAGCACAAGCAACAAAAGGAAAAATAGAGAAATTGGACTTCATCAAAATTAAAAACTTCTGTGCATCAAAGGACACAATAAACAGAATGAAAAGCAACCCATGGAGAGGGAGAAAATATTAGCAAATTTATACCTAATAAAGAATTAATATCCAGAATGTTCAGAACTATAACTCAATAACAAAAACTAATTTGAAAGTGGCCAAAGGACTTGAATAGACATTTCTTTTTTGTTGTTTTATTTCAATAGGTTTTTGGGAAACAGGTGGTGTTTGGTTACATGAAAAAGTTCATTGTTTTGTTTTGTTTTGTTTTGTTTTGTTTTGTTTTGTTTGAGACAGAGTCCAGAGTCTTGCTCTGTTGCCTAGGCTGGAGTGCAATGGTGACATCCTGGCTCACCACAAACTCCGCTTCCTGGGTTCAAGCAATTCTCCTGTCTCAGCCTCCCAAGTAGCTGTGACTTCAGGAACATGCCACCACACCCAGCTAATGTTTTTATTTTTGGTAGAGATGGGTTTTCTCAATGTTGGCCAGGCTTGTCTTGAACTTCTGAGCTCAAGTCATCTGCCTGCCTGGGCCTCCCAAAGTGCTGGGATTAGAGGTGTTAGCCACCACACCTGTCTATGTGAATAATTTCTTTGGTGGTGATATCTGGGATTTTGGTTCACCCACCACCTGAGCAGTGTACACTGTGCCCAATGTGTAGTCTTTTATCCCTCACCCCCACCACACCCTTTCCCTTGAGTCCCCAAAGTCCATTGTATTATTCTTATGCCTTTGTGTCCTCATAGCTTAGCTCCCACTTATTAGAACATAGATGTTTGGTTTTCTATTCCTGAGTTATTTCACTTAGAATAATGGTCTCCAATTCCATCCAGGTTGCTGCAAATGCCATTATTTTGTTCCTTTGTATGACTGAGTAGTATTCTGTGGTATATATATATATATATATATATATATATATACCACATTTTCTTTATCTGCTTGT
>NW_016810838.1:1624062-1628032 GCF_001698545.2 Rhinopithecus bieti
AGTTATTTCACTTCGAATAATGGTCTCCAATTCCATCCAGGTTGCTGCAAATGCCATTATTTTGTTCCTTTGTATGACTGAGTAGTATTCTGTGGTATATATACATATATATATACCACATTTTCTTTATCTGCTTGTTGATTGATGGACATTTGGGCTGGTTCCGTATTTTTTCAGTTGCAAATGTGCTGCTATAAACATGCGCATGCAAGTATATTTTTTATATAATGACTTCTTTTCCTCTTGGTAGATACCCAGGAGTGGGGCTGCTGGATCAAATGGTAGATCTACTTTTAGTTCTTTAAGGAATCTCCACACTGTTTTTCATAGTGGTTGTACTAATTTAGATTCCCTCCAAAGTGTAAAAGTGTTCCCTTTTCACCACATCCATGCCAACATCTATAGTTTTGTTTTGTTTTTTGTTTTTTGTTTTTTGGTTATGGCCATTCTTGCAGGAGTAAGGTGGTATCGCATTATGGTTTTGATTTGCATTTCCTTAATAATTAGTGATGTTGAGCATTTTTTTCATGTTTTTGTTGGCCATATGTATATCTTCTTTTGAGAACTGTCTATTCATGTCCTTAGCCCACTTTTTTGATGGTATTGTTTGTTTTTTTCTTGCTGATTTGTTTGAGTTCCTTGTAGATTCTGGATGTTAGTCCTCTGTTGGATGTATAGATTGTGAAGATTTTCTCCCACTCTGTGTGTTGTCTGTTTACTCTGCTGATTATTTCTTTTGTTGTGCAGAAGCTTTTTAGTTTAAGTTCCATGTATTTATCTTTGTTTTTGTTGCATTTGCTTTTGGGTTCTTGGTCATGACAAGTCTTTGCCTAAGCCAGTGTTATCTTCTAGAATTTTTATGGTTTCAGGTCTTAGATTTAAGTCTTTGATCCATCTTGAGATGATTTTTGTATAAGGTGAGAGGTGAGGATCCAGTTTCATTCTTCTACATGTGGCTTGCCAATTATACCAGCACCATTTGTTTAATAGGGTATCCTTTCATCACTTTATGTTTTTGTTTGCTTTGTCAAAGATCATTTGACTATAAGTATTTGGCTTTATTTCTGGGTTCTCTATTCTGTTCCATTGGTCTATATGCCTGTTTTGATACCAATACCATACTGCTTTGATGACTATGGCCTTATAGTATAGTTTGAAGTCAGGTAGGGTAATCCCTCCAGATTTGTTCTTTTTGTTTAGTCTTGCTTTGGCTATGTGGGCTCTTTTTTTGGTTCCATAAAAATTTTAGGATTGTTTTTTCTAGTTCTGTGAAGAATGATGAGGGTATTTTGATGGGAATTACATTGGATTTGTAGGTTGCTTTTGGCAGTATAGTCATCTTCACAATATTGATTCTACCCATCCATGAGCATAGGAGGTGTTTCCATTTGTTTATGTCATCTATGATTTCTTTCGGCAATGTTTTGTAGTTTTCCTTGTAAAGGTTTTTCACCTCCTTGGTTAAGTATATTCCTAAGTATTTTATTTTTTGCAGCTGTTGTAAAATGGGTTGAGTTCTTGGTTTGATTCTCAGCTTGGTTGTTGTTGGTATATAGCAGGGCTACTGATTTGTGTAGATTAATTTTGTTATCCTAAAATTTTGCTGAATTCATTTACCAGTTCTAGGAGCTTTTTGAATGAGTCTTTAGGGTTTTCTAGGTATACAATCATGTCATCAGCAAACAGCAAAAGTTTGACTTCCTCTTTACCAATTTAGATATCTTTTATTTTTTTCTCTTGTCTGATTGCTCTGGCTAGGATTTCCAGTACTATGTCAAATAGAAGTGGTGAAAGTGGGCATCCTTATCTTGTTCCAGTGCTCAGGGGAAATGCTTTCAACTTTTTCCTATTCAGTATAATGTTGACTGTGGGTTTGTCATCAATGGCTTTTATTACCTTAAGGTATGTCCCTTCTATGCTGATTTTGCTGAGGGTTTTCATCATAAAGCAATGCTGAATTTTGTCAAATGCTTTTTCTGCATCTATTGAGATGACCTTGTGATTTTTGTTTTTAATTATGTTTACATGGTGTATCGCAGTTATTGACTTGCAGATGTTAAACCATCCCTGAATCCCTGGTACGAAACCCACTTGATCATGGTGGATTATCTTTTTGGTATGCTGTTGGATTTGGTTAGCTAGTATTTTGTTGAGAATTTTTGCATCTATGTTCATCAGGGACATTGGTCTGCAGTTTTCTTTTTTTGTTATGTCCTTTCCTGGTTTTGTTATTAGGGTGATACTGACTTCATAGAATGATTTAGAGAGGATTCCCTTTCTCTGTCTTTTGGAATAGTGTCAGTAGGATTGGTACCAATTTTTTCTTTGAATGTCTAATAGAATTTAACTGTGAATCTCTCTGGTCTTGGACTTTTTTTCATTGGTAACTTTTTAATTATCATTTCAATCTCGCTGCTTGTTATTGGTCTGTTCAGAGGTTTTATTTCTTCCTGGTTTAATCTAGTAGAGTTGTATATTTCCAGGAATTTATCCATCCTCCTCTAGGTTTTCTAGTTTATGCGTGTAAAGGTATTCATAGGAGCCTTGAGTGATCTTTTGTATTTCTGTGGTATCAGTTGTAATATCTCCTGTTTCGTTTCTAATTGAGCTTACTTTGATCTTCTCTCTTCTTTTATTGGTTAATCTTACTAATGGCCTATCAATTTTATTTATCTTTTCGAAGAACCCGATTTTTGTTTCATTTATCTTTTGTGGGTTTTTTGTTGTTGTTGTTGTTGTTTCCATATCATTTACTTCTGCTCTGATCTTGGTTATTTCTTTTCTTCTGCTGGGTTTAGGTTTGGTTTTTTCCTGTTTCTCTAGCTCCTTGAGGTGTGACCTTAGATTGTCTGTGCTCTTTCAGACTTTTTGATGTAGGCATTTAATGCTATAAACTTTCCTCTTAGCATTGCCTTTGCTGTATCCCAGAGGTTTTGATAGGTTGTGTCACTATTATTGTTCAGTTCAAAGAATTTTTAAATTTCCATCTTGATTTCATTGTTGACTCAACAGTTATTCAGGAGCAGGTCATTTAATTTCCATGTATTTGCATGGTTTTGAGGATTCCTTTGGGAGTTGATTTCCAATTCTTTTCCACTGTGGTCTGAGAGAGTTCTTGCTATAATTTCAATTTTCTTTGATTTTTTTGTTTTGTGGCCTATTATATGGTCTATCTTGGCAGATGTTCCATGTGCTGATGAACAGAATGTATATTCTGCAGTTGTTGGGTAGAATATTCTGTAAATATCTGTTAAGTCCATTTGTTGTAGGGTATAGTTTATGTCCATTGTTTCTTTGTTGACTTTCTGTCTTGATGAACTGTCTAGTGTTGTCAGTGGAGTATTGAAGTCCCCCACTATTATTGTGTTACTACCTCATTTCTTAGGTCTAGTAGTAATTGTTTTATAAATTTGAGAGCCCCAATGTTAGGTGCATATATATTTAGGATTGTGATATTTATCTGTTGGACTAGTTATTTTTATTATCATTATATAATGTCTCTCTTTGTCTTTTTTAACTGCTATTGCTTTAAAGTCTGTTTTGTCTGATA
The DNA here is from genome assembly GCF_001698545.2 of Rhinopithecus bieti. Classification (NCBI taxonomy): domain Eukaryota; kingdom Metazoa; phylum Chordata; class Mammalia; order Primates; family Cercopithecidae; genus Rhinopithecus; species Rhinopithecus bieti. The sequence continues at coordinate 1,627,613 of NW_016810838.1, forward strand.
GGAGAATAGCTACTCCTGCTCACTTTTGGTGTCCCTTTGCATGGAATACCTTTTTCCCCCTTTACCTTCAGCTTATGTGAGTCCTTATGTGTCAGGTGAGTCTCATGAAGACAGCAGATACTTGGTTGGTGAATTTTTATCCACTCTGCCATTCTGTATCTTTTAAGTGGACCATTTAGGCCATTTACATCCAACGTCAGTATTGAGATGTGAGGTACTCTTCTATTCATCATGCTACTTGTTGCCTGAATACCCTGGGTTTTTTTCTTTTTTTTCCTTTTTTTTTATTTTTGCCATCATCCTTTTAACCTTTATTTATTATCACTAATTCTACATCATCCTGAACTGCATGATAATTTAAAATTTCATTTTAATTTCAATGTATCATATAATTCAACCTAGCCTTTTACAGCATTTTTT
>NW_016810838.1:1631220-1660818 GCF_001698545.2 Rhinopithecus bieti
ATTTTATTTTATTTTATTTTATTTACTTATTTATTTATTTATTTATTTTGAGACGGAGTCTCGCTCTGTCGCCCAGGCTGGAGTGCAGTGGCCGGATCTCAGCTCACTGCAAGCTCCGCCTCCCAGGTTTACGCCATTCTCCTGCCTCAGCCTCCCGAGTAGCTGGGACTACAGGCGCCCGCCACCTCGCCTGGCTAGCTTTTTTTTGTATTTTTTTTAGTAGAGACAGGGTGTCACCGTGTTAGCCAGGATGGTCTCGATCTCCTGACCTCGTGATCCGCCCGTCTCGGCCTCCCAAAGTGCTGGGATTACAGGCTTGAGCCACCGCGCCCGGCCAGGTTTTCCTTTATAGTACCTGATGCTTTTGCCTCAGAGTTCTTAATATTCTTTCCTTCGTCTTGACTTTAGATAACCTGATGCCTATGTGCCTAGGTGATGATCTTTTTGCAATAAATTTCCCAGGTGTTCTTTGAGCAAGAAGTATTTGGATGTCTAGATCTCTAGCGAAGCCAGGGAAGTTTTCTTCAATTATTCCCTCAAATATGTTTTCCAAACTTTTAGATTTCTCGTCTTCCTTGGGAACACCAATTATTCTTAGGTTTCATCATTAAACATGATACCAATCTTCTTGGAGGCTTTGTTCATTTTTTAAATTCTTATTTCTTTGTCTTTGTCAGATTGGGTTAATTTGAATGCCTTGTCTTCAAACTCTGAAGTTCTTCCCTGAACTTGTGCAATTCTGTTGCTGAGACTTTCCAGTGCATTTTGCATTTCTCTAAGTGTGTCCTTGATTTCCAGAAGTTGTGATTGTTTTTTTATTTATGCTCTCTATTTCACTGGAGATTTTTCCATTCATATCCTGTATCATTTTTTTATTCTTTAGGTTGGACTTCATCTTTCTCTGTTGCCTCCTTGATTGGCTTAATAGTTGGCTTTCTGAATTCTTTTTCTGTCAAATCAGAGATTATCTCTTGGCTTGGATCCATTGCTGGTGAGCTAGTGTGATCTTTTGGAAGTGTTAAAGAACCTTGTTTTGGGCCAGGCACAGTGACTTACGCCTGTAATCCTAACACTTTGGGAGGCCAAGGCGAGCAGATACTTGAACAGGAGTTCAAGAGCAGCCTGGCCAATATGGTGAAACTTCATCTGTACTAAAAATTCAAAATTTAGCTGGGCATGGCAGCACATACCTGTAGTCCCAGGTACTCAGGAGGCTGAGGCAGGAGAATCACTTGTACCCAGGAAGCAGAGGTTGCAGTGAGCCAAGATCACACCACTGCACTCCATCCTAGGTAACAGAGCAAGATTCCGCCTCAAAAAAAAAAAAGAACCTTATTTTGTCATCATGTTACTGGAATTGTTTTTCTGGTTTCTTCTCATTTGGGTAGACTATGTCAGAGGGAAGATCTGGGACTTGAGGGCTGCTGTTCAGATTCTTCTATCCTATGGGGTGCTCCCTTGATGTGGTGCTCTCCCCTTTCCCCCAGGGACAGGGCTTCCTGAGAACTGAACTGCATTGATTGTTGTTTCTCTTCTGGATCTAGCCACCCAGAGAAGCTACCAGGCTCTGGGCTGGTACTAAGTGTCTGCAAAGAGTCCTGTGATGCGGTCCATTGTCAGGTCTTTCAGCCATGTATACCAGCACCTGCTCTGGTAGAGGTAGCAGGGGAGTGAAGCGGACTCTATGAGGGTCCTTGGTTGTGTTTTCGTTAAACACACTGGTTTTTTGTTGGTTGACTTGGCTGTATTTTTGTTAAACGCACTGGTTTATGTTGGTTGACCTCCAGCCAGGAGGTAGTGCTCTCAAGAGCACATCAGCTGCCGTAGCATAGGGTGGATCAGGCAGTGGGTGGGGCCATAGAGCTCCCAGGAGAATATGACCTTTGTCTTCGGAGCTCCTTGGCTGTCCCACAGAGCCTGCAGCGGTAATCCACCTTCTTCAAAGGGTCTGTGGATTCTCTTGGCTTTCCTGGTATGTTCCTGTGGTAGTTCTCGGAGCAAAAGTTCATGATGTCAGTCTCCACACGCTGCTCCGTCCGTCCCAGTCATAGCTGCAAGTTAGTCCTGCCTCCTATCCGCCATTTTCCTCAGAAACCATCAGAATAGACATTTCTTTAAAGAAGATCTATAAGGCAGGGCGCAGTGGCTCACACCTATAATCCCAGCTAACTCAGGAGTCTGAGGCATGAGAGTAGCTTGAACCCAGGAGACAGAGGTTGCAGTGAGCCGAGATCGCACCACTACACTCCAGCCTGGGCAACAGAGCGAGACCCTGTCTCAAAAAGAAAGTAAATTAAAAATGTAAAAAATAAAAAGTAAAACAGAAGATATACAAATGGCCAATAAGGACATGAAAGATGTTTAAGGTAATCATTAGGGATATGCAAATCAAAACCACAATGAGATACCACTTCACACCCATTAGGATGACTATTATTTTTTTAAAACTCACAGAACAAAATAACAAGTGTTGGTAAAGATATGAATTAGAGCCCTCATGCATTGCTAGTGGGAATGTACAATGGTGCAGCTGCTGTGGAAAGCAGTATGGCAGTTCTTCAAAAAATTAAACATAAGGCTGGGCGCGGTGGCTCAAGCCTGTAATCCCAGCACTTTGGGAGGCCGAGACGGGCGGATCACGAGGTCAGGAGATCGAGACCATCCTGGCTAACACGGTGACACCCTGTCTCTACTAAAAAATACAAAAAACTAGCCGGGCGAGGTGGCGGCCGCCTGTAGTCCCAGCTACTCGGGAGGCTGAGGCAGGAGAATGGCGTAAACCCAGGAGGCGGAGCTTGCAGTGAGCTGAGATCCGGCCACTGCACTCCAGCCCGGGCGACAGAGCGAGACTCCGTCTCAAAAAAAAAAAAAAAAAATTAAACATAGAATCACTGTATGATCCAGCAATTCCACTTCTAGGTACATACCCCCAAAAAACTGACAGCAGGGACTTAAAGATATTTGTATGCCAATGCTTATAGTAGGATTGTTCACAATGACAAAAGGTGGAAACAACCCAAATGTCCATCACGGATGAGTGGATAAACAAAATGTAGTATATACATATAATGAAATCTTACTCAATCTTAAAAAGAAATGAAATTCTGATATATGCTACGACATGGATGCACCTTGAAAACATTAAGCTGAGCGAAATAAGACAGACAGAAAAGGACAAATATCATATGATTCTATTTACATGCTCTACCTAGAATAGTCAAATTCATGGAGACAGAAAAAAGAATAGTGGTCATCAGGACTGGGGGAAGGGAGAATGGTGAGCTATTGTTTAAAGGATACAGAGTTTCAGGCTGGGGTGATGGAAAAATTTTGAAGGTGCATAGTGGTGACGGTTGCGCAACACTGAATGTACTTCATGCCACTGAATTGTACAATCTTAAATGGTTAAGTGGTAAATTTTATATTATGTATATTTTACCACAAAATAAATTTAAGCTCCTCCTATACATAGATGTATAGATATACACAGAGAGGTAAAAATTTTAAAGTCAATAACCAAAGGAGAGAATATTTCAAAATTGGTAATAGGTTGATAGATAAGAGCTTATATAAATTGGTTTAAAAAAAAAAACCACAAAAGCTCTGAGTAGAAAAATTAGCAAGATATCAACAGTACACAGATGAAAGAAAAGGCTAAAAACATGAAATAATCTTCATCTTCACTGATCTCAAATAAATGCACATTAAAATACTACTCTTCACCAATGAAGCTGGCAGAGTATTTTTTGTTTGTTTGTTTGTTTGTTTTTGAGACAGAGTCTCACTCTGTCACCCAGGCTGGAGTGCAGTGGCGTGATCTCAGCTCATTGAAACCTCCACCTCCAAGGCTCAAGCAATCCTCCTACCTCAGCCTCCCGAGTAGCTGGGACGACAGATGTATACTACCACACAGGGCTAAATTTTGTATTTTTGGTAGAGACAGGGTTTTACCATGGGTAAAACCAGGCTGATCTCGAACTTCTGGTCTCAAGTGATCCTTACACCTCAGCCTCCCAAAGTGCTGGGATTACGAGTGTGAGCCACCGTGCCCAGCCAGATTTTTCAAACAATAACTACACAGAGCTCACAAGATTGTTTTTAGTGGGAACACAATTTTGAACAAATCCTTGAGAAAGCAGTAAGTGCCCTTTGTATCTTTCATTTCACTTTTAGGAATCTCTCATAATCCAAGATACTACCCCCCAAAATAATACAACATAATGTTCACTGTAGAACCATTTATTACTGAGAAAAAAATTAAGAGGAACCCAATCATTCAGAAATACGGAAATGGCTAAAGAATTTATCTGACTTAATACTGTGAAACATATATTTTTAAAGGATTTTAATGACATGAGAAGCACTGTACCTCACAACATGGGGCAAAGTGAAAAAGAACACATAGCTGCACATACAGACTGATCCCAGTTCTATTCCAGAAGTTAACTTGGTTTCTCTCTGGGTGGTAGGTGATGTTTTATTTTCTTCTTTATGCTTTTTTGTATTTTCCAAGTTTTCTACAAAGAACATAAATTTCTTTAATAATTTTATAAATGGGCCAGGTACGGTGGCCCACGCCTGTAATCCCAGCACTTTGGGAGGCCAAGGCAGGCGGATCACCTGAGGTCAGGAGTTTGAGACCAGCCTGAGCCGCATGGAGAAACCCCATCTCTACTAAAAATACAAAATTAGCTGGGCGTGGTGACGCATGTCTGTAATCCCAGCTACTAAGGAGGCTGAGGCAGGAGAATCGCATGTACCCGGGAGGTGGAGGTTGTGGTGAGCTGAGATCGTGCCATTGAACTCCAGCCTGGGCAACAAGAGCGAAACTCCTTCTCAAAAATAATAATAATAATTTTATAAGTGGATGTTTACACCTCTCAATCTAATAATTCCACTCATAGAAAATCGTTCTAAAGGAAAAGGAATAATTCTTTTTTTTTTTTTTTTTTTAGAGAGAGAGAGATTTCGCCATTTTGCCCAGGCTGGTCTCTAATACCTAGGCTCAAGTGATCCATCCCCTTCAGCCTCCCAAAGTGCCGAGATTACAGGCATGAGCCACCAAGCCCAGCTCCTTTTTTTTTTTTTAGAGATGGAGTCTCGCTCTGTAGCCGAGGCTGGAGGGCAGTGATATGATCATAGCTCACTGCAGCCTCAACCTCCTAGGCTCAAGCTATCCTCCTGCCTCAACCTCCCATGTAGCTGGGACCACAGGTGCATGCTACTATGCCTGGCTGATTTTTTTTTATTTTTTATTTTTGTAGAGACAAGATTTCACCATGTTGCTCTGGCTGGCCTCAAACTCCTGGGCTCACACAATCCGCCTGCCTTGGCCTCCCAAAGTGCTGAGGTTATAGGCGTCAGCTACTGTGCTGGGCCTTGAAATAATTCTAAATACAGAAAAAGTTTTGTGCAGGGATTACTGAAAAATAATGTGGTAAGGCCGGGCGCGGTGGCTCAAGCCTGTAATCCTAGCACTTTGGGAGGCTGAGACGGGCGGATCACAAGGTCAGGAGATCGAGACCATCCTGGCTAACACAGTGAAACCCCGTCTCTACTAAAAAATACAAAAAACTAGCCGGGCGAGGTGGCGGGCACCTGCAGTCCCAGCTACCCGGGAGGCTGAGGCAGGAGAATGGCGTAAACCCGGGAGGCGGAGCTTGCAGTGAGCTGAGATCCGGCCACTGCACTCCAGCCTGGGCGACAGAGCAAGACTCCGTCTCAAAAAAAAATAAAAATAAAAATAATGTGGTGTTATTTATAGTGACAAAATATTGGACAATTTGGGAAAGGTAAAGTAAATCCTGGCATATGCACTTGGTAAGCTGTTATGCAGCCATTAAACTCAAGTTTAGGAAGAGTTTATAATAACATGATAAATGCATAGAATTCAATGAAAAAAATCAGGACACAAAATTTTATATGTAGTATGATCAAAAGTACTTGTACCAGGCCGGGCATGGTGGCTTAAGCCTGTAATCCCAGCCCTTTGGGAGGCCGAGACGGGCGGATCACGAGGTCAGCAGATCGAGACCATCCTGGCTAACACGGTGAAACCCCGTCTCTACTAAAAAATACAAAATCTAGCCGGGCGAGGTGGCGGGCGCCTGTAGTCCCAGCTACTTGGGAAGCTGAGGCAGGAGAATGGCATAAACCCGGGAGACAGAGCTTGCAGTGAGCTGAGATCTGGCCACTGCACTCCAGCCTGGGCGACAGAGCGAGACTCCGTCTCAAAAAAAAAAAAAGTACTTGTACCAGCCTGAGCAACGTAGTGAGACCTCCATCTACAAAATTAAAAAAAAAATTATTTTTTAATTTTTTTTTTTTTAAATTAGCCAGGCATGGTTTCAAGCCCCTATAGTCCCAGCTACTCAGGAGGCTGAGGCAGGAAGATCATATGAGCCCAGGAGTTCAAAGCTGCAGTGAGCTATGATTGTTTCACTACATTTTAGCCTGGGAGACGGCATCACCCTGCCTCCGAAAAAGCACTCAAAACTATGCTGTAAATAAGAAAAAGACTCAAACGAAATACACCAAAAGATTAACACAAGGTACCTTTGGGTGGTAAAACTTGGGTTTATTTACCTTCTTTCTGTTTTCTTATGTATTTTTTCATATTCTCTGCAGTGAGCATATATGACTTTTAAGTTGAAAAATGTTCCAAACAAATAAAACAGCTGACATAGCCTGTAAATAGTGACAATTGCTAGTGGCTGTTATTTTCCTTCTTATTCTCCATTTTGCAAATTTCCATTACAGTATTTATTAATTTTTAATCCTTTAAAAGTTTATATAATTTTATAAAAGAGCAATGAGCAAGTAAGATTATTTCCTTTTCCCACTCCTATGAGGACTGTTCTCTGACTAGAGCTGCAGCCGCTATTTTCTGAGCTGCCTTTTGTGGCAGCGTCTCTGGGGCTACCCGATGACTTTACTAAGGAGAATTGCCCATTACCTCATCTCTGCAAGCCAGGCTGCTTTCCAGTTGTTCCTCCTCTGTAATGCATTTGTAGGGCTCCTCATCGTTCAGGGTCATGTGATGATTCTGGGATTGGCTTCCATCCACTTGGAGGCAGGTGTCTTGGGTCCAGGCACTCCACACCTGTGGCATAGGGCAGGGCTGGGCAGTGAGGGTGCACCCAGCTGTCTGTCTTCTGTCTATCACATACCACAGAGGACTCATATACATAGTACAAGGAGTCAAATTGAGGTCTTTGTCACCATGGGTCCTAAGTAACACATTTGGATAGAAAAATTAATTTATGTAATTGTCTAGTGCTGCATTAGTTTCCTGGGGCTGCCATGATACATTACCACAATCTGAGTGGCTGAAGACAACAGAAATCTATTTTCTCACAATTCTGGAGGCCAGACATCTGCCATCAAGGTTTCAGCAGGGCCACATTCCCTCTGAAGGCTCTAGGAGAGGACCCTTCCATGTCTCTATCCTAGCTTCCTTTTTGTATATGTGTGAGTCAGAGTCTTACTCTATTGCCCAGGCTGGAGTGCAGTGGCGCGATCACGCCTCACTGCAGCCTCCACAAGTTCAAGTGATTCTCCTGCCTCAGCTTCCCAAGTAGCTAGGATGACAAGCACACACCACCATGCCTGGCTAATGTTTGTATTTTTAGTAAAGACAGGGTTTTGCCATGTTGCCCAGGCTGGTCTCTAACTCCTGACCTCAAGTGATCTGCCCACCTCGGCCTCCCAAAGTGCTGGGATGACAGGCATGAGCCACCATGCCCGGCCTCTATCCCAGCTTCTGGTGGATGTGGGAAACCTTGGCATTCCTATGCTTGCAACTGCATCACTCCAGTCTCTGCCTCCAGTATCACATGGCATTCTCCGTGTCTCTGTGTCCCTGTAAGGATTCAAGTCATTGGATTTAGAGTCCACCCTAATCTAGTATGACCTCATCTTAACTAATTAATTACATCTGCAAAAACCTTATTTCCAAATAAGGTCACATTCACAGGTACCAAGAATTAGAACTTCAACCTGTCTTTTGAGGGGACGCAATTCAACGCACAACCACCATGCTGATGATAAAATGGAAACCAACAATGCAGTTTCAACTTAAAGTCACACTCCAGAAATTCTCATTCCCCCCATCACTACAACACCACCCACTGCCCCAATTTGGAGTAATAATAGATATTAATTACCTAAAGTGCTCTTGAATGTCAAATTTACTATCTCAATGCACAGTAACTGTTTCCTCAATTAGTGCCTCACTGCATTAACTGTTAAGAGTATCATGGCCTCTGACGGTTATTGAAGGCTGAATGCCTGATGTGTTCTTGGCAGCAGTTCACATGCTGGGAGAATTGACTTACCTGATCTGATTGATGCATTTGCAGTTCCAGGAGATGCCTACACCGATTATGTAGCTACGAGATGGTACCGAGCTCCTGAACTTCTGGTGGGAGATACTCAGTATGGTTCTTCAGTAGATATATGGGCTATTGGTTGCGTTTTTGCAGAGCTCCTGACAGGCCAGCCACTGTGGCCTGGAAAATCAGATTTGGACCAACTTTATCTGATAATCAGAACACTAGGTATGAATTGCATTTTATGGCGACAGTTGCTGAATTGTTATAGCATTCATATGTTACAATAAATAAATACATACATACATACATACATACATACATACATACATACAAAAATAGAAAAAACAAGAGTTTTATTGCTTCTTCAAACAACTCAGGATGGTTGTTCTGGGGTCTGGGTTGTAGCCAAAGCCCAATCCTTTTCTAAACATGTAGAACCCTAACTCCTCTCAGGGAACTCTCAGGCCCCTTTCCAGGAAAAGTCAATTAGCCATGGAATAAACTATACATTTACTTTCCATATCAGACTAAGATAGGGATAAGGATATGAGTCAGCTGCTGAGAGCCTACTGTAAGATATTCGATCAAGTGCAATTTCTGTCCACTGTAAAAGAGGTTTCCCCCCTTTATTCTAGAGCAGGAATCAGCAAATTGTTTCCATAAAAAGCTAGATGGTAAATATTTTAGGTTATGCAGACTGTACAGTCTCTGTTGCAATTCCCCAATTCTGCTATTGTAGTGCAAAAGCAGCCATACACAGCATGTCAACAAATGAGCACAGCTGTATTCCCATAGAACTTTATGGACACAGAAATTTTAATTTCTTCTAGTTTTCACATGCAACAAAATATCAAAAAATCTTTTTTGACTTTTAAAAATCTGCTTAAAAATGTAAAACCAATTCTGAGGTCACAAGCTGTACAGAAACAGGCGCTAGGCCAGATTTGGCCTGCAGGCCATAGTTTGGCAGACCCCTGCCCAAGAGTTTAAGAGTCTGATTTTACTTCCTGATTAGGAGTGGCTGCTGAAGTTTCGAATAATGTTAACACATCTTCTTTGTATAGTACTTTAGAATTTACAAATTACTTTCATACACATCATCTTTTTCAGTCTTAAGAAAAACCTGTTAAGGAAGTTACAATGTTTTTAATTGTGCCTATGTTATAAATGAGGAAACAGAGGCTTAGGGAGCTTCCATGATTGGCCTGAAGTTGCATAGCCAGGTAAGTGCAGAATAGGAATGGGACTCCAAGGGTTTCTTTCGTGAGCTTTCATTATGTGTCAGCATAACCTGAAAAGTGAGCCACAGCTTCATGCCAACAGCATAGATGCAAAGAAAATGATACCTCTACACATAAAATGAGAATTTGTTAATTCCTTCCCACAGGCTCTCCTGGCAGCATGGCTGCTGGACAGTTCCCTGTTCAGTTCCAACATATTATGGAAAATTCTGCAGCATGAAAAATGTGGGGTAGAGTACCACTACAGGCCACACTTTGTCTGATTCATTCCCTGAAAAGATTCTGGAAATTTGCATTACAGACCTGAGTTTAAATCCTGGATCTGTTAGGTTACTGTGTGATCTTGGACAAGTTATCACACTTCTCTGAACCTCATTTTCCTCATTGGAACAATAGGGATTTAAAATAGCAACTACTCCAACCTGGGCAACATAGGCAGACCCCATATCTGCAAAACATTTTAAAAAATTGACTGGACATGATGGCGCATACCTGTAGTCCCAGCTACTCAGGAGGTTGAGGTGGAAGGATTGCTTGAGACTGGGAGATCGAGGCTGAAGTGAGCCATGATTGTGCCACTGCACACCAGTTTTGGCAACAGAGAGAGACCTTGTCTCTAAATAAATAAATAAATAAATAAATAACAACTATTGTCTTGAGATTATGAGATGAAGTCTCATCAAATCTCATTTATGAGATTAAATGAGATAATGTGTGTAAAGACCGTAGTACCATTCTCTCACCTTGTCTTTTTTTTTTTTTTTTTTTTTTTGAGATGGACTGTCACTCTGTCACCAGGCTGGAGTACAGTGGTGCGATCTCGGCTCACTGCAACCTCTGCCTCCCAAATTCAAGCGATTCTCCTGCCTCGGCCTCCCAAGTAGCTGGGACTATAGGTGTGTGCACCACCACGCCCAGCAAATTTTTTGTATTTTTAGTAGAGACAGGGTTTCACTATGTTGGCCAGGATGGTCTCGATCTCTTGACCTTGTGATCCACCTCCCTTGGCCTCCCCAAGTGCTGGGATTACAGGCGTGAGCCAACACACCCAGTCTTCACCTTTTGATGGAGGCTGAATGATGACCACATGTGACGAAGAGACTGGTTTGGGAGAACTGCTCTTACCTGAGAAGGCATACGTCTGCAGAATCCCATTCCTCTCAACTCTGGAGGGACCAATCAGGCACAATATTTCTTTCACACCTGCACTTCAGGCATTAACCCTGTTTTTTGTCTTTTTTGTTTCTTTGTTTTGTTTTTGTTTTGAGATGGAGTCTTGCTCTGTCACCCAGGCTGGAGTGCAGTGCCATGATCTTGGCTCACTGCAACCTCTGCCTCCCAAGATCAAGTGATTCTCCTGCCTCAGCCTCCTGAGTAGCTGGGATTACAGGCACTGACCACCACGCCCGGCTAATTTTTGTATTTTTAGTAAAGATGGGGTTTTGCCATGTTGACCAGGCTGGTCTCGAACTCTTGACGTCAAGTGATCTACCTGCCTTGGCCTCTCAAAGTGCTGGGATTACAGGTGTGAGCCACCACACCTGGCCTTCAGGCATTAACCATTTAAACACTTGATTATTCTTTACCAAATTTATGATGAATTATGTGGTTTGTATTTTACAGGAAAATTAATCCCAAGACATCAATCAATCTTTAAAAGTAACCGGTTTTTCCACAGCATCAGTATACCTGAACCAGAAGATATGGTAAACTGCTCTATCTTGAATATTTTATTACTTGTGTTGCTGCTTTCTTTAAAGAGGTAGTTGTTTCTTATTTATTTATTTAGAGATGATGTCTCACTCTATCGCCAAGGCTGGAGTGCAGTGGCAAGGTCATGGCTCACTACAGCCTCAACCTCTGAGACTCAAGTGATCCTCCCACCTCAGCCTCCCCAATGCTGGAATTACTCATATGAGCCACCATGCCCGGGCTGTTTCTTTTTTAATATTTGTGGTTTTGGCTTCTGTTTTCCTTGTGACATATTGACACAGTGTATTAGTCTGTTTTCACACTGCTGTAAAGAACTTCTCTGAGACTGGGTAATTTATAAAGGAAAGAGGTTTAATTGATTCACAGTCCTGCATGGCTGGGGAGGCCTCAGGAAACTTACAATCATGACAGGAGGGGAAGCAGGCACCTTCTTCACAAGGCGGCAGGAGAGGTGAGGGCACAAGGGAAAACTGCCACTTTTGAAACAATCGGATTTTGTAAGAACTCCCTTACTATCATGAGAACAGCATGGAGGAACCCCCGTCATGATCCAATCACCTCCCTCTCTCGACACATGGGGGTTATAATTTGAGATGAGATTTGCGTGGGGACACAGAGCCAAACCATATCTCACATATTGAAGAAACTATATAAAACTATATTACAATGAGCCAGGAAAATGCTTTAAATGTTTACTTGTCTTAACTATTCAAAAATTAATGTTAAATTTAAAGTGAAAGTATATTTAGTGTCTTAGATACGACATACTTTTAATCCATTGGTCAAAGCCTTAGGAGAATTTTCCCTTAAATAGTTATATTCTCATAAAGACTACTTATAGTAGTCTTCTTCATTTTGACACAAATGCATTTAAAAATTTTTTTGGCTTGTAAAACAAAACTCAAATCAATCAAAAGCTTTTTTCACAACATATATTCTTACACGGGTGGTTGTTTTACAAAATGATCCCCATTGTACTCATTAAACTCCAAATCACAGGGATCATCTCTCTACTCTTGCAATGGTCTTTGCCTTTGTTTGAAAACATATCAATGACCACTTGACTCTCTCTCTTACTCTCTGAAGACATTGACTTCCTGTGTGTGTTACCTAAGTTCAGGCTATGCTCTTTAAAGCTCCAGATGGTCCAGAATCTGCCTATAAAAGAAAAAACTGCCAGGAAAAGCATGTGTCCGCAGTCAGAACCATGTGCGGATGGAAAAAACTCTGAGAAGGCAGATCATGATCTATGATAGGCATGAACTGTCCAAATAACCTGAGCTCCAAATGGTCCCAACCATCTCTAGACACCCTGTTCATTTAAAATCAATTATTTCATATAATATCTTGATTTATATACTGGTTTTCTTTTTTATTGTCTTTGTTAAAACCTTTAACAAATGTAATACAAGGTTAAAGGTTGAACTGCAAGGTTAAAGGTTACAAAGGAATATTTATATAACATGTGTTTAAAGAATAAACTACAACAAATTTAAGTGTCTTAAGTTTCCCACCGTTATCTTTCAGGCATCTCCATCCCCTTCTTTCCTCATCATTCTGAATGTTGTGTTTTTCATTCTTTTGTTTCTGTAGTGTTCTTATGCATGTAGTCCAAGGTATTTTCGTGAATACTCGAAAACATCCTTAGAAGTAGATCAAGCACAGATTTTACGGCACTGTTGTAGGATTTCAGACGGGAGCATTTGGGACCCACATTTACCCAGCATCAACTGTAAGACATTGTGAAATTAAGAAAATAACTTCATTTTATGTATTTCAGATCTTTACCGTGTACAATTATATAAAAGCATGATTTTAAAAAAATATATTTAAAATGAATTATCTAACCTACTAGAGAGTCTTTCTTTAAAGTGTTGTTATTACTCATATATTCAAAATATAGACCAGGTGAGCTGGTTCACCCCTATAATCCCGGCACTTTAGGAGACTGAGGCAGAAGAATCACTTGAGGCCAGAAGTTTGAGACCAGCTCATGCAACATAGCAAGACCCCATCTCTGCAAAAAAACTAAAAATTAGCTGGGTGTGGTGGCACCCACCTATAGTCCTAGATACTCAGGAGGCTGAGGTGTAAAAATCTCTTGAGCCCAGAAGTTCAAGGTTAGAGTAAGCTATGATCATGCCACTGCACTGCAGCCTGAGAGACAGAGGGAGACCCTGTCTCTAAATACACACACATACACACACACACACACACACACACACAATTACTTTGTTGTTATGTAATATTGAATGTTTTAACTTTATTTTTCAGGAAACTCTTGAGGAAAAGTTCTCAGATGCTCATCCTGTAGCTCTGAACTTCATGAAGGTACTTAAGAATCAATTATAACTCTTATTAGCTATAAATTGTAATGACTGAAGCTGGTAATTTGAGGAGGGGTGGACAGTGGATTAAATAATGCCAAAATAGGATATAGTCATTGAAAATGATAAAGAACTGTAAAATAATTCCAGTTAAAGGGACATCAGTGGTTTAAGCAGTCATTGTTCTAACATATCTATTAACATTAGTAGATGAGGCAAAATCAGAGCCATGTAGACACCAGACCTAGCTCCTGCACTAGGCCTAAGAGAGATGGTCAAACCAAGGACAGATTCAAATAAAAAGCAGAAGAAACTTACCTCTGCCTAGTCTGCCATTCATGCTTGACCAAATGAAGCCACACTAGAAGGTGTGTGACCCTGCCATCCATTGTATATACCAAAAGCTCATTGGACAAAGGGTATGAGGATACTGGAGAGGGTATCTGTCTTTAACAGTCAATTAAGTTCGGTCTACAGCAGTGTCTTCCAAATGTGGCTATTCATCTGAATGGCCTGGGAGCTTTTGAAAAATATGGATTCCGGTATCTAGCCTCAGATTGAGAAGGAGAATTTTCATGAGTGGGACCTTGGCATGTGTATCTTTAAACATGCCCTTAGGTGATTATGATAAACAACTCAGTTTAAGACTCATCTGATCTAGACGGCGGGGCCATTTGGATGACCTAGAGTCAACTTTGTAGACCACCCTTTGTGGGAGTGCTGATCACTGCCATGGTGCTATCCAGAGTGCTGGAGTGCTTCAACCTGAGTCCTCCTGAGAGTCAGAGCCAGATACCCCTGTGCTCTTGGACTCCCCATACCATTGCTCCACCTGACCTCAGCTGCCATCTGTCCTGTCTTACTGCCCAGACCTGCCTTCATCCAGCACTCAGCAGGTCCTGTCCTAGAAGCCCAATTCCCTGACCTTGTTCTTGACAGATGGTTCTGACCCACCTGCAATTTAGCAAAACCTGCAAGGGAGAAGGGAAGCATCAAGCACTGCAAGCCCAAGCAATTCTCAGATGGAAGCCAGAGACAACCTGTGGTTCCCTCGAAGGCAACTCTGGGGCATGAAAACTGCAAGATGTAGGACAAGTTCCCCGTCCTCATCTCCAAAGATGAAGAGCCCTGGTTGGCTGCCTACGCTTTTAGATGAAGCTAGGTTTGTTACTCAACTATTTTATTTAGACCCGTAAGTATCAACGTAAGGCCCAAGAATCCTCTCAGTGCATCAAGGATTGCGCTATTTCATGGGCCACACCCTATCTTATAGACTCCTGCCCCATGGTAGATGAAAGAACACTTTAAATCTTTGCAATTGAGACGTCCTTTTTTTTTTTTTTTTTGAGACAGAGTCTTGCTCTGTCGCCCAGGCTGGAGTTCTCCACTCACTGCAACCTCCGCCAACTGGGTTCGAGCGATTCTCCTGCCTTAGTCTCCTGGGTAGCTGGGACTACAGGCGCGCACAACCACACTGGGCTAATTTTTGTATTTTTAATAGAGACGGGGTTTCATCATGTTGGCCAGATGATCTCCATCTCCTGACCTCATGATCCACTCACCTCGGCCTCCCAAAGTGCTGAGATTACAAGTGTGAGACACTGTACCCAGCCCAGGACATCTTTAACAGCAAATAAGTACTGGCTGCCATAACTGGTGTTTATCCCATGGGACCGAATCATAACCTATGCAGGGAACTGCTCATGTGGATGACGTATTGGGCAATGGCGGAGTCAAGGAGAGCAGCGGCATGCAGTAGCCAATCTATGGCAGGTCTTTTGTGTTCTCTTCATTAGGTTTAAAACGAGACCATGAGCACAATCTTTCTTATTTATTACTCATTTATTTCCATAGTCATGACTATCCTATCACTATATCAGCTTAAGCTTGTCATCAAGAAGGAGACTATAGACTATTAGAAATTTTATTAGAACGTTTTCTGTGAAATTTGAAGTTTGGACTTAAGAAAAGGATCCTGACTTGGACTTTACAGTTTTGATTTCTCATCTCCCATCTTCAAGACGTTTTCTGGGTTAGGAGCATGTCTACAGGGAACACCTCTGATTAATTCGTCAGCTTCTTGATATACAGAAAGTTATTAATCCAGGCAGGCAAAGACTCAGAAGCCTCAATTCTACTGAGTTCATCTCAGTGCTTCAGAACTAATCAAGCAGGACATTGTTCCAGCTCAGACTCCATGGAGGGAGCTCAGCATTAGTAGTGTCCTCTAAGAATCTAAAAATGTTCTTTAAAATGAAAATTCATAGGTATTAGTGATGGACTAGATTTCAATAGTTTTGAAAGCCCATATAAAAATATGAATGAGTGAATGAGGCTGGGCATGGTGGCTCATGCCTGTAATCTTAGCACTTTGGGAGTCCAAGGCGGGAGAATCACTCGAGCCCAGGCATTTGAGACCAGCCTGGACAAAGTCAGACCCTATCTCTACAAAACACAAAAAATAAATAAAAATTATCCGAGAATGGTGGCACTTGCCTTCAGTCCCAGCTACTTGGGAGGCTAAGGTGGGAGGATTGCTTGAGCCCAGGAGTTGAAGGCCACA
Organism: Rhinopithecus bieti; assembly: GCF_001698545.2. Lineage (NCBI taxonomy): Eukaryota > Metazoa > Chordata > Mammalia > Primates > Cercopithecidae > Rhinopithecus > Rhinopithecus bieti. Next base: position 1,647,398 of record NW_016810838.1, read on the forward strand.
GTGAGCCATGATTGTGCCACTGCACTCTAGCCTGGGCGACAGTGAAACCTCATCTCTAAAATTAAATTAAATTAAATTAATCGTGAATAAATTCAAGATATATTTGAAAGGAAAACTGATAGGACTTAATTATGACTGATATATGGGGAATAACGTAGAAGAGGTGGCAAGGATACAGTGCCTGTATTGGTTTTTCAGGTATTGGCAGGTCCGGGCTTTCTCTGAAAATTCTTGGCAAGGGTCTTTCCTTGCGTCTTCCAGCTTCTGGTAGCCCCAGGCATTCTTTGGCTTGTGACAAAGTAACTCCAATTTCTGCCTCCGTCATAGCATGGCATTCACTCTATGTGTCTGTCTATACCATCTTCCCTCTTCTTATAAGGAAACCAATTATAATTGGGTTAGGGGGTCTACTCCATGCCATTATGACCTTGTCTTCATAAATTACTTCTGCAAAGACCTTATTTCCAAATAAGGTAACATTCTGAGGTACTGGGAGTTAGAACTTCAACGTATATATTTTTGCGGCGACACAATTCAACCCACAACAGTGACCTTGAGACAGATGTTAAGTAAGCAGTTGCGCCTGCAGGTCTGGAGTTCCTCGGGGAGGTCTGGAATGGAATTGTAGATGTGGAAATCTCTGGTAAACTTTGATCATTGAAGCCATCGGCAGCAAAGAGATCACCTAGAAACCAAGAATAGATGAGAAAAAAAGGGGTGGCTAGGATTTGGCCTTGAGGAACTTTATCCAACCACAGTGGAGAAGAAGGTAAACTAGCAAAGGCTGGTTTGAAAAGGAGTGGCCAGGAGGAAGGAGCAAGGAAAGTGAGAGATTAGAGAAGCCAAAGAGAAACAAAGTTTCAAGGAGGGCTTGTTCAGTAGTGTCTAATGCTATTGAGGAGACAGAATTCAAAATACATGATCGGTTGAAGGATACGGAAGTAGAGGTCAGAGGTGTTGATAACAAGAGCCACTTTAATGGAACAGTGGAAGCAAAAACCAGAGTTGAGTGATAAAGAAATAGAGACTATCACAGCTTGTATTCAAAATAGTCTTTCTGGCCAGGTGCAGTGGCTCACGCCTGTAGTTCCAGCACTGGGAGGCCGAGGCGGGCAGATTACTTGTGGTCAGGAGTTCGAGACCAACCTGGCCAACATGGTAAACCTGTCTCTACTAAAAATACAAAAATGTACTCAGCATGGTGGTGCATGCCTGTAATTCTAGCTATCTGGGAGGCTGAGGCATGAGAATCGCTCAAACCCAGGAGGCGGAGCTTGCAGTAAGCCGAGATGGTGCCCCTGCATTCCAACCTGGCTGACAAAATGAGATTTTGTCTCAAAAAAACAAACAAAAAAAAGTATTTCTGTCCTAATACTTTACTGACAGTATTAGAGTTTGAGGAGAATGCTTCAGCAGCTGGAGTTGATATATGGCATGGGTCATTAATTAGGGGTCATTTGCTTGGACCAGGCAGTAGACATGGAGTGACAGGTAAGTCTAGTTTTGCTGAGCAGGATTGTTTCTTGAAAAACAGGACTAATCAGATCCCTCGCCAAGGGCCAGGTAATACTGCTTAGGGGCAGGTAGCTTCAGGGATCTCAGAGATCTGAGGTCAGCTGGGGTCAGGGAGGAACAGACACCACAGAGCAGTGCCCGGCTGGGGCAGCCTCAGGCAATGCAATTGTCTGGGCTTCAGAATGTCTCAAAACAATGTTTGTGATGGTGGTGAGCCTTATTTCTCTCTTATGGATGGAAGGCAATAATTTTCAGGTCATCTGTGTATTGTAAAGCTGCTCCTTTTAAAAATGCAAATGTAGGAGAGATGGGGTCTCACTATGTTACCCAGGCTGGTCTAGACCTCTGGCCTCCCGAAGTGCTAGGATTACAGGCAATAGCCACCAGGTCTGGCTTAAAGCTGCTGTTTATGGATCATAATCTGTGTTTATTGATGGGCAAAGTCCCACTGTCTGGCTGGAGTTTCAGTGTTTCTCAGAGAAAACCTCTTTGTGTCAGGACCCCACAGCCCCTCTGCTGTGATACTCTTCCCCACTCTCAGAAGCCGACCTAGAGGCTTCTAATGGTCTCAAATATAGAAGGGTCATAATGTCACCTTTTCTGTTTTGCCTGTAGTTATTTTTATATGAACATATAGTCCATTCATTTCTCCTTGTTTTAGGTTCATTCTCATGACTGAGGTTCTCACTTCCTCAGCCATCTCCTTAACCCAGATGTTCTCAAACCTGAGCATATGGGCATCGGAATCACCCAAAGAGCTCGTTAAACACAAACTGCCGGGCCCCACCTCCAGTGCTTCAATTCCCTTTGGCAGGCGGAGTGTAGGACCCAAGACTTCGCATTTCTAGCAAGTTCCTGCAACGCTGATGTTTTTAGTCCAGGGACTACACTCTGTAGACTGCTGCAATTTGCTTTCAGTAGTGATTTTAAAATGTCATTGGTGGGAACACTGGATCTACAGGCGGCCTCTTTCAGAGAGACACTGACCATCTATTCATTCTGCCCTCAAAAGACCTTGAAGTAGCAAAAAGAAGAGCAATCCTATTAGCAAGCTCCAACTACTTGATAATACACAAACTTGAAGATTTTCTAAACCCATATTTATCCTAACAAGTTATTGCTCAGTTTGTGGGCATGGTAACAAAATGAGCCCCTCCCTTAGTATCTTCTTTGCGATTCTGTTCCTCCAAAGGGGTGTCTGAAGATGAATCCAGATGACAGATTAACCTGTTCCCAACTGCTGGAGAGCTCCTACTTTGATTCTTTTCACGAGGACCAAATTAAAAGAAAAGCGCGTAATGAAGGAAGAAACAGCAGACGCCAGCAGGTACTTCCACTCAAAAGTTAAAGTGCTATAAAAAGAATTCCTTTTTTGTTTTTGTTTGTCTGCCTTTCAAAGTGAGACAAGGTGGACACCAAGACCTTTCGTTTGTACTGGTGTAGTTGTATTTGTCTAGCTTAATAAATATTGGTAATTGATGTAATAAAACCATAGAACTATGAAAATATCAAGATTATTATTACAAAATCTTATTCCAAACACACTTGAATCAAATTGTTACACAACTGTTTGGCTGCTCTGATTGGATATACCACCCACAAGATCGTATACCCATAATAGAACAACTTTGTACAATAAAACGCTGATTCCAACAGGACTGAGTTTTGCCAGCATTGCAAAGGAATCCAAGTGCCTTTCTTTCTGTAGCCTCCAGATGTGCAATAAAGGTAACTTGACTCTTCCATCTTTTCACCCACGGCAGGCACCTAAGTCTGCCTTTCCTAGGCTTTTTCTCAAAACCAAGATCTGCCAGCTACAAAGGAATGAAACCCAGACATCTGGGAAACAAATTCTATCCAATGGGCCAGTATTGCAGAACAGTACAGTGACTCTTATGACAAACATTAATTCTGCAGTTTATCAGGTGACTGTCCTTCACTTGCTTTCAGAAAACTTTGAAGTTAAACCATAAACTCCATGGAAATAGATTTGTTTTGGTTCAGGGCTTTTTCTCACCTTGTAAACCCAGCACCTAAAACAGTATCTGACCCATAGAAGGTCCTTAATATTATTAAAATAAGTAAGTAGACGAACATTGCCTAATAATAAACCAAGCTGGTAATTTCCAATTTATCAGAGGCTAGCAATTTTCACAGCTAGCAGATTTTGCGTTTGCTTAATCTTTCATCTTCAATCTAATTTTCAGTCATCTGTCTTCTCATTAGCATGTTTTCCATAAAGAAAAAAGTGTTGGCTTTTCCCAACCTTTTCATAGTTAAAATAGGAGTTTTTTGGGAGAGAAAAATCAAACTAATCAAGAAGATGAAATGTTAAATCAGTTCTGTGTATCCAAAATCTCCAGGTATCCATATTTTGATTACATGGGTCATTTTACCTTTTACTCTTAAATGTTTGCAAACCAAGCCCAATGCAGCTTATACTTAAATAACAACAAAAAAATTACATAAAGATTGCTGAGGCAGCAATCTGAAAGACAGTGTGAATTGTGTGTAAAAGGACACTGTCCTGTTAAAAACATCTCAGCTGGCACAGTGGCTCTCGCCTGTAATCCCAGCACTTTGGGAGGCCGAGGTGGGCAGATCACTTGAAGTCAGGAGTTTGAGACCAGCCTGGCCAACATGGCAAAACCCTGTCTCTTCTAAAAATACAAAAATTAGCCGGGCATAGTGGCGGGCACTTGTAATCCCAGCTCCTTGGGAGACTGAGGCAGGAGACTTGCTTGAACCTGGGAGGCAGAGTTGCAGTGAGCTGAGATTGTGCCACTGCACTCCAGCCTGGGCAACAGAGCGAAACTTTGTCTCAAAAATAATAATAAAAACATCCCAGTACTTTGGGAGGCCGAGGCGGGCGGATCACACGGTTAGGAGGTCGAGACCAGCCTGGCCAACATGGCAAAACCCCGTCTCTACTAAAAATACAAAAATTAGCCTGGTGTGGTGGTGGGTGCCTGTTACTTGGGAGGCTGAGGCAGAAGAATCCCTTAAACCCTGGAGGCAGAGGTTGCAGTGAGCCAATATCATGCCACCGCACTCCAGCCTGGACAACAAGAGCAAGACTCCATCAAAAAAAAAAAAAAAAAACCTCACCGGATTCCCCCCCACACTGGCCTGGGAGGGTGCACAGTGTCAGCTGCCCCCGCTGGCCTCCAGGTTCCCCTAATCACTGTCTCCCTGGGAATCTGTCACGGACCTCACCTTGCCTCGAGGGGGGTGGTGCTGCTCTCCCTTCACAGCTCCAGCTCTCTGCTTGGGTTTACAGCTGTGCTACCCTTTCCTTCAATGCCTGTAACCCAGCTGATACAGATCAGGGACTGTGAACAAGGCCTTCCAAAAGGCCCAGAGGCAACAAAAGGAAAGAAACACAAAGGGCAGCATGTACCTAGAGATGCTCATTTACAGAGATCAGCCCATGTTCTCCATCCTCTGTAAACTGCATCCTATCCACCTCTGCATGGTGGGCCCCCCTGTAGCACACACATGAGGCCAGTTCTAAACAGCTCTCTCCTTCAAGTGAGGTGCCCAGGGAGCCAGACCAAGAGAAAGACAGGAGTGCCTTTCAAGTTCTGGTTTTCCTTCAGAAGACACACCTGAATCCTAGACATTTTACCTGGCAGAAAACAAATGTTACAGAAAAAAATATTTTCATTCATTGTGGTTTCCTTAAGACTAAATAATGTTTAAAGTTGATAGTAAAGAGGTTTTAAGCCTTTGCTGTTCTGCCAATATCCTAGCTATTAAAAATTTGAGGCCAGGTGGGTGGCCCACGCCTGTAATCCCAGCATTTTGGGAGGCTGAGGCAGGTGGATCACCTGAGGTCAGGAGTTCAAGACCAGCCTGGCCAACATGGTGAAACTCTGTCTTTATCAAGAATACAAAAATTAGCTGGGCATGGATGCTTACGCCTGTAATCTCAGCTACTTGGGAGGCTGAGACACAAGAATCGCTTGAATCTGGAGGCAGAGGTTGCAGTGAGCTGAGATTGCCCCATTGCACTCCAACCTGGGCAACAGGCTGAAACAGAGTGAAATGGTGTCTAAAAAACAAAAATTTGTTTTGAGATGGGTACTGTGTAGTCTCCTGGAATTATTGTATAGTAGCTGATGGGCATCTACCTCCTAAACATTGACTAGATACTCAGATTAAGTGTACTGAAATAAATAATAGTATATCCATGGGTATCCTAGAATAAGTAATAGAACCTAATTTTCAGGTATCAGAAAATCTCAATTTTTGGAAAGGTAACCCTACTTAATTTTAAAATTGATATATTTTGACATCTTTGTACCATAAGTATCCACTTGTCTTATCATCTTTAAATCAAACTGTACAAATAAGAATTGTTTTCAATTTACTTTCTTATTTTTGTCTTATTCTGCTATTAGAATCAACTGTTGCCTCTCATACCAGGAAGCCACATCTCCCCCACACCTGATGGAAGAAAACAAGTCCACCAGTTAAAATTTGATCATCTTCCAAACATTTAGGAAAATGTTCTTTCAAGTGCAAGTATTAAAATATGTACACATTTTGTACAAGTGAGATGGGAATTCACAGTGTTTCAAATGCAAATGAGCCATATGAAAATTAAGATGCCTTCTAGAATTGTTTTGCTCTGATCATTGCTGATTCCTTTCCCCGTGCTTTTACATGCCAACTTTATCTTTTAGAATATTTTCTTTAAATGTTATAAAGCCTAAAACTGCACATATGGAAGAGACATTTTCAGTTTCATCAGAGCAGCCCCTCCTGAGGCTATTTATATGGAGAATTTGTGAGCTTATACTTTGATTTATGAAAAAGATTTACATGTGTCATCTTGCTTCAGCTGACCACATAATTTCTTTTTTCTTTTTTTTTTTTTGAGACGGAGTCTCGCTCTGTCGCCCGGGCTGGAGTGCAGTGGCCGGATCTCAGCTCACTGCAAGCTCCGCCTCCTGGGTTTACGCCATTCTCCTGCCTCAGCCTCCTGAGTAGCTGGGACTACAGGCGCTGCCACCTCGCCCGGCTAGTTTTTTGTATTTTTTTAGTAAAGACGGGGTTTCACCGTGTTAGCCAGGATGGTCTCGATCTCCTGACCTCGTGATCCGCCCGTCTTGGCCTCCCAAAGTGCTGGGATTACAAGCTTGAGCCACCTTGCCCGGCCCACATAATTTCTTAAAGCAATATCAGATAGCCTGCCTCACTGTTTGTGTAAGAAGTGACATATGTTCCTGCATTGTAATTCATACTTACTGTAACCAGGTCTGTTGAGTAATGCTGGTATCTTATTCTGTGTTTTCACATTGGTGTAGAAAGGGAACCTTGAAAGGTCATTCAGGTTTATCTCTAGATTCCACGGCAGGCTCTCCTTTGTCTGTCTCATGAGGCATTGATGATTCTATTTTTAAAGCAAGCTAGAGAAAATTACATACAAATTCCAATACATAGCAAACAGTGGACCAATGACAAGGAATTGCCACCCTCATCAGTAACACCCTCGGATAATTGTCTGCTGTCCTTTGCTATATCACCATTCCTTATCCTTTTCTCCTCCTGTCTAAATCATCTCAGGACCCAAGCCGATCCTCCAGGGTGTGTTATCTAAATAGCTCATTGCCAGTACTCTCTTGCAAACATTTGCATCCATAGCCTCTACGAAATTGTGCAGCCCAAAACTAGTCAGTGCGTCGTAATCAGGTTGGTTTGTAAACACAAGAGCAGGAAGATTATCTTTCAGTTAATATCATTTCATATCTCTTACAAAACAACAAAGCAAAACAAACCCCTCAATAACTGAGCTGAATTTACTTTGGGATATTTACCCAACTAAACTTGACATGCATACATATATACATATATGTATATACATGTATTTGTAAATATATACTTAAAATTATAAATTTTATAGCATCGTAGTAGGTGCCTTTTATCCTGGACATCAAAAATGATGCAGAATATTTAAAAGTACTTTTAGTTTAGCTAACAAGGAACTCATATAAAATAATAGCATAGGGCTATCACTGTTAGGCAAAAAGGCACTATCAGTGACATTCCTATCAAGAAAAATTAAGAGTATTTTATTAACTCATTTCTGCTCCCATGTCTGGCATCCTTAACTGATTGTTGTCAAATTCTGCAAATATACCTTATTCCAGAAATTTTCTGTGTCCAGCACCAAGAGTTAAGGATATATTATTGTTAGTGAAGAAACATAGAAACATAACATCCTATGTTCATGTCTAAAAGTCTTCCGCACTTAGAAACACGTAAACTCCCAGAGAATCTCATTCAGTTATGTAGAAGCATCCATTTAATAAGGAATTATGACATCTAAACAATAGTTTTTTGTTCAAGGGAAGGATTTTTTTTTTTTTTTTTTTTTTGAGACAGGGTCTTGCTCTGTCACGCAGGCTGGAGTGCAGTGGCATAATCACAGCTCCCTGCAATCTCCACCTCCCCAGCTCAAGTGATCCACCCACCTCGGCCTGTAGCTGGGACTACAGCGGGCACCACCACACCTGGCTAATTTTTAACTTGTTTTATAGAAACAAGGTCTAGCTAAGTTGCCCAGGCTGGTCTCTAACTCCTGAGTTCAAGTGACCCTCCCACCTCGGCCTCCCAAAGATTACAGGCTCATGCCTGTAATCCCAGCCAGGAAGGACATTTTAAGTGAGCTGATCTGATCTGGCCATTTTACATTCTTAGTGTAAATATAACCTATTAAGGCCTTCTTATTTTCATCTTGTTATCAGGAATATGCCTTTTAGATTTGTATGTTTCTTGCTTTTTTTCTTTTTGAGACAAGGTCTCACTCTGTCACCAAGGCTGGAGTGGCGCAATCATGGCTCACTGCACCCTCGACCTCCTGGGCTCAAGCAATCCTCCTGCCTCAGCCTCTCAAGTAATTGGGACTCCAGGTACATGTCACCATGCCCAGCTAATTTCTTTTTTTTTTTGAGATGGAGTCTCACACTGTCGCCCAGGCTGAAGTGCAGTGGTGCAATCTCCGCTCACTGCAAGCTCCACCTCCCAGGTTCATGCCATTCTCCTGCCTCAGCCTCCCCAGTAGCTGGGACTAGCCAGCCACCACGCCTGGCTAATTGTTTTGTATTTTTAGTACAGACGGGGTTTCACTGTGTTAGCCAAGATGGTCTCAATCTCCTGACCTTGTGATCTACCCGCCTCGGCCTCCCAAAGTGCTGGGATTACAGGTGTGAGCCACCGCGCCCGGCCCCAGCTAATTTTTTGTAGAGAAAAGGTCTTGCTATATTGTCCAGGCTGATCTCAAACTCCTGGGCTCAAGCAGTCTCCCTGCCTTGCCCTCCCAAAATGGTGGGATTACAGGTGTGACCCACCACACCCAGCCGGTTTCCTGCATTTTTAATAGGATGATACCACGGGTGCAAAGAAAATGAGAAATAAAAGATAAAAGGCAACTTTGCTGAACAATTTATTTTAGCTTTCATAATGTTTTCATTTAAGCCTTCTTATTATCAAACCACTCATACTGCTGTAGCTCTCCTAAATATATATCTCTATGTATTATGTATCTATATAGATAATATATTTATGTATATACATATATATGCATATAAAATATGATATACACATACACATGCAGAAAATAAGACAGCATTCCATTGCCCATTTTGCTTGTAATTATGTTTCAAATAACCAGGAAGTTTCTGGCAGGGATGGTGGGGTGACTGTCTTTCCTTATTTTTGCTTGCATTAAAAAATTAATTCAAACTAGCATTTCTTTTTTTCATTTTTTCCTCAGACAAATCCATCATTTAGGTGTCACTGGCAAGGGGACAGGAGAGAACATCTAATGCTTAGAAAAATGCTGTAATAGAGTCATATTACAATGAAGACAAATAAACAGGCCAGGCGCAGTGGCTCATGCCTGTAATCCCAGCACTTCTGGGAGGCTGAGGCAGGCGGATCACCTGAGGTCAGGAGTTCAAGACCAGTCGGGCCAACATGGTGAAACCCCGTCTCCCAGGCCACAGCATAGCACTGCTGCTGCCTGCGTTGCCCAGGGTCCCAAGTCTCAAGCTGTAACTCCTTCCTGGTTCAAGTACATGTCTCTCACCTCTATGCCACACAAATTCTCTCACACCCTTCAGCCCATGGACAACAGTTGCTCTTCAGCATCTGGTGCCCAAATTGTGCAATGCCTATTTTTCTTTTTCTTTTCTTTTTTTGAGGGGGACAGAGTCTCACCCTGTCACGCCCAGGCTGGAGTGCAATGGCGCGATCTCAGCTCACTGCAACGTCTGCCTCCCGGGCTCAAACGATTCTCCTGCCTCAGCCTCCCCAGTAGCTGGGATTACAGGTGTGTGCCACCATGCCCAGCTAATTTTTTTTTTTTCTCTTTTTTTAGTAAAAATGGGGTTTCACCATGTTGGCCAGGCTAGTCTTGAACTCCTGACCTCATGATCTACCCGCCTTGGCCTCCCAAAGTGCTGGGATTACAGGCGTGAGCCACCGTGCCCGGCCTGTGTAATGCATTTTATAAGACTTATCTTTAGCAAATAGTCTTGTCCCAGACTCTTCACAGAAGCCTACTTGATCCCGTAATTATGAGTTTCTATTAGGCTCTTGTGCAGTTTCTGGATCACCCGGGTTCTGTCTCACTTATGCCAACTTTCAAGCCTTTTAATTTGTTTATGTAGCTCCTTCCTGATGCTGTCCAAGTACTGCGCCATCATGCTGAGTGACGCTGCCTGAACACTCCTCTGTGCTCCGCCTCTTCATGGCCTCTTCCCACCTTGGTTTCCTCAGACTTTCCACACACACGTACTTGAGAGTCTCCAAACAGTTTTTTGTTTGTTTGTTTTTTCAGTTTGTTTGCTTTCACAGTATTTTCAGGCCATTCAAAATACAGACTTTGCTTGTTCTTAGAGCTCCAACATAAAGGACATTTCATTAGACCTCTCTCAGCCCTGGAAGCCTGTGTGCTTGGGCTGTGTCTTTGGTCTCTATTTCAGTCCTGGTGATATTTGAATGTAATTGTTCCAACTTGCCCCAACCACAAAGCCCTTTTAGGAGATCACTTTTTGAAGATTACTTTAACTAGACTGAATTGCTGAAAAGTTGTATTCAAGAAGCTTTGGAATCCTTGGGATTAGGCAGATGATTGAGTAAAGGGTAAAAACTAAGTTCTCGGGGAATGAAGAGTTGAAACAGAAAGTAATTTTTTTTCCTTGTAAGTTAGGTGTATCACGGTTCTTCGTTGCACTTGCAGATTTCCCAACCACAAAATTAAGGTTATTCTGAAAATCTTTTTTTTTTTTTTTTTTTGAGACAGTATCTCTCTGTCACTCAGGTCGCAGTGCAGTGGCATAATCTCAGCTAACTGCTGCCTTCACCTCCCATGTTCAAGCAATCCTCCTGCCTCAGCCTCCCGAATAAGTGGGATTACAGGCATGTGCCACCACGCCCAGCTAATTTTTGTATTTTTAGTAGAGACGGGGTTTCATCCTGTCAGCCAGGCTGGTCTCGAACTCCCGACCTCAAGTAATCCACCCACCTTGGCCTCCCAAAGTGCTGAGATTACAGGAATGAGCCTGACCTGAAAATGTTTTGTGCTCCTTTAGCTTACTTGCCATAAAATTACAATTTTCCAAAAAGTTAGCACTTTCTTAGTCATTTGTTACCACCATTGATTTCTAATCCTAGTCACAGAATTCTCAAAAAAAATTTTTTTTTAATTAAAAAATACCACTAGAAGAGGAATGATCCTAAAATTCTGTGAACAGTAATATCCTTAAAAAACTGAGGGACCAGGCATGGTGGCTCACGTCTGTAATCTCAGCACTTTGGGAGCCCGAGGTAGGCAGATCATGAGGTCAGGAGTTTAAGACCAGCCTGGCCAACATGGTGAAACCCCGTCTCTACTAAAAATGCAAAAATTAACCAGGCGTGGTGGTGGGTGCCTGTAATCCAGCTACTCGGGAGGCTGAGGTAAGAGAATCGCTTGAACCCGGGAGGCGGAAGTTGCAGTGAGCCAATATTGTGCCTTTGCACTCTAGCCTGGGCGACAAGAGCAAGACTGTCTCAAAAACAACAACAACAAAACTGGGGAGTCAGTGTTAGCTTCATCACAAAGATACAGATTTTCAGGACATAAAGATAAAATGCCACTCACAAGTTAATGTTCTGCATATGTGTTTGTTTGTTTGATCTTTGGAGACAGGGTCTCACTCAGTCTCCAGGCTGGAGTGTTTTATATGAAAATTAACAACTTCATTGTTGTTTTAGTAGAAGACTAAAGGTGTTTAAGAGTAGTAGTCAGGGCCAGGCATGGTGGTGCATGCCTGTAATCTTGGCACTTTGGGAGGCCAAGGCAGGTGAATTACTTGAGCCCAGGAGTTTGAGACCAGCCTGGGCAACATGTCAAAACTCTGTCTCTACCACAAAAATTACAAAAGTTAGCCAGGAGTGGTGGCATGGGCCTATATTCCCAGCTACTTGGGAGGCTGAAGAGGGAGGATTCCTTGAGCCCAGGAGGTCAAGGCTGAAGTGAGCCATGATCGTGCCACTGCACTTCAACCTGAGTGACTGGTTTGCTTGAGCCGGGAGGCGGAGGTTGCAGTGAGCTGAGATCATGCCACTGCACTCCAGCCTGGGTGACAAGAGTGAGACCCTGTCTCAAAAATAAAATAATAAGAGTGGTCATTAGAGAATATAAATAGAAAAATCATTTGGTCTGGAAGTTTGGACAGCTAGGTTCTAGGCCTATACTGCAACTCTCTTGTATCCTTGACACAGCATTTAACTTTTCTGTGCCTTCTGTAACTTTGCTGTTTTCTCATTTGTAAAATAAGAGAGTAGTGAAACTAGATCATTTCTAAATCTCCCTTTCAACTCTAAACTTCTGATTCTCTACAGCAAACAGTGTTTGTATCCTGGTCGTATCTCCTACTACAAGAGGCTTTCTAGAGCGTGTTTTTCATTAACAACACCAAGATAAAATTGTAGTGTTCATGATCTAGCCAGGAGCCAGGAGTTATCTTCCTCTCTCTCATCTCTGTCTTCCTTGCTTGCTTTCACACTCAGGCAAACACACACATGACTACACCCTACTAGTTCCATCAAATCAATAGTAGTTTACAGGCAACCATCTAACACAGATTAAATTTTCTAAATGAAAGTGGATTTTGAAGCCAATTATCGCTAGATTTGATATTTTCATCAAAGAATTGGAAATGATGCGTATCATCAAGGAAGAACGTTTAATCAAGTTTTAACTTCAGCAACACTTTTAGTAGTTTCAGTAAATGATAATTAAATTTTACAGATAAATCAGATATACCTGAATTGTATACATTTTTGTTTCAAAAGCAAGGACTCAAGCCGGGCGCGGTGGCTCATGCTTATAATCTCAGCACTTTGGGAGGCCGAGGCGGGCAGATCACGAGGTCAACAGATCGAGACCATCCTAGCCAACATGGTGAAACCCTGTCTTTACTAAAAATACAAAAATTAGCTGAGCGTGGTGGTGTGTGCCTGTAGTCCCAGCTACTCGGGAGGCTGAGGCAGGAGAATCGCTTGAACCCAGGAGACAGAGATTGCAGTGAGCTGAGATGATGCCACTATACTCCAGCCTGGCAACAGAGTGAAACTCCATCTCAAAAAAAAAAAAAAAAAAAGAAAGGACTCAGGCTCTCTCTTTCTTTTTTTTTTTTTTTTTTTTCCTGAGATGGAGTCTCACTCTGTCGCCCAGGCTGGAGCGCAGTGGCGCAATCTCAGCTCACTGAAAGCTCCGCCTCCCGGGTTCACCCCATTCTCCTGCCTCCGCCTCCAGAGTAGCTGGGACTACAGGCACCCGCCACCACACCCAGCTAATTTTTTTTGTATTTTTAGTAAAGACGGGGTTTCACCGTGTTAGCCAGGATGAT
>NW_016810838.1:1661331-1664435 GCF_001698545.2 Rhinopithecus bieti
GAGACTCCGTCTTAAAAAAAACAAAAAACAAAACCAGGCAAAAAGCCTTTTATGTATGATTCAGATTATTAAGTTTTATCCTCAGTTTCTTTTTTATTTTTATTTTTTTGAGATGGAGTCTCACTCTGTCGCCCAGGCTGGAGCGCAGTGGCGCAATCTCAGCTCACTGAAAGCTCCGCCTCCCGGGTTCACCCCATTCTCCTGCCTCCGCCTCCAGAGTAGCTGGGACTACAGGCACCCGCCACCACACCCAGCTAATTTTTTTTGTATTTTTAGTAAAGACGGGGTTTCACCGTGTTAGCCAGGATGATCTCGATCTCGTGGTCCGCCTGCCTAGGCCTCCCAAAGTGCTGGGATTACAAGTGTGAGCCACTGCACCCAGCCTTGAGATGGAGTTTCAGTAGCGCAATCTCAGCTCACTGCAACCTCCAACTCCCGGGTTCAAGTGATTCTCCTGCCTCAGCCTCCTAAGTAGCTGAGATTATAGATATGAGCCACCACACCCAACTAATTTTGTCTTTTTAATAGAGATGGGGTTTCACCGTGTTGACCAGGCTGGTCTCAAACTCCTGACCTTGGGTGTTCCACCTGTCTCAGCTCCCAAAGTGCTGGGATTACAAGCATAAGCCACCTCGCCCGGCCTGGTTCAGTCAACTTTTAATTTACCCCAAAATTTGTTCAAGCTGAGAATTGGTAATCCTACTCAACAGGCATATAAATTATTTGTATTTTTAAAGTTAAAATTTTTCTTTCTGTTACGAACACTAACTTATAGACCATATGTCTAAATATTGTCATACTGAAGATTCTGTATGTCCATTTATTATTTTAGAACATATTTGTGTAGAAGCAGGTATATTTCAAACCACTTGAAATTGTAGCTATATGTTAGTTAACATTGATAATTAGCCTAATCATAATTTAAACTACTAGAAACAATTCACTAAAAGCAATTTTAGTTTTATTATGTTAAATATACATAATATTATGGTTTTAAAAAATTTAGCTTAAGATACTTTGAAAACCCACATATGGGATTAAATATTTTGCTGACTTTATATTTGTATGTATAACTTAACTTGACTATGTTCTTTAGCTTATTTTAATAAAATAAATATTTCTGTCTCCTAATTTCTATTCAACTCAGCTATTCATTAATTTTCTAATACTTAGTTATTTAAATGAGAAAAACTGTCATCTTCATATGTAAATTCCGCAAATTGTTATTTAATTTCCTATTGGTTGGAATATCTGAATGGCTGGCATGGCAAACTTTTTGTGTGTGCCTTGGGTTGGAAATTTTACAAATGGAAAACTAACAAAATATTTTCCAGTCTAACTAGATGCTTATCCTTGAGAAAATCTTCACAACTTTACTTTGAGGCTGTAAGATTCTTTTTCTTTCAATTTATCAAAATATTTATCTGATCCCTTATAATACTGAAGCTACAGGATATGAAATTTTCTTGCATCTTCATTTCCAGGCTATCACAGTGATTTCTGTTGTGGGTTGTAAAAGGTGAAAAGGACTGAAGACCAAACTCAGACTAATGATCAAAAGAGAGAAAAACAACTACAAAATAATGAATTAGGTCACTATTTAAATATGCTCCAATTCTTTTATTTTCTTTTGAACTAATCTTTCTGCTTTTATTCTTTTAATGGTGCCTGTGTTAAAAAGAGCATAGTATATTGTTTCCATTGATGACTGCAACAATCTCCCAGCCTACATGCCTTTTGCAATGATACTTTGCCACTCTTTTTATCAAGAGGTGAAGTCGCCCTCCTCTGTCCCTACCTTGAGTCCAAGCTGGCCTTGTGATTTCCTGAGGCACATAGAATGCAGCAGAGGTGATACTGTGCCATTTCTGGACCTAGCCCTTGGAGGGCCTGGCAGCTTCTATTCCCTCTCTCTGGGGAAGCCAGCTACCCCGCTGCAAAAGGGCTTAGGCTGGACTATTAAGATACCACATGGAGAGAGACAGAGACCCCTAGAGAAGCACTAAAGGGCCCGACACATAAGTGAAGCCTTCCTGGACCTTCCAACTCCGTGTAGCCACCCGCCGAATATAGCCAAACAATGGTCCCCAGCCAGCACCAAGTGGAATAGGTTAACTGTCCAGCTGAGCCTAGTCAAACCACAGAATTGTGAGAAATAATAAATCGTTGTTTTAAGCCACTAAATGTTGGGATGATTTGTTATGCAGCAATACATAACTGAAACAGAATATATATATATTCCTCCGCATCCTGGGTTCTAGCAATTCTCCTGCCTCAGCATCCCAAGTAATTGGGACTACAGGCACACACCACCACACCTGGCTAATTTTCTGTATTTTAGTAGAGACGGTTTCACCATGTTGCCCAGGCTAGTTGTGAACTCCTGAGCTCAGGCAAACCACCCGCCTCGGCCTCCCAAAGTGCTGGGATTACAGGCGTGAGCCACTGCACCCAGCTGAAACAGAGTATATTTTTAGATTGCATTACAGTTGAGCACATGTTCCCAAATAATATGCACGTTAAGATAAGGCATAAAATCTGATGTTATTTAACCTAGAACTCTAAGTACATTCTAGGGAGTCTGTCACCACCACCTACCCTGTCAAGGCTGCTATACTTCCAAGAGTCTCATAAAACATGTGTAAGCACGCTGCAGGGGAAATCTAAAGCAGTGTATTAAAGAAATGGTCCAAACATTGTATTTTACCAAATATATGAACACATGCTAGAAATTTGCTCAAGTTTTCACAGTGGCCTAAAAGGAAACTTCCATTTTTATTTTTTTCTTTTTTAAGAAACAGGAGTCTCAAGGGCCAGGTGCAGTGGCTCAAGCCTGTAATCCCAACACTTTGGGAGGCCGAGGCAGGTGGATCACGAGGTCAGCAGTTTGAGACCAGCCTGACCAACATGGTGAAACCCTGTCTCTACTAAAAAATACAAAAAAATTAGCTAGGCGTGGTGGTGGGCACCTGTAATCCCAGTGACTTGGGAGGCTGAGGCAGAAGAATCGCTTGAAACCAGAAGGTGGAGGTTGCAGTGAGCCAAGATTGTGCCATTGCACTCTAGCCTGGGCAATATGAGCAAAATTCAGTCTCAAAAAAAAA
>NW_016810838.1:1666605-1679229 GCF_001698545.2 Rhinopithecus bieti
AAAAAAAAAAAAAAAAAAAAATTTTGAAGGAACAGGAGTTCCTGTGTTGCCCAGGCTGGCCTCAAACTTCTGGGCTCAAGTGATCCTCCCGCCTCAGTCAGCCTCTCAAGTAGCTGGGCATGGCCTTTTTTTTTTTTTGGAGAGACGGGGTTCTCACTATGTTGCCCAGGCCAGTTGAACTCCTGGCTTCAAGCTCTCCTCCTGCCTTAGCCTCCCAAAGTGCTGGGATTAGGCTGGGACAGGCGAGAGCTACCATGAGAGGCCTCATATAATTTTTTTAATGCAATAGTTGCCATGTTGCCTCCCAAAGAAGCATGAAACCTCATCTTACTCAATTGCTTGTATCTTCCATTTGGTAGCTTTTACATTTCTAATATGAAAAGGCTCTTATCTTACAGCAAAAAAAAAAAAAAAAAAAAAAATTTTTTTTTTTACACCAATTTAGTTCATTGACACTCTTTGAAAATTTTTCTTATTGTTTAGCAAACACTATCACCTGAAGAAAATAAGCCCTCAGTGGATACATAGCCACCAAGAGGAAACAGCCTAACAAGCTTAACCTGAACGACATAAGGCCTCACCAGAAAACTTAAAGAAAACACCAACAGGAACATCATGAAATAAATCTGACCATGACTCCAGGAGATCTCCCTCAAGATTGGAATGATCAGAGATAGAAGAGTTGGCTGGGGCAGTATCACTAAGTTTTGAAGAAAAAACATTTTTGGTTTGGAAGACACAAAACAAATTTAATATTGTGTCTTTTTTTTTTTTTTTTTTTTTTTTGAGACAGGGTCTCACTCTGCCACCCAGGCTGGAGTGCAGTGGTGTGATTTTGGCTCACTGCAACCTCTGCCTCCTGGGTTTAAGCCATCCTCCCACCTCAGCCTCCTGAGTAGCTGAGACTACAGATGCACACCACCATGATTGGCTAATGTTTGTATTTTTAGTAGAGACAGGGTTTCACCATGTTGCCCAGGCTGGTCCTGAACTCCTGAGCTCAAGCTATGTGCCCACTTCAGCTTCTCAAAGTGCTGGTATTATAGGCATGAGCCGCGGCACTCAGCCCAGAAACACAAATCTTAATTAAAGCTGTATATTCCGGCCACTAAAATCATGTGAACAATTTATTTTCCTGAGGCAGTGAGGTAGCACTATGAGTAAGAAGAACATTCAGTTCTAATCCTTGAGAAATAGTTGCAGTGAAAAAAAAAAATAGAAAAGGAACCATTAGAGGTACTAGCTAGCGGCAGAGGTGCTGACTCACACCTGTAATCCCAGCACTTTGGGAGGCTGAGGCAACCAGCCTGGGTAACATGGCAAGACCCCATCTCTACAAAAGATGAAAAAATTAGCCAGGCATGGTGGCACACACCTGTAGTCCCAACTATTAATACTAGGGAGGCTAAGGTGGGAGGATGACTTGAGACCAGGAGATGGAAGCTGCAGTGAGCTGTGATCAAACTACTGCCCTCCAGCCTAGGCAACGGAGTAAGACCGTGTCTCCAAAAAAAAAAAGAAAGAAAGAAAGAAAGAAAGAAAGAAAGAAAGAAAGAAAGAAAGAAAGAAAGAAAGAAAAAAAAGAAAGTACTAGCTAGAAAGAATCCATACTTGTGGCGGGGTGTCGGGGCTCACACCTGTAATCCCAGCACTTTGGGAGGCCAAGAAGGATGGATCACTTGAGGTTAGGAGTTCAAGATCAACCTGGCCAACATGGTGAAACCCCCATGTCAACTAAAAATACAAAATTTAGCTGGATGTGGTGGTATATACCTGTAATCCTGGAGGTTGCACTGAGCTGAGACTGACCCACTGCACTCCAGCCAGGGTGACAGAGCAAGACGCTGTCTCAAAAAAAAAAAAAAAAAAAAATCCCTACCTGTTACTTATCTTGAAGAAGTCCCCATTTCAAGATCTTTTTTCCACTGTTCCTCCTTCGTGTTTCCTAATTACTCTCCTCTCCAGCCAATATCTACTTTTCTTGGATTTGAATCCCTTTCCTATTCATCAGTTTCATTCTTCATCAAATCCCCAGTATTCTACTCTCTGCTCTGACAAAGGCTGGTTCCATTATCCAATTTCCTTCTTCCCGAATTTGCTAATCTCCCCCTTCTACTACCTACAATTTCCAGATCAGAGAAAATCACTCTAATTGTGTCTAATATAAGAACTCCCTGTAAAAACCAGCACTATTTTATATAAACTACATTTGAAAATAACCTTAGATTGAATTCAAATAAATCCCTACAATATATTTTAAAGATTGATCTCTCTCTGGATACAGTACACCTTCTTATTTTAAAGGTAATCCCATTTGGGAAAATAATCCCTCACCAAAATTGACTCCATCAAATATTCCCTCTAAATTATGGGTTTTTATGCCTGCAATCTCAGCACTTTGGGGGACCAAGGTGGGCAGATCACTTGAGATCAAGAGTTCAAGACCAGCCTGGCCAACATGGTAAAACCCAGTCTCTACTAAAAATATAAAAATTAGTCAGATGTGGTGGCACACGCCTGTAATCCCAGCTACTTGGGAGGCTGAGGCAGGAGAATCGCTTGAACCCAGGAGGTGGAAGCTGCAGTGAGCCAAGATCGTGCCACTGCACTCCAGCCTGGGCAACAGAGCAAGACTCCGTCTTAATTAATTAATTAATTAATTAATTTAGCGTTCTTAGTCATGAATTGACTTCAAGGCATTCATTGGAAGTCCCCTCTTCAATTTCCAAATAGAATTTCCAGATGTAACCCAGGGCTGCTACTGCCCTAAACTCCTTTGAGCTCTACTGGGTTCACACCCTCAGAACTCACAGTACTTCCCACCTGCAACAAAGTATCTGCATACCAGCTTGCTTTTCCCATCTTGTTGAGCCCTTTTTGACTTGAAATTGAGCAAGACCATAACTAAATCTGCACTATTGACTGGTTGGCCTAGAAGAGATTTAAAAATTCCTTTCTCATTCTGCTTTACATATTTAACATTTAAAAATTAGAATGTAATTAGAAGTTAGAGTTTCAAAGCAATCCCACTGAGAAGATTAGGGAGATTAAGTACCAGTTTTAAAGGGATAGCTTTCCCAAGAGCTGTTTGTCATCGGTATGCTGAGAAAATGCATGTGGGGCTGGGGTGGTGGGACTGTTGGGTGACCAGAGGGCAACATGAAGGCACTGGAGCTTTTCTTAGGGGTTGGGAGTAGAGAGCACCACAAAAGAGAAACAAAGAAGCTGGAAATTTGCTTATAGCAAACTGTGTCTGCTTTGGAAATTTACCAACTCAGACCTTGGCCGTGTGTTCTTCCAAAGAAATCCATCAAAGCAGTGTAGGAAAGTGGAAAATACCTTGGCTGGGATCTAGGGCCACCTCTGCTACCTAACCTCACAGCATTGGGTATGTCCTCTTCTCTCACTGGCCCCTCAGTCTGTAATAAGGGGCATCGAGCTACATTAGATGATTTTAAGGATCCTTCCAGCTAACACACTTTGTGAAATGACATAACAGGCCGGGGCGGTGGCTCACGCCTGTAATCCCAGCACTCTGGGAGGCCAAGGCAGGTGGACCACTTGAGGTCAGGAGTTCGAGACCAGCCTGGTCAACATGGTGAAACTCCATCTCTACAAAAAATACAAAAATTAGTCGGGTGTGGTGGCCAGTGTCTGTAATTTTAGCTACTCGGGAGGCTGAGGTGGGAGAATCGTTTGAGCCCAGGAGGCTGAGGTTGCAGTGAACCATGATCATGCCACTGTACTCCAGCCTGAGCAACCAAGTGAGACTCTGCCTCAAAAAAAAAAAAAAAAATGAATTAATTAAATAAATAAAATGACATAACAAACAGCTGTCATCCATCTATCATCCTGCTCCTGTGTCCCCATCCACCCTCCTTTTCTCAGGTCTGTTGCAGATTAAATTGAGAGGTGAGCACAGAGAGAGGGCCTGGCTAGGGATCACGCTGTACCCGCTTCACAAGGAAGAAATTAGTACTGCATCTTTTCACCTTCCTGATCTACTCTGAGATCTTCAATCTCCGTCTTGTCTGCTGTGGAGAGCTACTAGCTCCACAGTGGCAAATGGATCCTGAGGGTGCAGTTGCTTTGCAAGAAAAAGCCCAGCTTTTATTTTTTAAGCAAGCTAGTGATATATAAGAGGTAGAAGATGTTTTGTTATTCAACACTGGGCTTGGTTTTTGTTTTGTTGTTGCTGCTGTTCAGTCTTGCCTTTGTAAGCACTTTCAACTCCTTGTTGCCATATGATAGCATGCCATAAATAGATGAGTTGGACGCCACTCCGAAGAAGAAGAATGCTGTTCTTACCTAATAAATGCACAACAGGCCCTTTGATCAATAACATTGACAAAGAAGAATGTGCATGGCGGAGAGAATAGCTATTAAATACAAGTGAAATTGAAACTTCAATTTCAAATTGCAAAATTCCTAAGGATTAAAGTAAATCCTTGGCCAGAATCCCAAGAAGGCTCCATCTAGCAACACTGCCAGGAGATTTTCCAGCACTCTTTCAGTATGTAAAAGTCCCAGAACATTATTTACAGTATTTTGAATTTTATCTGAACTTGCTAACTATCACTTACCTTATATTGGACAAACTTAGTGTTTTTTATATATATTTTTTCTAATTGTCAGAACTTCTAAACCCTTAGAACAGTAATGACCAATGCAGTTTAATATTTTAGGGAATTTCACAGCACCAAAACTGGGAAGAAGCATGAAATAACTGGAGAAATCTCAAGCTCAACGTAGTAAAAAGGAAAGAAATAATTTAAATCAATATTCTAAATATAAAGCAGCTATCATATATTGAAATACAAATCATTAATACATAATAGAGCTAAATTATGGCTTTTTCAACTCATTTTAATTTTACCCATTCATAAAGTATCATAGTTACATATATATATATTATTTTGCTTTTAATTAATGAATAAAATAATACATAGTGTATACAAACGTTGTTTTGAAATAATATACATTGTGGAATGGTTAAATTGAGCTAATTAGCGTAGGCATTACCTCACATACTTATCTTTTTGTGTGTGGTAAAAACACATATAGTCTATTCTCTTAGCAATTCCTATAAATGCAATATATTGTTATTAACTAGAGTCACCACATTGTACAATAGATCTCTTGAACTCATTCCTCCTAAATGAAATTCTGTATCCTTTGACCAACATCTCCCCAACATGTATGTACTATTACCTATTTTCTGATTGCCTTTAAGTTCTTCGTACATTAACCGGTTCAAGAGAACTAAAGAGCATTAAGCCTTCATCAGATGCCAGGTGTTGTACTGCATGCTTTATCTATTTTTTCTTCTGTACTTTCCCAGACAACATAGGAAGTAGGTTTTGTTATCCACATTTTACAAATGAGAAATCTCAGGTTCAGAGAGGTAGCCAGAAAGTGGCAGAACCAGCTTGAAAAATCTCAGAAAATTTCCACCAAATTTTAACTTATTTTGCATTTAAAGTTGGTAAGCAGCCGGGCACGGTGGCTCAAGCCTGTAATCCCAGCACTTTGGGAGGCCGAGTACGGGCGGATCCGAGGTCGAGATCGGACCACCTGGCTAACACGGTGGAAACGCCCGTTCTCTACTAAAAATAAAAAAAAATTAAGCGGCCGCGGACGTGGCGGGCAGCCTGTAGTCCAGCTAACTCGGAGGCTGAGCAGAGAATGCGTAAACCCGGGAGGCAGAGCTTGCGTGAGCTAGAGATCCTGCACTGCACTGCAGCCTGGGTGAACAGAGCGAGACTCCATCTCAAAGAAAAAAAAAAAAAAAAAAAAAAAAAAAAAAAAAAAAAAAAGTTGGTAAGCATTGACTCCTTAAAGCCAAGTCCCTTGCTTGGGCCATTTTCAATTTCCCATCAACTTTTACATCTTGATAACTTGTGATTTCTCTAATGCCAACCTTAGTTAAAACAACTGTGTAAGAACACTGTGTCCTTAGCATGGCTAGCTCCATACTATAACAATTTTTTTTTTTTTTTTTTGAGACAGAGTCTCTCTCTGTCACATAGGCTGGAGTGCAGTGGCATGATCTTGGCTCACTGCAACCTTCGCCTCCCACATTCAAGCAAGTCTCCTGCCTCAGCCTCCCAAAGAGTTGGGATTACAGGTGTGCACCCCCATGCCCAGCTAATTTTTGTATTTTTAGTAGAGATAGGGTTTCACCATGTTGGCCAGGCTGGTTTTGAACTCCTGACCTCAAGTGATCCACCACCTTGGCCTCCCAAAGTGCTGCGATTACAGGCGTGAGCCACTGCACCCAGCCCAAAATGATCTCTTTCTGTGGACATCATACTTGTAAATAAAGTTATCTGCATATTCTTCTGTATATGCAAGGCCTGACTCTAACCAAAGTGACAGTGTTAAAATTACCATGAAATGTGAACAGTCATATGAATGCTACATAAAAAGATAGAATTTAAATCAGGGAGTCTTTTGTGGGATCACACCAAAGTTCTGATTTTACAGATAAGGAAACCACGGTCTTGAAAAAGTTAAAGGACCAAAAGAAATGTTAAACATAGATTAAATAGGTGGTCAAAACTATATTTGTTTAATTATTTACGTCTCTTTATTACCTTATTTAACTGGATTTGAGGCCACTTTTATGTATAATAATTATAAAATAAAATGGAAAAACAAGTTCGAAAAGCAAGGGATGATGAAATTGTTAATAAATAAATAGTGGTGCTAGTCACACAATCTGTGACTAAAAAAACACTGAATTGCATATTTGGAAATGGTGAATGTTATGGCATATCAATTAAATTTCAATAAAACTGTCTTTAAAGCACCACTATACTCATTTTTTAAAAAAATAGAATAGATGATAAAACCAGGGAATGATGCTGGGCATGGTGGCTCCAGCCTGTAATCCCAGCACTTTGGGAGACTGAGGAGGGCAGGTCACCTGAGGTCAGGAGTTCAAGACCAGCCTGGCCAACATGGTGAAACTCCGCCCCACTAAAAATAGAAAAATTAGCTGGGTGCGGTGGCTCACACCTGCAATCCCAGCACTTTGGGAGGCCAAGGCAGGGGGATCACAGGGTCAGGAGTTTGAGACCAGCCTCGCCAACGTGAAAAAACCCCGTCTGTTCTGAAAATACAAAAAGTAGCCGGGCCTGGTGGTACATGCCTGCAAGCCCAAGAACTTGGGGGGTTGAGGCAGGAGAATTGTTTGAACCCAGGAGGCGGATGTCGCATTGAGCTGAGATCATACCACTGCACTCTAGCCTGGGTGACAGCAAGACTCCATCTCAAAAACAAAACAAAACCAGGGAATGATGACTTCTCTCTTTTCAAGTCTATCTTAGAATATCACCAGTGAATTAGCTCCCACTATATTATTAGCTTAATGAGTCATGAACCTTGACCTATTTCCTCCATTTCTCTGTGGTAGAGTATTAGGCCAGATTTTAAAGTGCCTATTGGGGTTGAGAAATTATTTCCAAATAACACTGGAATGTATTTCCAAAGAGAATGCATTTTTCTCATGAGAAAATCTTTGAGTAAATTAAAAACCATAAACTAAAGAGTCTTGTTGATTTCAATTAGGAAACAAAGTTGAATCTGTTGTTCTTTATGTACGCAAGCATGTATTTCAAGCAAAATGCTTTAAGATGAGTATACACAAACTGATCTAGGAATTCCCCATCTTCAAATTTATCATAGAATGCAATGAACTCAGAAAAAGGTTTGAGAACAAAGATCTTCATCACAGCATTATCATGATTTATAATAATGAAAACGTGGAAATAAACCTAAAAGTCCAAAAACAGGATAATTTTAGGGCATAGTGAAATATGGCAAAGACCTTTTAAAATGGGGTTTTAAAATCTGTATTAGTTTTCAGATTATAGAGATAATGGCAATATACAAAAATCGCAAAAAAAAATTAAACCTCCAAATATTTCCCCGCAATCCGCACCTCCCTCCCCACCCACCCCCAAGTGTTTTTAAGACAGAATCTTGCTCTGTCGCTCAGGTTGGACACTGCAACCTCCACCTCCCAGGTTAAAGCGATTCTCCTGCCTCAGCCTCCCGAGTAGCTGGGCTTACAGGTGACCATCACCATTCCCAGCTAATTTTTGTATTTTTAGTAGGGACAGGGTTTTGCCACAATGGCCAGGCTGGTCTTGAACTCCTGGCCTCAAGTGATCTGCCTACCTCAGCCTCCCAAAGTGCTGGGATTACAGGTGTGAGCCACTGCACCTGGCCACAATCCTCCTTTCTTAAGAGATAAGCAAAATTAAGTGCTTGGTGAGTATTTTATATGATCATCCTATAGTACTGCTTTGCAGTCTGCTTTTATGTTTCCCAAATTTTCTATGATTGGCATGTTAAAAATAGTACTGGCTTTTCTACATCCAAAAATAATATAGTTTTTTTTTTTGTAGGCAAACTGGAAAATATAGATAACCCCAAATAAAAAATAGGAAGTCACTCATGATCTCCCTATCCTGAGATAATAACTATTGCCATTTAGACAATACTGTGTGTTTTCTATTTTACAGAAATAAAATTATACTGGCCATAATTTTCATAACTGCCCTTTGTCACTTAAACGTATTGTGAACAGTTTTTAAATATTATTAAATACTCTTCTACAAAATGATTATTTGGCCACACAGTACTATAATTCATATATGGGCATTCAGTTGTCACCAGTGTTTGCTTTCATAATTGATGCATGAATATTTGTACGGATAAATCTTTGTGCATGTATACTGTATAATATCTGGAGGCCAGGCACAGTGGCTCATGCCTATAATCCCAGCACTTTGGGAGGCTGAGGCAGGTAGATCACTTGAGGTCAGGAGTTTGAGACCAGCCTGGCCAACATGATGAAACCCCATGTACTAAAAATACAAAAATTAACCCGGCATGGTGGCTGGTGCTAATCCCAGCCACTGGGGAGGCTGAGGCAGGAGAATCACTTGAACACGGGAGGCGGAGGTTGCAGTGTCCAGCTGAAGCAACAGAGCAAGACTCTGTCTTAAAAAAAAAAAAAAGTTGGGGGGAGGTGTGGATTGTGGAGGAGGTGGAGGTTGCAGAAGCCAAGATTGCACCACTGAACTCCAGCCTGGGCGGACAGAGCAAGACTCCATTTCAAAAAGAAAAAAAGAAAATTCATCTGGATAAATAGCTAGAAATGGAATTGCTGAGTCAGGTAGTCTGCAACGTTTTAATGTTTATGATACTTATTGCCAAGATACTTCAGAAAAAGATTTAGCAAGTTTTCTTCCCAGCAGTGGTATGAGATAGTGGTCATTTTCCACACTTTCAGCAGTGCCAGATGTTACTAATCTGGGGACTAACTTTTATTATTTTTTTCTTATGTAAAAAATGATAAAGGTTTGTTACAGAGACTTAGAATGTACAAACACATAAAGAAAAGAAAATAAAAATCACTAATGATACCATCAATCACTGATTTTCTGTTACTCTGTATGTACTTACGTGCACATGTACATTTATATTTCTTAATTTGCTAAAGTTGAATCATGGGAGTAATAAATAACACCTAATAGTGCCTATAATCCCAGCACTTTAGGAGGCTGAGGCAGATCGATCACTTGAGACCAGGAGTTTGACACCAGCCTGGGCAACATAGTGAAACCCTGTCTCTACTAAAAATACAAAAGTGAGCTGGGCATTGTGGCACACACCTGTACTCCCAGCTACTCAGGAGGCTGAGACACAAGAATCTCTTGAACTTAGAAGGCAGAGGTTGCAGCGAGCCAAGGTAACACCACTGCACTCCAGTCTGGGCAACAGAGCAAGACTCTGTTAAAAAAAAAAAAAAAAATCCACAAAAACAAAATTTAAAAAACCACCTAATAACATATTAATATCATGTTGTGCAAGATCCTATGCTATTGGTTTAAAGTGAGTTAGCTTGAATCTTTATACCCCCATATAATAATAGTATTATTAGTATTTGTGTTTTCATTTTTTTATAAAAAGGAAAACTGAGTAGAAAAATTAAGAAACTGATCCCAGGTAATACAGCTGATATGTGGCAGAGCTGAAATTAATCCATATTCAGAGCCCCTGTTCTTATGTCCAATAGCAACCTCTAGAGTTGTCTATTCCATCTCACCTAGGATGGTCAATTTGCTAAAAGCGTAAGTCATGATCTGACTCCTTTTACTCAAACAAGAGGATTTATTACTTTTAATTAAAAGGATGCCTATGTATAAAAGTTATTGAATAAATAAACTGGGAGGTGGGGAGCAATCCTTCTTACAGAAGAATTCCAAGTACTGTTATGCAGATACTACTCCCTCCAAGGGGTGGAGCTTAGCTCACCTTCCCCTTGAGTATGGGTTGGACATAGTGACTGTCTCCCAAAGAACAGAGTATGGAAAGAGGAAAAAATCTGGAACTTTGCAAAGGAGAAACCTGGCAGATCCCACTGTAATCATGGGACCTGGTGAACATCACCAGTATAAATCATGTTGACATCATGTACCCCTGATCTGGGGTGATGAGGAGGGCACCATACCTCCGATATTCTTCCCACAATCCATAACCCCAGTATGATCATGATAAATTAACATGAAACAAACTCAAGTTGAGGGACAGTCTACAAAATACCTGACCAGTACTCCTCACAACTACAAACCAAGAAACTGTCATAGAGCAGAGGAGGCTGAGGAGACACAATGATGAAATGCAATGTGGGATGGGATCCTGGATTGAATACTAGAACAGGAAAAGGACATTTGTGGAAAAACTGGTGAAATCCAAATAAACTCTGGAGTTTAATGGACCGGTGTTGGTTTTTGTACCATAGTTTCATATGATGTTAACATTAGGCAAAGCCAGATGAGGGATGTAAAGGAATTATCAATGTTATCTTTACAACTTTTCTGTAAGTCTAGAATTATTCAAAAATAAAAGGTGTATTTAAAAAAGGATGCTAGGCCAAGTGTGGTGGCTCACACCTGTAATTCCAGAACTTTGGAAGGCTGAGGCAAGAGGATCATTTGAGCCCAAAGAGTTCAAGACCAGACTAGCCAACATAGCAAGACCCCATCACTATTTTATTAAAACAAGAAGAAAATAAAAACACACAAAAATAGGATGCTTGTTTCGATATGAACACCACTGTGGGTAGCAGAGATGAGGTTCCAGCTATGGCAGGCTTTTCAGACTATCAGAACCTGAACCAGACCCCTCTCTTGTTCTTTTTTGTTTGTTTGTTTGTTTTCATGGAGTCTCACTCTGTCACCCAGGCTGGAGTGCAATGGCATGATCTCAGCTCACTGCAACGTCCACCTCCCAGGTTCAAGTGATTCTCCTGCCTCAGCCTCCCAAGTAGTTAGGATTACAGGTGCCTACCACCATGCCGGGCTAATTTTTGTATTTTTAATAGAGACGAGGTTTCACCATGCTAGCCAGGCTGTTCTCAAACTCCTGACCTCAGGTGATCCACTGGCCTTGGCCTCCCAAACTGCTGGGATTATAGGAGTGAGCCACCATGCTCAGCACCTCTCTTCTTGTCATTGTTTCCTGGTGAGGGGGCAACATCAGGCCAGAGTGAGATGAATAGGGAAAACTCAGGTGGGGCCGGGCCAACTGATCTCTAGGGCCTGATCCCAGGGACTATGACTAGTTTTTCTGCAAGGGTTGGTTTTATAGTTTCTGCAGAACTGACAGACCTCTGATATTGATTAGTCCATGCATGCCTCTGATATATTTCTAACTCTGAATATTAGCAAGCAAAGGAGAAGGCGGTACAGCCCATTCCTTGGTTCACCTCAAGCATGGAAAAAAAAAGTATGTTAGGATCACCAAGTACTCAGAGAACAATAAAACACTGTGTGTTATCTCTTGCTGGATTGTCTCCCCAGTTATTTCCTTAGATCATGAACTGTTTCCCTGGCTACAAAGATCAACTCACTAGGACAAAGAGCACAGAGAGGACATACTCCAGGAATATGTAATGGCAAATGCCAGGCTTTTGAATGAATATGTATATATGTGTCCTAACGATTGGAAAGAGACTTCTTGTAGACTTATAAACTAATATAGCTCTCAACCACTTTGTAATCTGCTGCTTTACTTTTTTTCACTTAATAAACTATGAACATCTGTCCATGTTATTAAATGTTCTTCTACAAATCTTCCACAGATATGTTGATCAAAATGACTAGATAAATTAAGGGGCACACATCAAGTTCTGTGGTTGTTTAAAAGAATGGGTTAGATCTCCATTTACTCATATTGAAGAGTAAATGTAAAGTGTAAAGAGCCAAAAATCAAGTGTAAAGAGCCAAGGGGCTAGGGGCAGTGGCTCATGCCTGTAATCCTGCATTTTGGGAAGCTAAGGCCAGAGGATTATTTGAGCCCAGGAGTTCAAGAGCAACCTGGGCAACATAGTGAGTCCGTGTCTCTACAAAAAATGAAAAAATTATCCAGGTGTGGTGGTGCACAACTGTAGTCCCAGCTACTCAGGAGGCTGAGGTGGGAGGATCACTTGAACCCAGGAAGTCAAGGCTGCAGTGAGCTGTGATCATGCCACTGCACTCTGGCCTGGGTGACAGAGTGAGACCTTGTCAAAAAAAAAAAAAAAAAAAAAAGGAAAAAAAAAGGGAAAAA
>NW_016810838.1:1679381-1683503 GCF_001698545.2 Rhinopithecus bieti
AAAAAAAAAAAAAAAAAAAAAAGGCCAAGGGCAGAGTAGTAGGTATAATATGCTACCATATATATAAAAGAAAATATAGATGTTCACTTTAACCTGGGAGGAGAAAAGTTGCAGTGAGCCTAGGTCACGCTGCTGCACTCCAGCCTAGGTGACAGAATGAGACTCCATCTCAAAAAAAAAAGAGAAAATATAGATATAACATAGTAGGAGAGACTGTCCCTGAATGGATTCGATTGAAAGGGAGGCATTTTAGTTGCCTTCAAGGAGGAAACTCAGTGGCTAAAAGATAGGGATGGAAAAAAAGTTCAACAGAATAGCCTTTTGTATCTTAAAATTTTGTATGATATTCATGAATTATTTATTTTAAAGGAATGATTTCTTAAAATTACAACGTCACTGTTGATACCTGCCTAGTATTTGCATTAGGCTGTTTCTTTCTTTCCTTCCTTCCTTCTCTTTCTTTTCTTTCTCTTTCTTTCTTTCTCTTTTTTTTGAGATGGGGTCTTGCTATGTTGCCCAGGCTGGTCTTGAACTCCTGGGCTCAAGCAATCCTCTCCCCTTGGCCTCCCAAAGTGCTGGGATTACAGGTGTGAGCCACCATACCTGGCCTGCATTAGACTGTTTCTGATTATCACTATTGTATATAAGGCTGTATGCCACCTCTTAGTAGCTAAATCTTTGCCCACATTAATGCCAGTTTCCTTCAAATAACTTACTGCAAATAAAATTGCTGAGTCAAAAGGTGGGAACATTTTAGAATTTTGGTATGTTTTGTTAAATTCTCCAGAAAGAAATGAACTCACACCCCACCATCATATTTCCCTGTTCCCTTCACTGATGGGAAAGAGGTTTTTTTTTTTTTAATTTTTTCCTTCTCATTTTGGTAGGATAAAAGTATAATGGAATTTTTTGTTTGTCTGTTTCAGGAGGAGAACATGGATGTTAAGGCTTTTCAAGTCCTTGCATATATATCTTCATTACAGATGAAATAATCTGTCCATTACAGATTATTTTTACTTTTTTTTTTTAGAGTCAGGGTCTATCCATGTTGCCCAGGCAAGTCACAAACTCCTGGGCTTATGCGATTGTCCCACCTCAGCCTCCACCTGGCTAGGACAACAGGTGTGTGCCAGCACTCCCAGCCCGTTATAGATTTTAAAGTTTGGTATAATTTTGTTTCACAACTTTGAAGACAGACTGTCCATTACCTTCTAATACCCAGCACTGCTGATGTAGAGTCTGACATTGTCTGACTTGGGTCCCTTTGTAAGTTACCAGGTTTCTTTCTTCCCTTCTGGAAGATTTTTTTATTTTATTTTATTTTATTTTTGAGTCAGAGTCTTGCTGTGTCGGCCAGGCTGGAATGCAGTGATGTGATCTCGGTTCGCTGCAAACTCTGCCTTCTGGGCTTAAGCAATTCTCCTGCCTCAGGCCCCCAAGTAGATGGGACTACAGGCACCAGCCACCACGCCTGGCTAATTTTTTGTGTGTTTTTAGTAGAGATGGGTTTCATCATGTTGGCCAGGCTAATCTTGAACCCCTGACCTCAAATGATCCACCTGCCTCAGCCTCCCGAAGTGCTAGGATAACAGGTGTGAGACACCACACCCAGCCTGGAAGCTTTTAGAGTTTGGACTTGTTGGCTTTTGCTAGATTATGCTGCTTCACAACCTCGAAATCTTGTAGTTTACAACGACAAATGTTTATCTCCTGCTCATATTACAGGTCACTGGCTGTGTTTGGCTGCTGCAGCTCTGCTCCAAGCTGCATTGAGAATCGATTTCAAGTGTCTTCTCACTCAGGGACCCAGGCCAAAGGAGCAGCTCATAGGGGAAATATGTCCTTCTCATGGCAGAGGGCACAGGAAACTTGAAATGCCCTTAAAATGTTCTGTTCAGGAGTAGTGTGCGTCACATCTGGTCACAGTTCATTTTCCAAGGCAAATTAATGGGCCAAGTTCAAGTCTAGGTCACCTACCTGCAAGGAGCAAGTGAACAGGTCTTTTCCTTGGAGTTCTGAATTTTCCCTAGGAAGTATTCAGCCATGAATTCAGCTCCTTTATTTTCACAAAAACTCTATCCAAATAAAGCATTTTGTGAGTCGTAGTCTTTACTAAAAAAAAAAAAAAAAAGGAAGAAAATATGAAAGAGGCAGGGTATTTATAGCAGTGGCACAAAAAACCTTCAAATTTGAGTTTTGACATTCATGGGTATAAAAGTCCTTTGATTCCCGGACCAAAGAGGGTCTTTGGGCTCCCACTTTATCCCATGTGTTAACCACACATCTTGCTGTCTTCTCTCTCCTCTTCATCCTCCTCTCTCTCCTCTTCTCCTCCTCGCTCTCCAGTTCTTGGAATTTGGGGATTGATATTCTGGAACTTGAGCAGGAAGTGGGTGACCTGACAGAAGAAGATTAAACATGGCTGTTTCAGTTATCTTTGGCTACTTAACAAACCACCCCAAAATGCAGTGGCTGAAAACAACAGCCATTTTGTTATCTCACACAATTCTGTGGGTTAGCTGGAGCTCAGCGGGATTGATTCTTTCTGCTGGTCTCATTTGTGGCCTCACGTGCTGCTGCCGTCAGATAGTGGTGGGGCTGAAAAATCAAGATGGCTTCCCTCATGTGTCTGGTAGAAGTCTGGGCTCAGCTGGGGCACTGAGGCACCCAGGCCTGTCTCTCTACCCCCGATAATCTCAGGGCCCTTCTCTCTCCTGTGGTCTCTCCATGTAGTCCCTCTAGCAGGGTAGCAGGACTTGTTACATGTTTGCTCGGGGCGCCAAAACGTGCAAATGCAGAAGCTGCCAGGCCTTAAAAACTAGGCCCGGCCAGGCGCAGTCACTCACACCTGTAATCCCAGCACTTTGAGAGGCTGAGCCGGGTTGATCACAAGGGCAGGAGTTCAAGACCAGCCTGGCCAACATGGTGAAACCCCGTCTCTACTAAAGATACAAAAAATTAGGCAGGCATGGTGGCGTGGCGCCTGTAATCCCAGCTACTCCAGAGGCTGAGGCAGGAGAATCGCTTGAACCCGGGAGGTGGAGGTTGCAGTGAGCCAAGATCAGGCCATTGCACTCCAGCCTGGGTGACAGGGCGAGACTCCGTCTCAAAAAACAACAACAACAACAACAACAACCACCTAGGCCCAGGGTGAGCAGAGTATCACTATAATTTCCTACTAGGTCAAGTGTGTCCCAAGGACAGCGTGGCAGGTGACCATACAAATGCATGAATAACAGGAGGCATGCTGCATTGAGGCCCACCTTTGGAGAAAGATACCACAATGCTTTAACAACAGTAGTTAATAGTATTCATGCTTTGCAGTAGTTAATAGTAGTCATGCTTTTGTTAATTGTACTCATTAAGTAGTGATAAAAGTTAATATTCACCATTGGCATTATTAAATATTAAAGTACTGGCCAGGTGCGGTGGCTCATGCCTGTATTGCCAGCAATTTGGGAGGCTGAGGCAGGTGGATCACTTGAGGCTAGGAGTTCGAGACCAGCCTGGCCAACATGGTGAAACACGGTCTCCATTAAAAATACAAAAAAATTACCCAGATGTGGCCGGGCGCATTTGCTCATGCCTGTAATCCCAGCACTTTGGGAGGCCGAGGTGAGTGGATCACGGGGTCAGGCGTTCAAGACCAGCCCGGCCAACATAGTGAAACCCTTTCTCTACTAAAAATACAAAAAAACAGCTGGGCATGGTGGCAGGCGCCTGTAATCCCAGCTACTCGGGAGGCTGAGGCAGGAGAATCGCTTGAACCTGGAGGCGGAGGTTGCAGTGAGCTGAGATTGCATCACTGCTCTCCAGCCTGGGTGACAGTGCGAGACTCCATCTCAAAAAAAAAAAAAAAAAAAAAAATTACCCAGGTGTGGTGGTGTGGTGGCAGGCACCTGTAGTCCCAGCTACTTGGGAGGCTGAGACATGAAAATCACTTGAACCCGGGAGGCAGAGGTTGCAGTGAGCCGAGATCTCACCACTGCACTCCAGCTTGGGCAACAGAGCAAGAGTCCACTCAAAATAAATAAATAAATAAATAAAATATTAAAGTACTAATTTTAAACTAAATCCTTTCATTACTTTTTTAATTGAGGATTTTGATTTTTTTTTTTTTTA
>NW_016810838.1:1686901-1691185 GCF_001698545.2 Rhinopithecus bieti
GTAGCTGGGACTACAGGCACCCACCACCACGCCCGGCTAATTTTTTGTATTTTTAGTAGAGGCGGGTTTCACCGTGTTAGCCAGGATGGTCTCCATCTCCTGACCTCATGATCTGACCGCCTCAGCCTCCCAGAGTGCTGGGAATACAGGCGTGAGCCACCGCGCCCTGCCAAGGATTTTGATTTTTGATACCTCTCATTCCTACCTTCCTTCCCTTCCAAATAGATAGAGCATTATAGGCTGGGCGTGGTGGCTGACACCTGTAATCCCAGCACTTTGGGAGGCCCACTTGAGGTCAGGAGTTTGATACCAGCCTGGCCAACATGAGGAAACGCCATGTCTACTAAAAATACAAACATTAGCCAGGTGTGGTGGTGTACACCTGTGATCCCAGCTACTCGGGAGACAGGCAGGAGAATCGCTTGAACCTGGGAGGCAGAGGTTGCAGTGAGCCGATATCATGCCATTGCACTACAGCCTGGGTGACAAGAGTGAACCCTCCATCTCAAAAAAAAGAAAAGAAAAGATATAGCATTAATAGTATTATTTAGTTTATCTGTTGAATAACTTTATACCTTTAAATAATACTCTTACTTTTTTAAACCAATCAACAGTATTTAGTTCATAAACTGGGAGACATTATCACACCTAGCTGCCCCGTAATGATGTGTGGCCAGGCACCTTCTCCTTCTAGGATCAGCTTATCCTCTGCAGGGCTGACCTGCCTTCCTTTTGGAGAGACCCTGCGGCTGTGGAAGGGAGGCTCACTATTATTCAAACTGGAGAAGTTCAACCCTGACTGTGAAACAGTAGCAAACCTAATTCTGATTATGGCAAGCTATATTTCCTAATATGAGGTTTATAGTAGTAAAAAATAAAAAATAAAAAATTATGTCATCTCTCAGACACCTGGGTTCAGTTCATAATTGATTCAGAAACCACAGTCATAAAGGGACATAACTGATTCTCACCTCTCAACCCCAATGCTCGGAATCTCTACTGAATTTAGAATCCTCTTCAAAACTTATTGCTGTGGGTTTGTTTGTTTGTTTGCTTTTGAGACAGGATTTCGCTCTGTCACCCAGGCTGGAGTGCAGTGGCATGATCATGGCTCACTGCAACCTTGAACTCCTAGGCGTAAGCAGTCCTCTTGCCTCAGCCTCCCGAGTAGCTAGGACTACATGAGTGTGCCACCACACCCAGCTAATTAAAAAAACTTTTTTTTTTTTTTGTAGAGACAGAGTTTCACTATGTTGCCTACGCTGGTCTTGAACTCCTGGCCTCAAGCATTCCTCGGCCTCAGCCTCCCAACATGTTGGGATTATAGGCGTGAGTCACCGTGCCCAGTGGGAATCTGGGTTCAGAAGGTCAGGAATGATAGGAGATCAGTCACAGATCCATGGGAGAGACTGGAAAGGAACTAAGCCTGACTCTTTATAGCTTCAGGAGGCTCTGCAGTGCGTTCTATCCCATAAACAGCTCACAAACAGCTCACAGTGCCTGCAGCATGGGTCCCCTTTACTATCTATGGTGAGTTTGCCTTGGGAATACTCACCAGGGCCCTGGTCTCCTCCCTCAGGAAGATGTTCTATTGCTGGCACTGGGCGTATGTCCCATGCAGGATGACAGTCACCTCACTCTGTGGGGACCTGACTTCCTAATGTTGACCAACGTGCTACAACCAATCAGGTGGACTGAGTGGGCTGGCAGTGGGACTGGGGAAAAGCAGAACAGCAACTCCATGTCTAAGGAGGAGAAACCTCAGCTTTCTTCTTCTTTGTTTTATTTGTTTAGAGATGGGATCTTGCTATGTTGTCCATGCTGGTCTTGAACTCCTGGGCTCAAGCAATCCTCCCACCTTGGCCTCCCAAATTCCTGGGATTACAGGCTTGAGCCACCACTCCCTCCTGAACCTTTCTTGAAGATGATTGAGTTTAAATAGTGAAACAGTGTCTGAAAGAAAATTTTCCCATCGTGGCATTTTATGGGAAGAACTGCATATTTCACTTAAAAAGTCTGTTTTGGCTAAAATAAGTATATTTCCAGGGTCCTTTTTATACTCGTGAGAATCCAATAATAGCCTTATACCTTTTAAAGGTGTGGGGAAAGCACAGGACTGGGGTGGTATCCAGGTACTCAAAGATGACCCTAATTATTCTCATCTCCTAGTGCTCATGTCCTTGTGTCATCTCCTCCCATACTGAATGGAGATGACTTGTTTAATAGGATATGGAGGAAATGATGGATGTCACTTCTGAGGCAAGGTCCTACAAGAGATGGAGGCCTTTGCCTTGCTCTCTTGGATCATTTGCTCTAGGGGAAGCTAGCTGCCATGTCATAAGGACACTTAAGTAGCCTAATAGGAAGGTCCTTGAGGCAAGGAACAGAGGCTTCTGCCGACTGAGCACCAACTTGCCAGCCATGGGAATGAGCCATCTTGTAATCGGATCTTCCAGCCCCAGTCAAGCCTATGTGGCTGAGGGTGACCACAGCCTCAATTGACATCTTGGCTGCAACCTCATAAGGGATCCTGCCCAGCTAAGCTGCTCTGCATTCCTAACCCATAGAAACTGAAATAATATATGTCTATTGTTTCAAGCTGCCGAGCTTTGGGTGATTTCTCATGCAGGACAACTAATACACTATGGCATTACTTCTTGGCAGGATTGGTTAGCATCTGACAGATGTTATAAGGCTTGTCTTCTGGCAGAGAACACTTAGCTGATTATGTAAATGGGTCCAATGTTAGCAGAGAGCAGAAAAACAGCCCTGGGGGTTGTCTCAGGAGGTGATCTCTCCATCTAGAAAGGAAAGTGATATCATTACCCATTTGTGATAGTATTACCCTTTGATTTTATTTAGAATATATTAAAATATTAAATATTTTTATCCATTTGGAATTTTAGTGCACAGTGCTTGCAAGAAATGAGTTCAAATGACAGATTTTTGCAGCCAGGCTGGGTGGCTCACACCTGTAATCCCAGCACTTTGGGAGGCCGAGGCGGATGGATTGCCTGAGGTCAGGAGTTTGAGACCAGCCTGGTCAACATAGTGAAACCCCGTCTCTACTAAAAATACAAAAAATTAGTCCAGCGTGGTGGTGGGCGCCTGTAGTCCCAGCTACTCGGGAGGCTGAGGCAAGAGAATGGCGTGAACCCGGAGGCGGAGCTTGCAGTGAGCTGAGATCGTGCCACTGCACTCCCGCCTGGGCAACAGAGTGAGACTCCGTCTCAAAAAAAAAAAAAAAAAAAAGTCTATTTAAGGAAACTCCAAAATCCAGTGGTTCAAACTATGTAGAATTTTACTTCTCTGTCACATAATAGACCAAGATGGGAGTTCCAGATTAGCAGACATCTCTGCTTCACAGACACTCAGGGACCCATGTTGATGGGTGCTCTGACTCTCTTAACACATAGTATACATGGTCATCTAGTCATCACCATTCAAGCCAAAAGTGTTGAGATTATAGGCATGAGCCACCGTGCCTGGACTGCTCCCCTCATTTTATAGATGAAGAAACTGAGGCCAGCGGGGTGAGGCTGATTCATACCTGGAGCTAAGTCCTGGGTCTTTTGACTCCTCACTCCTCAGTGATCTTTCTACTAAGCTACTAAAGGACACGAATATGCAACATGCAAAGGCCTATACCTCTTAATTTCAAGGCAAGTTCTTTTCTAAGGCTTTTATTTGCCTGAGTTGTGAATATAGAAGTTAGTTTAATAATTCCTCCTCTTAGACATCAGCTACTGTATTTTCCTTAAGTGTGAGAATGGTGAAGAACACAAAATAGGACCCACGCCACATGTGAGACATTGAAATATGGTTGGTCCAAAGAATATGTGCTTATATGTAAAAAATACACTAAATTTCCAAGACTATGAATGTAAAATATCTCATTAGTAATTTTTTACGTAAGCATATGCATCCAAAAAAAGAAAATTTTATCAATTATATGTTGAAAAAATTATATTTAGGATACACTAGGTTTAAAGAAGTTTGGAGGCGGGGCATGGTGGCTCAGGTCTATAATCCCAGCACTTTGGGAGGCCGAAGTGGGCGGATCACTTGAGGTCAGGAGCTCAAGACCACCCTGGCCAACATGGTAAAACGCTGTCTCTACTAAAAATACAAAAATTTGCCAGGTGTGGTGGTCTGCTCCTGTAATCCCAGCTACTCAAGAGGCTGAGGCAAGAGAATCACTTGAACCTGGGAGGCAGAGGTTGCAGTGAGCCGAGATCGTGCCATTGCACTCCAGACTGGGTAACAAGGCAAGAGTTGGTCTCA
>NW_016810838.1:1693197-1713321 GCF_001698545.2 Rhinopithecus bieti
AAGAGTGGCGGTGATGGCGGGCTCCCTGTGTTGCCCAGGCTGGACTTGAACTCCTGGCCTCAAGTGATCCTCCTGCCTCAGCCTCCCAAAGTGCTTGGATTACAAGTGTGAGCTACCACACCTGGCCCTGATTTTGCTTCTTAATTACCTATGATCTTTCTGCTCAAACTAGATAGATTCTTTTATTTTCAACTGTGAACCCTGGCCAATTTCAGGAAATGACTGCCTTAGTCTGTTCAGGCTACCGTAACAAAATACCTTAGACTGGGTAACTTACAAGCAACAGAAATTTATTTCTTACAGTTTTAGAGGCTGAGAAATCTGAGATAAAGTCACCAGCATATTTGCATATTTTCTGTCTGGTAAGGGCTCACTGCGCATAGATGGTACAAGCTCACTCAAGCCTCTTTAAAAAAAAAAAAAGGATTAATTCCATTCATGAGGGCTCCACCCTAATCATCCAGTCAATTACTAAAGTTCTCACCTATAAATACTATTGCATTGGGAATTAGGTTTCAACATATGAATGAGGATGCGGCACAAATATTTAGGCCATAGCAGTAATGATGAAGACAAAGGTTTTCTGATTATCTTCAGGCAAAATCCTTAAAGGAATCATCAAATTTGGTGAAGAGGTACAAAAAGACAAGTGTTCTAAATATGCTGACCTTTAAGTAATGACAAGAGGCTTTTTAGTAATTATAGTAGCTTTTGGAGTGAAACAAATCAGACCACCTTTTCAACACACAGGTGATATTTTAACAATAGCTACTATAGTAACTTCTTTTAGAAAGAAACATACATTAGAAAATGTGTTTCCAAAAAAATATACTTGGAAAGTTTTCCTTCACTATATGAACTTTTGGAAACCTCAAATAACATAATCATATCTTAAAAAAAGCTCTGAATATCTGCACACACAAAAATCTTGGAAACAGAATTTTCTGTTCACAAATCTTCCAAATGAATTCTATTTTAACTGCACTTGTTAAAGATATAAGAATTGGACAGTTTCCAATTAATTTGTAAGAATAACTGGTTGAGGCCAGGTGCTGTGGCTCATGCCTGTAATCCCAGAACTTTGAGAGGCCAAAGTTGGTGGATCACCTGAAGTCAGGAGTTCAAGGCCAACCTGACCAACATGGTGAAACCTAAAAATACGAAAATTAGCCAGGTGTGGTGGCACGTGCCTGTAATCCCAGCTACTCGGGAGGCTGAGGCAGGAGAATGCTTGAACCTGGGAGGCGGAGGTTGCAGTGAGCCGAGATCGTGCCACTGCACTCCAGCCTGGGCAACAAGAGTGAAACTCCATCTTAAAAATAAACAAACAGGCCAGGCACGGTGGCTCACGCCTGTCATCCTGACACTTTGGGAGGCCGAGACGGTCAGATCAGGAGATCAGGAAATTGAGACCATCCTGGCTAGCACTGTGAAACCCCATCTCTACTAAAAATACAAAAACAAAATTAGCCGGGCGTGGTGGCGGGCGCCCGTGGTCCCAGCTACTCCGGAGGCTGAGGCAGGAGAATGGCGTGAACCTGGGAGGGGGAGCTTGCAGTGAGCCAAGATCGCACCACTGCACTCCAGCCTAAGCAACAGAGCAAGACTCCCTCCCGAAAAACTAATAAAATAAAAAAATAAATAGATAATCATATAGTAATTCAAATCCCTCTTGCAGGGGAATAAGAGAAATGTCAGGGAAAGCTTGAGGGCTACATAACAAATACAAGTGTGGTAAGTTTCTCAACATCATAGTCATTAGGGAAATGCAAATCAAAAGCACAATGAAATGCCTCTTCACACATACATTAGGATGGCTATTATATTAAAAAAAAAGGAAAATAACAAGTGTTGGCTATGATGTGGAGAGATTGGAATTATCATGTGCTACTGGTGGAAATATAAAGTGGTGCTATGGAAAACTTTGGTAGCTTCCCAAAAAGTTAAACATAGAATTACCATACGATCTAGCAATTCCACTTTTAGGTACATATCCAAAGATATTGAAAGCAGAAATTCAAACAGATGCTTATATATTAATGTTCATATTAGCATTATTCACAATATCCAAAAAGTGGAAAGTACCCAAATGTCCATCAACAGATGAATGAATAAACAAAACATGATATATGCATATTAGGAATATTATACAGCTTTAAAAAGGAGGGAAATCCTGACACATACTACAACAGGGATAAACTTTGAAGACATTATGCTAAGTGAAAGATGTCAGACACAAAAGGACAACTATTATATTATTCCAGTTACGTGAGGTACCTAGAATAGTCAAATTCTTAGAGAAAGAAAGTATAAGAGTGGTTAACAGGGGTTGGGGGAAGAGAGGTAGGAAGTTTTTGTTGAATGCATACAGAGTATCAATCTGGGATGATGAAAAACTTCTGGAAATGGATAATGGTGATGGTTGCACAACACTGTGAATTTATTTAATGCCACTGAATTGCACACTTAAGATGGTTAAATGGTAAATTTCATGTATATTTTACCACAATTTTTTTAAAAGCAGAAAAAGGAACAAACGGTGAATATAATCAACCACATGGATGAAAGATGTGCTATCTCAGATAAATGATGGTGAGTGAAAGAATCCAGACACAGAAAGAGTCATAATTCCATTTATAAGTTTGAAATAGGTATATTTATTGTTAAATAAAACTTATAGGAGACCATTGATTTAGACTGAGCTCCTGCACTAGGCCCCAATAGAGCAAATCAAACTGCTGTCATTCGTGCTAAAGTCACCAAATTAAATTGTTTATCTGATCTTCCAAGAAATCAGGAGAGAGAGAGACAATAGCCAAATTCCTAAACAGGCTAGTTTTAGCCTAGTATGTAAGAAAGTCTCCCCAGTTTTAACCCTATAAGGAAAGAAACTTTAAGGCGATCAATCTGCTTTTTGTTCCCTATTTCTGCTTTCTTCAGCCCTTTTCTGCCCATAAAGCCAACTTCCTCTGCTCAGCTCATTGGAACCTTTTCTGAATTTTTAGAGAAGATACTGCTTTGGTTCACAAATCACAAATAGAAACCAATTAGATCATTTAAATTTGTTGTAATTTTGTCTTTTGACACTAACTTACAGTGATAGACATCAGAAGAGTGGTTGCTTGTATCTAGGCTGGGGCAAGTAAGGTTGATTGGAAAGGGGCACAAGGAGAGTGCCCCTTGAGAGTGATGAAAATGTTCCATATCTTGATTGGGGTGGTGGTTACCATTGGTGTGTACACAATTGTCCAAACTCATGGAATTGTACACCTAGTATCTGTGCACTCTATATAAAGGACATGCCAATTAAAAGCAAACAAACAAAACAATATGATGCAAAAAATAAAACCAAAGTAAAAATTTATTTTAGTTAGGAGTAAGAGATACTGTAAAATAAAATGATAGAATGCAATTCTGCTTCAAGACTTTAGGTTTTTCTGAGTAGCCAGAGCTCATTTCTTCACTGCTCAGTTGAATCAACATGAAAAATTCACAACTCTCAAGAAGAACTTAAAGTATTTTGTTATTATTTCTTGGGGCTTTTTTGTTTTGTTTTAACATTTTTTTTTTTTTTTTTTTTGAGACAGTCTCGCTCTGTCACCAAGGCTGGAATGCAGTGGTGCAATCTCAGCTCACTGCAAGCTCTGCCTCCTGGTTTCAGGTGATTCTCCTGCCTCAGCCTCCTGAATAACTGGGATTACAGGTGTGTGCCACCACTCCTGGCTCATTTTTGTATTTTTAGTAGAGATGGGGTTTCACCATGTTGGCCAGGCTGGTACTGAACTCCTGATCTCAAGTGATCCGCCTGCCTTGGCCTCCCAAAGTGCTGGTATTACAGGCGTGAGCCACTGAACCCAGCCTTGTTTTAGCTGTTTATATAAGTTACCATTAATCAGGAAAAGGACTTTAATCTCCTCAACTCCAAAGTATTGCTTTCTGAAGCATCTCCTTTATGGTCTATGTATTCTTAAGAATTTCCTGATTTTAGAAAATACTCCCCCTACATACTCTATGGTAGTCTACTCAGTGAGATATTAATTTCAGTAAACACAAATTTGGTGACAAAAACATTCTGCTTCGTTTTCTGCTGAAAGAGACACAAGCAATTCATTAAATCATCAATGCAAACTGAAATGTAAATCCCCAACCAAACCTTCTCGGAACCACACCCAACTTTCTGGGTAGTAGGGCAGAGCCCGGAGAAATAGGTCAGCTAGGCCTCCAGGGAGCTAGAAAGATAGATGAAAGAGGGAGGATCCCATTCATTTTCAGTGCCATCCACTGTTTTAGAAGCATTACTGTAATTATGTCATTTAAAGAATACAAATAAGAGTATGGAAAAGGGATTCGAACAGAGGTCAAAGAATTCCTTGCCTGTCTTTACCCATCAAGTACAAAAACATTTCTTGGCAGAAGCTGACAATGACAGATTCCAGGAAGGCCTGGGTAGAGGTGGCTGCCAAGAACAGTCACCTCCTAGGAAGTCTAACACCTCCCCCCACCCCAAACAGGTGGCCGGGTCTTTGTAAGACTTGGCTAAACAGCCAATATGAGAAAATGTGTGTTTAATTTTGGAGAAAGGGCCTGCTGTTTTATATGATTATTTTTAATTAGCTATTTTCTGAGGTTTGATTAAATTTGGAAATAATTGCATCTTGGGAACTATTCCAGAACCTCAGATTGTAAACCTAGGGCTGCCTCAGGAATTTGGGGATGGGTTGTCACCCTCTGACCAATTGCCAGTCCTGAAAACAAGCATCCTTTGTCTATAGAAGAGGTTGTGGCCATGCAAATTTTTCTAGTTCTTCTCTGCCTGGAAAGAGAATCCCATCTGGCTGACTTCTCTTTTTTCTCTATTTTCTTGTATGAAATATGCAAAACACAAATGCATGAGCCACCAGAGCAGCAGGCTATGTCTCCTGAATATTGCAGATAAAATGGAAACATGACAAGAAGTTAAAATTTGCCCTTGGAGAAAGCATGCAAAATACACTTTATTTGCATAATGACATTATAACATTTTTAATAAATCCGGAATGGGAATTCAAGTAAATTATAGGGGGAAAAAGAAAATTGCCAGTTGGAAAAAATTCAGTCATAAATAAACTGTAAAGAGAAATCATTTAAGGATCTAGAATATTTAAAACTGGGATGTGAACTCACTGTTTTATAAATAGAAAAACCTGTTTCAGTTTTTGTTTGAGACAGAGTCTTGCTCTGTCGCCCAGGCTGGAATGCAGTGGTGCGGTCTCGGCTCACTGCAGCCTCCGCCTCCCAGGTTCAAGCCATTCTCCTGCCTCAGCCTCCCAGGGAGCTGGGACTACAGGCATGCGCCACCATGCCTGGCTACTTTTTTTTTGTATTTTTAGTAGAGACGAGGTTTCACTATATTGGCCAGGCTGGTCTCGAACTCCTGACCTCAAGTGATCTGCCCGCCTCAACCTCCCAAAGTGCTGGGATTATAGGGGTGAGCCCCATTGCCTGGCCAAAAAACCTGTTTCTTTATAGTGTTAAGATTATGTATCTGACCCATTTCCGTTTATCACTTTGCAATTTACAAAGCACTTTTACACTCATTATACTGTCTGATACTCATGACAATCTATGCGTTAGGTAGGGCAGCTATTATTAGACCTGGTTTATACATGAAGAAACTGAAGTTCAGAACAGTGTTGTTCAAGGTCATACATGAGCTTTAATTGGAACCCACACGCAGGTCTTGACATTCAAAACTCCTGGACTCTTTACACA
The DNA here is from genome assembly GCF_001698545.2 of Rhinopithecus bieti. Classification (NCBI taxonomy): domain Eukaryota; kingdom Metazoa; phylum Chordata; class Mammalia; order Primates; family Cercopithecidae; genus Rhinopithecus; species Rhinopithecus bieti. The sequence goes on from NW_016810838.1 coordinate 1,698,949, forward strand.
ATATCCCACTGCTTCTATTCTCTTCCTGGAAATATTATGAAACTAAATAAGTTAACCATAGGGCAAACTCCTTAGTTAATTATATTTACAAGCACGAATTTAGAAAGGCTTTACAGTGTGGTGGTAAAGACCACGGAATGTGAAACCACTGCTTAGCTGTGTGACCTGGTGTAAACTACTAAGCATTCTATGCCTCAGTTTACTCTTCTGTAAGATAGGAATAATAAAAGCCCTTATCTAATCCAGGTTTCAAAAGCAACACATGAGTTAATACATGTTAAGCACTTGCTACAGTTCCCAGTTCCCAGTAATCACTTAATAAGTGCAAGGTATTATTGCTTTTGCAAATTAATTTTTGTGTTTAGGTTACTCTGAAAAGAGTAATTGAGATATTTTAAGTAGCTTTGTATGTGTTGTATTACATAGATCCTAAAACTATACAAAATAAAAACTGAAACCAGATATTTCACTATCTCTAGTTTGCTCTTGCCAGCTATAAATATATTTCTCTGTTATCTGATTTGGGATCAGACCTCGGAGTCAAATTAATTTGCCTGAAGTCATAACGAAATACTGTAACTTACATCAACCTTGCATCATCCTACTCTAAGCATCACAGGGACTTCAATGTAATTTGGAACAGCCTTTTGCCCTTTCCAAAAAAATGGTCAAACACTTCGCTTGCTGAAGTACATTTATTATGTAGAACATTATTTCGATATCAGGTCCCCTTAGGGAAATATTAAGTAGCAGACTTGGTAAAAACTGCCCTCAAGATTCAGTGTAACAACAGGCAAATATACAGTCAAATCATTGAGTCTTTTTGCATCACAATGCAAGGATGCTCTCAAAAATTCTGGGCCAGGTGGAAAGAACACAGGAATAGCCTGAAGGGGATTCTATCAGATAAATGAAGAACTAGTTGGACATGAAAAAGAATGGTGGCATTCAAGAATTAGCAACTGAGTTTCCAAAGTCTATGAATCCATAGTGATGGGGGTGGTGACAGGGGAGAGGAGGGATAAAGAGAAAGGAAGGCTTTTCTATGTGGAAGAATGACAGCTAATAAACGTTCAATGAACGCTGGAAATTCACCATTTTGCAACCCCAGTGTTATAATTAATTAAAGCAAGAATTATCTGAACCAGTGGTTCTCAAATATCAGTGTGCATCAGAATCACCTACAGGCTTGTTAAAACACAGATTACTGGATGCCACCCCAGAGTTTTAATTCAGCAGGTCTGAGGTGGGCCCCAAGAATTTGCTTTTCTATCAAGCTCCCAGTTTATGCCAGTTCCAGAACAACACTTGGAGAACCACTTATCTAAACAATCAGGTGATGGGTTGTTGAAGAACAGGATATTCACACAAACAAGCATTCTTCTTTTAATGTAATACTGTTTAACTTCATAAACATTCCAGCATTCTAAACTAAACTAAACTAAAATAACAGAAAGTGCAAATCGAGTTTACGTACAGAAGGTTCTTGAACTTTCATTGATGGCAGTGACTCTTCACTTTGCTGACAATGAAGAGTTCTACAGTTTGTTTAGCAAACACTTTGAAAACTATCACACTTAGGCTGGGCACAGTGGCTCACGCCTGTAGTCCTAGCACTTTGGGAGGCCAAGGCAGGTGGATCACGAGGTTAGGAGTTCAAGACCAGACCAGCCCGGCCAAGATGGTGAAACCTCATCTCTACTAAAAACACAAAAATTACCTAGGCATGATGGCAGGCACCTGTAATCCCAGCTACTTGGGAGGCTGAGGCAGAGAATTGCTTAAACCTGGGAGATGGAGATTGCAGTGAGCCGAGATTGCGCGACTGCACTCCAGCCTGGGCGACAGAGCAAGATTCCATCTTAAAAAAAAAAAAAGGCTGGGTGCGGTGGCTCATACCTGTAATTCCAGCACTTTGGGAGGCTGAGGTCAGGAGTTCAAGACCAGCCTGACCAACATGGAGAACTCCATCTCTACTAAAAATACAAAATTAGCCAGGTGTGGTGGTGCATGCCTGCAATCCCAGCTATTCAGGAGGCTGAGGCAGGAGAATTGCTTGAACCCGGGAGGCAGAGGTTGTGGTGAGCAGAAATTGCACCTTTGCACTCTAGCCTGGGCAACAAGAGCGAAACTCTGTCTCAAAAAAAAAAAAAAAAAAAAAAAATTCCAAACACTTCTCATGCCAACTGATACCCCTACGTTGGACACAACTAAGAATGGCAGCAGAATGCTGTGTCACTATGTACAGAAACAAGACAATCTGAAGCTAAATCTGCTGCAAAGTCAACAGGTCCAGCCTCACAGTGCATGCCCTGAACTGTAGCTGCTCAAAAGGCATCTTCCCCAACAGCCTCAATGCCAAGCAAGGAGCATCAAAAGTGTGTCTCAATTTGTTTTGTCCTTTTTACAAACCATGATATATACAGTATCAACTGGCCACTGAGTATAAATTTTGACTCTCGAAAAACTTACTAATAGCCTACTGACTAGGAGCCTTACTAATAATATAAACAGTCTATTAACACGTATTTTGTATCTCATATGTCCTTTTTTTTTTGAGATGAAGTTTCACTCTGTTGCCCAGGCTGGAATGCAGTGGTGCGATCTCGGCTCACCACAACCTCCGCCTCCCAGGTTCAAATGATTCTCCTGCCTCAGCTTCCCAAGTGGCTGGGACTACAGGTGCGTGCCACCACACCCAGCTAATTTTTGTATTTTTGGTAGAGACAGGGTTACACCATGTTGGCCAGGCTGGTCTCGAACTCCTGACCTCAGGTGACCCGCCTGCCTTGGCTTCCCAAAGGGCTGAGATTACAGGTATGAGCCATCTTGCCCACCCCTTATAGGTCTTATATACTGTGTATAAGTATATACTTATATTCTTACAATAAAGTAAACTAGAGGAAAGAAAATTGTGTGTGTGTATGTGTGTGTTTTTGAGACGGAGTCTCACTCTGTTGCCCAGGCTGGAGGGCAGTGGCACAATCTCGGCTCACTGCAAGCTCCGCCTCCCGGGTTCACACCATTCTCCTGCCTCAGCCTCCCGAGTACCTGGGACTACAGGCGCCCACCACCATGCCCGGCTAATTTTTTGTACTTTTAGTAGAGACGGGGTTTCACCGTGTTAGCCAGGATGGTCTCGATCTCCTGACCTCGTGATCCACCCGCCTCGGCCTCCCAAAGTGCTAGGATTACAGGCGTGAGCCACCGTGCCCGGCCAGGAAAGAAAATGTTATTGAGAAAATCATAAGGGGCTGGGGGCGGTGGCTCATGCCTGTAATCCTAGCACTTTGAGAGACTGAGGCAGGCGGATCACTTGAGGCCAGGAGTTCAAGACCAGCCTGGTAAACATGGGGAAACCCCATCTCTACTGAAAATACAAAAAATTAGCTGGGCGTGGTGGCACGTGCCTGTAATTCCAGCTACTCAGGAGGCTGAGGCACAAGAATCACTTGAACCTGGTAGGCGGAGGTTGCAGTGAGCTGAGATCATGCCTTTGCACTCCAGCCTGGGCAACAGAGCAAGACTCCATCTCAAAAAAAAAAAAATGAAAAAAAAGGGGGTGGAGGTCTTGAACTAAATGTTTTCCATAATGGCAGACGGTTACAAAGCCTGAAGAAATTAGGCTGGAAGACATTACTGCATGCTGTAGCTAAGAAATCAAAAAATAGCAATAGAGAGACACTATCTCCAGTGAAAATTATTTTTATAACATTGCATCAGAGATTTCTTTTTCTAAGAAAGACGCTTGTCTTAGCAATATAGATTTTAAAATAATGTGAAAGATAAATGTTTTAAGATAAGTTTAAAAAAATCAATGTTGCCGCAGCCACTCTGCTTTATATGGGGAACTAGGAATCACTTTACTCTGCAAAAATAAACTAAATAAATTAACTCAGTTCTTTTGAACTGAGTGTTACTTTCTCGCTGGATGTAAAACCACAAACCACTTTTGTAAAATTCTTTGTGTGATAATGAGGTAGATTAAGGGAGATCTTTTCAGAAAATATATGTTTCTTTGCTCGGTACTATCAGTAAAAAGCAGCTAGTTGACAATGCAGTTCGGATAGGTCCCAGGTTACTCTCCTTAAGGAATCCCTATTCCAGTCTTGAGGCTGTTCTGAGGAACAAATGGACTTACAGCTGCAGTAGGCATAATTTCAACGGTGCCTCAAAGACCACCTCTCCGGCTCCTGCCTTTTTTACATGAATCTCATTAAAGATTTTGATGGGCATCCACGGGGAAAAGTTGGTTCCCCAAAGAAAAGCTCCCACTGGAAGAAGGGGAAGGTACAGGCAAAAATACAGATTGCATGTCCGCGTTTGGTTCAGTGAAATTAGAATCTCTGAGGAAATGGGAGTTCAGAATTAGACAAGTGAGGGGCTCAGGCAGCATTTGGGCAAGGAATAGGGAGACAAGTCATAGAGGTAGCCAATGGGCAGTATGGGTGGAGGGAAGCTCCGGGTAGTCTGAAGGCTCAGCCTGCCTGTCAGGTGGGGAAGGAGAAGGTGCCAGAGAAACAGGGCCTGCTTTCACTTTTGCTATGTTGCAAGTGCATTATAAATATCACTTTCAGCCAAGCTGATAAGGCTGAAATTATGCAGTTCTGGGCTTAACGTTTTTATGTCTTTTTATCCCATGCCTCAATCAGCATTGCCTTCCCCTCCCACTTCCTCCCACTCTTCTACCCCAGTAAGATACCCTTTTGTCACTTGCTGTCATAGCAGTGGGTTGTAGAGCCAGGAAAGTAGGGCAAAGTGAAGGCTTTGAAGGGCTGAGGCCTATTTTACTTGGTCTGCAGTATCCAGTTCCTTACTTCTCATCTCCAAGGGCCATAGGAATTATCCCAGTGGTCCCAAACTCTAGTTGGGATCTGCCTTTAGATGGAAAGCCAAAGTCAGATGTGCCAGTTGAGAACCAAGAGGGGAAAGTGTGTCCGGCCTTTTTGGCTCATCTGCATTCCATGATAATGATACACAAAGAAACACATAATTAAAGACATTCCAAGGTGCACATAAGCATGCACGCTTATTTACCTGGTTTTGAGAAGATGTTTTAATTTTTTTTTTTGAGACGGAGTCTCGCTCTGTCGCCCAGGCTGGAGTGCAGTGGTGCGATCTCGGCTCACTGCAAGCTCCGCCTACCGGGTTCACGCCATTCTCCTGCCTCAGCCTTCTGAGTAGCTGGGACTGCAGGAACCCGCCACCACGCCAGGCTAATTTTTTTTTTTTTTTTTTTTTTGTATTTCTATAGAGACGGGGTTTCACCGTGTTAACCAGGATGGTCTCGATCTCCTGACCTCTTGATCCACCCGCCTCGGCCTCCCAAAGTGCTGGGATTATAGGCGTGAGCCACCGCCCCCGGCCATATTTTAATATTTCATAGTTTTAAAAGTTTACAAAATTGTACAAAATAGCCTTTTCTTTTTCCTCTGATGGTGTTAACTTAGCATGGGCCACATTTTTCAATTTAATTAATTTATTAATTTATTTATTTTTTGAGATGGAGTCTCGCTTTGTTCCCGGCTGGAGTGCTGTGGCGGGATCTCGACTCACTGCAACCTCCGCCTGCCGTGTTCAAGCTATTCTCCTACCTCAGCCTCCCGAGTAGCTGGGACTACAGGCACGTGCCACCACACCCAGCTGATTTTTGTATTTTTAGTAGAGATGGGGTTTCACCATGTTGGCCAGGCTGGTCTGGAACTGCTGACCTCGTGATCCTCGCGCCTCGGCCTCCCAAAGTGCTGGGATTACAGGCGTGAGCCGCCGTGCCTGGCCTAGGTCTCATTTTTTTAGGGTGCCCAAACATACAGTGGAACATGCAATGCATATATTACAAACACAGAAATGTGTTTTTGGTTTCATGAACGTAGGTCAAGGATCCATTTTTCTAGCACTGAGTTTTAAGGGTAAGAGTTGAATAGTGACTAATGATCATACTTACCTCCTAAAAACAAAATGCAGATGAACAAGAAAGGGATTGAGCAAGGGGACCTCTTCAAGTCACAGCCTACCATCAGCCCCAGCTGGACCTGACAATAGCCTCACACACTGATGTCCCTCGAAAGATTAAAAACCAAAGATATTGGGACTTGCCTCTTGTGAACATTCTCATTTTTCGAAAAGATAAATCTGAAACAGCAACGTACGTATAGTCCTTGACATGAGGAGCTACTGGGATGGAGTAAAGCAAGAGCTGAGCTTGGAGTTTATTGACAGCTTTGTACTGGGTGATGTAGGTAGGACAGAGGGCTTACAATCACTGGGCCTCAGTTTTCTCCTCAGAAAATTGGGGATCTTAACACCTTTCTCACAAAATAAAATGTAAGTAAGGTACCTGGGATGTGCGATGCTCCAAACTGCTAATATCCTTTCCCCACAGCCAAAGCAATTATTCGAAAAAGGCAGCATGGGGTAATTACAGCATGGCCTATGTATGAAGAATGAAACAGAGGGCTGGCCTGGCATGGTGTCTCATGCCTGTAATCCCAGCACTTTGGGAGGCCGAGGAGGGCAGATCACGTGAGGTCAGGAGTTTGAGACCAGCTGGGCAACATAGTGAAACCTGTCTCTACTAAAAATCCAAAAATTAGCAGGGCGTGGTGGCACATGCCTATAATCTCAGCTACTGGGGAGGCTGAGGCAGGAAAATAACTTGAATCCAGGAGGCGGAGGTTGCAGTGAGCCAAGATTGCCCCACTGCACTACAGCCTGGGTGACAGAGTGAGACTGTTTCAAACAAACAAACAAACAAACAAACAAAACCAAGAATGAAGCAGAAGGTAATGGCAACATGAGGGAGCTCCAGGTTGATGATTTTGATTTACTCAATAAAGTAAAAGTCAAGGTCAGGAAAAAAGGCACTTGGAAATGGATGGGAAATAAGGTACAAGAAAAGAGAAAACACTAAAGATTGATGTATAGAGTAGATTTCTGGGTGATATTGAGCACCCCTTTGAGGCTTGAGATTAGGAAGTTAAGGTGACCCCAAGTGGTGCAATTGCATGATTCTCTAGCAATGCTTGGGTACACAGGTGCACACACAGAACTAGTGGATGTTTGACGTTATTTGAGACTGGACTTTTTGCAAGGCAAGTGTGGCACATGGAGAGAGGCAAGGAACTGGAAAGTATGTTCAAACACATAATAATAATAATTATTATTATTATGAAATTTAAGCTAAAGAGAAGACAGCAAGAGATTGCTCTGAAAACAGGAGAGTTATTGATATTCATTTCACCTCTGATGTGAATTATGTTACCCCCTTAGAAGGCAGAAGCAGTTAACACCAACTCTGTTTTTTAAATTTTTATTTATTTATTTTTTGAGATAGGGTCTCACTCTGTCCCCCAGGCTGGAGTACAGTGGCATTATCTTGGCTCATGTAACCTCTGTCTCCTGGGTTCAAGTGATCCTCCTGCCACAGACTCCCAAGTAGCTGGAATTACAGGTACCCCCCACCACGCCTGGCTAATTTTTGTATTTTTTTTTTTTTTTTTTTTTTTACTAGAGACAGGGTTCACAGCATGTTGACCAGGCTGGTCTCAAACTCCTGACCTCAAGTGATCCACCTGCTTTGGCCTCCCAAAGTGCTGGGATTACAGGCAGGAGCCACTGTACCCAACCCCAACTTTGTTTTGAAATAATAATATTTTATCTCCATCATATTAGTAGCTAAACCCAAAGGTTTATCAACAGTATAATACAACATGAGCAAGAACAGTTTATTTTAGGAATATACAAGTGCTTAAATATTACATTAAATGATTGCATTAAATAATGATTTAATGATTTAATGATTGCATTAAAAATGATTACATTAAATAAAGAATTACCAAATGATCATATCATCAGATGCTGTTATCAGTTATCTATTGCTGTGTAACAAACCACCCGAAAACTTTGTAGCATAAAGTAACCAATGGTTTCTACTCATAGATTCTGTGAGTCACTAATCAGAACAGAGCACAGCAGGGACAATTTATCTCTCCACAATGTTGAGAGCCTCAGCTAAAAAGACTCAAAGTCTGGAGTGACTTGATTGCTGAGCGACAGAATCATCTAGAGGCATCATTCACTTGTTTGGTACTTGAAGCTGGATATTGTTTCGGACCTCAGCTGGGCTATCAGATGGAAAACTTACATGTGGCCTCTCCAGGTGCTTTCTCCAGGGGTTCACTGAGCTTTCCCTTAGCATGACTGATGGGTTCCAAGAATGAGCATTCCAAGAGAAGAAGGTGGAAGTGTATGGCATTTTTATGATCCAGCCTCATAAATAACATAGTAGCCCTTCTGCAGTACTTATTTGTCCAGGCAGTCACAGAGATCTTCCTAGGTTCAAGAAAACAGGATATAGACCCCACCAATACGTATTAGTCAGTCAGTGTTCTTTAGAAAAACAGAACCAATAATATACATACAAGAGGAGATTTATTATGGGAATTGGCTCATGCAATTACGGAGGCTGAGAAGTCCCATGATACATTGCCTGCAAGCTGGTGAAGCAGGGAAGCTAGTGGTATAATTCAGTCTGAGCCCAAAGTCCTGAGACCCAAGGGATCCAATAATGTAACTCTCAGCCTGAGGCAAGGGCTGAGAAACCAGGGGCCTCTGGTTGAAGTCTTAGAGTTGGAATGCCCAAGAACCTGGAGTTCTGATGCTTAGGGGTAGCAAAAGCTGCGGTCACACCTCTAGAAGAGAGAACACATTTGCCTTGCCTCTGCCTTTTTGTTCTATCGGGGCCCTCGGTGAATATGATGGCGGCTGCCCAGGTTGGATGAGGGCAGATATTCCTTACTTCGTCCACTAATTCAATGCCCATCTCCTCCAGAAACACCTTCACAGACATATCCAGAAATAATGTTTTACCAGATGTCTAGGGTTCCCTTAATTCAGTCAAACTGACACCTAAAATTACCATCACAAGTCCACCCCTTGTCCACTTGTCACACGTATGTCTCCTTTTCAAAATTTTAATTAATTATTATTATTATTTTGCCAAAGCCAAATACTTCTGAACCATATGCGTCTCCTTAAGCCATACTTAATCTTCAAATAAAGATAGTAACAAGCTGGGTGTGGTGGCTCACTCCTGTAATCCCAACACTTTGGGGGGCTGAGGTAGGAGGATCTCTTGAGCCTAAGAGTTCCAGAGCAGCCTGGGCAACATAGTGAGACCATGTCTCTACCAAAATAAAATAAAATAAATTAGCCAGGTCTGGTGGTCCCAGATACAGGGGACTAAAGTGGGAGGATTGCTTGAGCCCAGGAGTTCAAGGCTGCAGTGAGCCGTGATTGTGCCACTGCACTCCAGCCTGGGCAACAGAGTGAGAACCTGTCAGAAAGAAAGAGAGAAAGAGAAGGAAGGAAGGAAAGAAGGAAGGAAGGAAGGAAGGAAGGAAGACAGGCAGGCAGGCAGGCAGGCAATAACAAAGTCATAGTTCCACCTAACATGATACAATTATCCTGTGTACAACTGAAAACACACTAGTCCCTTCTCCAGTAGAGGAGGTAAAGTTCTTGAGTGATGTTTACTCTTCTCCTGATATTCCATAATTTAAATATCATGATATAAAATTATGAATACTTAAAAATATTGATATAGCCGGGTGCGATGGCTCACGCCTGTAATCCCAGCACTTTGGGAGGCCAAGGTGGGTGGATCACAAGTTCAGGAGATCGAGACCATCTTGGCTAACACGGTGAAACCCCATCTCTACTAAAAATACAAAAACAAAATTAGCCGGGCTTGGTGGTGGGCACCTGTAGTCCCAGCTACTCGGGAGGCTGAGGTGGGAGAATGGCATGAACCCAGGAGGCGGAGCTTGCAGTGAGCCAAGATCGCACCACTGCACTCCAGCCTGGGCAAAAGAGTGACACTCTGTCTCAAAAAAAAAAAAAAAAAAAAAAAAAAAAAAAAAAAAAAAAAAAAGATAGATAGATAGATAGATAGATAGATAGATAGATACATAGGAAGATATAAAGTCAAAACAGCTAGCTTATCTTACATGATAAAGGAATAAGAGGGAAAAAAACCTGCCTTTGCTTAATATGTGTATATATACACACAAATGTATTTTTGGGGGGTGGGGGACAGGGTCTTACTCTGTTGCCCAGGCTGGAGTGCAGTGGCACAATCTTGGCTCACTGTCACCTATACCTTGCTGGCTTAGGTGATCCTCCTGCTTTAGCCTCTTGAGTAGCTGGAACTACAGGCACATACTACCACACCCAGCTAATTTTTGTATTTTTAGTAGAGACAGAGTTTTGCCATGTTGGCCAGACTGGTCTCAAACTCCTGGGCTCAAGCAATCTGCCCGCTTTATCTTCCTAAAGTGCTGGGATTACAGGTATGAGCCACCGCGCCTGGCCACAAATATATTCTTAACAAAATAGGGAGAAAATTATTTTGACAATTATAGTCCTTGACTCTATAACTGGTTACATGGTTGTAGCTGTTGTTTATAGTTAACTTCTATTATCTATTCTGTATTCTCTCTGCCTTCAGTAAGCACCTCAACTGATCATGGTTCTTTACTTGGTGGGGTCACCCAAATCTTCGTTCCTGAAGGATCTGGGCCATTTGAAGTCCTGCCTGATTTGAGTTGTAGTTTCCCATTGACTTTAATCACAGGGCATGGTAATACTACGAGGTACCCCAAGGGATCTCCTGTATTCCAGACATATTATTTCTTACCAGCATTGTGGAGTATCCAATTTGGTAGTCCAGATCAATCATCCCAGCCAACACCATAACTCCCTTCTTGGTCTGTTGACCCAGAGTCTGAAGGCACCCAAAGGGAGCAGGTAGTAGTCTTACTTATAATTTAATGAAATCATTGTTGTGTCTCCTGATTAAAGCATTCCTCCCTATGGAACTAAAGACCTTTGGGTCAGCAGAGCATGTCTTGGGAACAGGAAGCAAAAATTTTGCTAGTGGATCACTAGGGGTAATGGTGAGTGCTGCCACCTCCATTTCCACCTCTTGATCGCTGGACCCATGAATTCTATTTCCGGGAGAAACAGTACCACATACTGGATGCTGATTCAGAAGAATATACAGCCTTCTGGAGAACTTTGCCCCAGCTCTATAAGGTATTGTCATGTAATGGGCAATATAACTGTATCTTCAAAAGGCCATTCCACCATTCTATCAAGCCAGCTGCTTCAAGATGATGGGGTCATTGTAAGACCAGTGAACTCCATGAGTATGAGCCCACTGCTGCATTTCTTTAGCTCTGAAGTGAGTTCCTCGGTCAGTCCACAGATGACAGTTTTGGTGTAAGCAATACAGACAGTGTCAAGCATGTGAAATGCGAGATACTGTGGCCATCTTAAAAAACAATCTGCTATAGATACTGAAAAATCATCTCATAACATTCAGCAGCTTTTCCTTTTGAAAGCTCTTAGATCAAAATAAATAGAAGGATGAACATATATGCAAAATAATTGAAAGCAGCATCCCAAAGAAATACTTGTGCACCCAGGTTCATAGCAGCATTATTCACAATAGGTCAAACAACCCAAGTCTCTGAGGTTACATTGATCTGAGATTTATTCACCTCGGATGAATAGTGATCTGCTGAATAAACAAATGTGTTATATACATACAATGGAAAATTATTCAGCCTTAAAAAGGAAGGAGATTCTGACACATGCTACAACATGGATGAAGCTTGAGGATATTATTCAACCTTAAGTGAAACAAGCCAGTCACAAAAAGACAAACACTGTATGATTCTACTTATATGAGGTATCTAGAGCAGTCAAATTCATAGAAACAGAAAGTAGAATGGTGGTTCCCAGGGCTTGGCGGGGGAGGGGAAATGGAGAGTTGTTGTTCAATGGGTTCAGAGTTTCAGTTTTGCAAGATGAAAATAATTCTTGTGATTGATTACACAATAATGTAGATATACTTAACACTACTAAACTATATATTCTAAATTGGTTAAGGGCTGGTCTGAGTGCAGTAGTGTATACAACTAATTGATTACAACTAGTTACAGATTTCTTTGCTCCTTCTCCACTCCCACTGCTTCACCTGACTAGCTTTAAAAAAAGTAAAATAAAAGGTTAAGATGATAAATTTTGTGTTATGTGTATTTTATCGCTTTTTCTTTTCTTTTTGAAACAGAGTCTAGCTCTGCTGCTCAGGCTGGAGGGCAGTGGCATGATCTCCGATCATGGGGCAACCTCCACCTCCCAGGCTCAAGTGATCCTCGCACATCAGCCTCCCGAGTAGCTGGGATAACAGGCATGTGCCTCCATGCCCAGCTATATTTGGTATTTTTAGTAGAGACGGGGTTTCATCATGTTGGCCAGGCTGGTCTCAAACTCCTGACCTCAGGTGATCCGCCCACCTTGGCCTCCCAAAATGCTGAGATTACAGGAGTGAACCACCTCACCCAGCCTGTATCACAATTTTTAAAAAGAAATAGAAAATTTTCTAGATATGTTAAAGAATGCTATGGCAGATATTGCATATTAGTATGCTCTAGAATGAACATAAGGCAGAAGCTTAAAAAACTACATTTTCTAGACTCTCCTGTGGCTAGGGCTTGAGATGTGATTTGCATCCCACGAAACAGAAGCATTTGTTGAGACTGATTTGAAACTGAGTCACATGTAGACAGAGGTGATATCAAGAGGATCTGCTTTGCTGGGGTAGACTGTGGCAGAGGTGGCATGGTCTGCAGCCAGTTCTTGTGCAGCAGCTTATTAATTTGGCAGATGACTTCCTGATTCAGCAGCCTTCAACATCAGTGATGGCTGCATTCCCAATTTTGGTCAAGGTAGAGTAGTAATGGGGTCCAGGAGTTGCTCCTGAATCCTTAGTCTAAGTTCTAATCCTCCAGCATTTATAAAAAGGCTGAAGGCAAAATATCATAGTTTGCATATAAAATGATTGTATTTTGTAGAGAATCAGAGACGTTATTTCAGAAAGAAAACTATTAGAACTAATGAAAAGTTAAAGTGGCCAGATTTAAGCCAACTACATGAAAAACAATACTTTTCTTTAACCCAGCAATAATCACATAGAAATGTAGATTAAAATCCCACTTTAAATGATAACAAACTTGATAAGAATCAGGAATAAATTTATAAGAAATGCACTAGACTTATTCAGCACACAGGTTTCATTTCAGTCCTCTTTCCCTCTGTTCCACATTCTCTGAACTAAATCAATAAACAACTCAAAGGAATATTATAATGAAATATTTCATGAGAACTGTAGTCTCAGTAGTAAGGAAACCCATTTTTGCCTGATCAGCTGAGCAAATTAAAATTCAATTCTTCTTTAACCGTTACTATTTTCCATCCCAATATTTTGTTTTTGTTTTAACTTCTATGTTAGACTTAAGAAAACAAAAACTCTACACCCCATAAATCAAGGCAAACTTTTTCAGTTTTAGAGAAAAGAAGTTAAGAGGAAAACAATTCTGAAGAAGCAATGTTTCTGCCTCGGGGAGAGAAACCTTTAATACAATCCTTATGAAACTGTGTTCCTGGCGTTCCCTTCATAAATCATGCATGTATAAGTAATTTTCAAAGATTTTGGGAAATGAGCTGTTGCACAAGGGATGATGGGATGTGTTATTTTGCTTCTGTATTTTTCTTTCTCTTTCCCTTTTTTACAGTTGCTGGTCATTTATTGGTCAAAAAATAAAGAGGGTGTCTGTCAGAAGCAGTCAAAAAATAATAGGTCTGATGAAATATGGATGCCTGAGCTATATTTATCATAAGTAAACTATGTTTAAGAAACATAGCCAAGGCTGGGCGTGGTGGCTCACGCCTGTAATCCCAGCACTTTGGGAGGCCGAGGTGGGCAGATCATTAGGTCAGGAGTTCGAGACCACCCTGGCCAACATAATGAAATCCTGTCTCTACTAAAAATACAAAAATTAGCAGGGCATGGTGGCGTATGCCTGTAGTCCCACTACTCGAGAGGCTGAAGCAGGAGAATTGCTTGAACCCAGGAGGCAGAGGTTGTGGTGAGCCAAGATTGTGCCATTGCACCCCAGCCTGGGCAACAGAGCAAGGCTCTGTCTCAAAAAAAAAAAGGAAAGAAACATAGCCAAAATGATGGTAAACTGCAAGCTCTTCCCTTATAGATTGAGAGCCACATCAATTTCTCCACATTTTTTAAAGAAATAAATCACTTTGGAAAATTATAGATATATTTCTATAATCAATAAATTTGAGGTATTTATATGGATTCATCATAATTAAAAATATTAGTTGTTATCCTATAAAACAATATACATATACAAATCAGTTGGGTCCCCTGGGAAGCAGATGCTGAGCTGAAGTTAAGAATGCAAAAGGCGGCCAGGTGCGGTGGCTCACGTCTGCAATCCCAACACTTTGGGAGGC